>NC_082712.1:129895013-130200728 GCF_030144855.1 Hypanus sabinus | reverse complement strand
ACTGTTTATTAATTCCATAGATGCTGCCTGACCTGCTGAATCCCTGCAGCATTTTGTATATCCTGCACTAGTTCCTCAGCCACACTTCCATGAGAAACATTCTCCTGGTCCTACCCTCACTAACATGTGGGATGAACACTCTGCAGGACCCTTCCAGCCTACATCATTGATACCATTATGCATCATGACCTGTGGTTGCTCACCTTCCCTTGAGGATGTCCTACAAGCCTTCAGAACATTCTTGACCCTGCCATCCCGGAAGTAATGCACCATCTTGGAGTATTACTTGCAGTAACAGAACCTCCTGTCTGTCCCCTAATTAGAGCTTTCTATCACTGCAATTCTGCTGTCTCCAGCTTCCTGTGCTGTGCATTAAAGAGAGTCATTATACAGCAGATCTGGCTCCTCTCTATGATGCTGTCAACATCACAGTCAAAGTCAAAAGTAAATAAATTTATTATTAAAGTACATATGTTACAATATACTACCTTGAGATTCATTTTCTTGCAGGCATTTACAGGAAAATAAAGAAATACAATAGAATTTATGAAAAAACTATACATAAACAAAGACTGAAACAGCCATTGTGCAAAAGAAAAATAGATAATACTGAGACCCTGAATTGTTGAGTCCTTGAAAGTGAGTCTGTAGGTTGTGGAATCAGTTCAGAGTTGTGGTGAGTGAAGCTATCCATGGTGGTTCAGGAGCCTGATGGTTGTAGGGTTATAACTGATTCTGAACCAGTTGGTGAAGGACCGAAGGCTCCTGGCTTGATGGTAGTAGTGTGAAGAGGATGGCCTGGATGGTGGGAATCATTGATGATGGATGCTGCATTCTTGTGGTAGCACTCCATATACATGTGTTCAGTATTGGGGAGGGCTTTACCTATGATGGACTGGGTGTATCCACCAGTTTCTGTAGGCCTTGCTGTTCCTGGGCATTGGTGTTTCTGTACTAGGCCATGATGCAACCAGTTAGGATACTCTCCACTGTGCATCTATGGAAGTTTGCCATTTTTAAGTGACATGGCTGAATCTACACAAACTTCAAAGAAATTAGTGGTGTGTTGTGCCTTCTTTGTGATGGCACTTAATGTGCTGGTCTCAGAACAGACTCTCTGATATGATACTGACCTTCTCTATCTCTGATTCCCTAATGAACACTGGTTCAAGTCTAACTGCAGCTCCACCTGCTCAATGTAGTCAGTCAGGAGTTACAGCTGGACATACTACTCACAGGTGTAGTTACCAGGAACACTGGAAATTTCTCTGATCTACTACTTCCTCAGGAGAATACAGTTGCCTCAGAAGGAGTACACAATTGCCCCAGTTGTCATCTGAAAACTATCCTTGGATAAAGTAACTTTCCCAAATGCAATGCCTTACATTTTTTCTCTGGGCAAAATTCCATTTCTACTTCTGATTAACTTAATCAGGTCATTAGAGTCTTCCTTCAGTTTAAACTGTTCTCCTTATTGTCAACCATAATGCCAATTTTTGTATTGTCTGTAAACTCTGATCATATCCCCAGATTTAAGGCAAAATTATAAATATTTATTTTAAATAGCAAGGGATAGAGTACCAGAGTCCATTAAAAACAGCCTTCCAGTCACAAAACAAGCCTAATATTCATTTACCTTTGCTGCCTGCTACTGAACCAGTCAGTCCAATTTGATACTCTCTCTTGAACCTATGACCTTTCATTTTTTTGAACCGTCTGTGATACAAGAACCTGTCCAAAAACTTGCTAGAACACATTTTATTTCCAGTAAGATTGGAAATTAAACTAAATCTTCATAGGGAAACATGTTACAAGTGGTACATAAATTTAGAAAAATGCAAGGAAGGTGTTAAAATTGTCTCAGAAGGCAATTTAATAGTGGCACAAATTTGAAACAAACAGTGTAAGATACAGAACTGTCTGCAGATTTGATGGTGAGTCTGTTATTAGCATGTATGTGAAGACTTGTTAAAAAAATACCAGTAGAAGGATCTAAAAAAAGAAGAGGAGCAACAACATTAGGTTGTGCTCCAGTTGGCTCAGTGTGCCTCAAAAGCTATAGATGGCAATCCAACTGATAATGCTCAGAAGTTTGCACTAAATTTATTCAAATAAAGTCTTATTATATATTTGTAACTGGATAACATCAGACCAATGGAAGGACTCAGGTTAGAATCCTAACTCCATATCTTAACAAGTGTTTGAAATAGAAAAATTAAAGATTTTGATTCAGATTCTTGCTACTTTTCTTGAACTGATGCTGTATTGCCATAACTTACTTTATGAAGAAGTATTTTAGTTTCTAGTTTATACAGTCTTTGTGGTTTAGATTGTGTGGGGTGATCATTTTTTCAAAATGCTCATTGTACTTTGAAAGCACACAACTTTCAAAACTGTAATTGGGCTACTTCATATAGCAAGATGGATTTTTACTGGTATTACATTGTTGATGGATATTTAATTGTTAAAATAATTAAAATTACTGTTAAAACGAAATGCATGCTAGCCAACTGCTCTACTCTTCTACACTCATGTATGTGTGGTTAGGCACAGCTCAAACACCAACTACAGAATAAATTTGCCATTGACACCACTGGCATTGGCTAGAAGGTGATGGGAAGTGTAGAGGAATGCAATCGATCAGCTGATTAAATGGCATCACAGCAACAACCTTGCACACATCAAGACCAAGGAACTAATTGTAGACTTTAGGAAGGTGAAGTCAGGAAAACACACACCAGTCCTCATTCAGATGTCAGCAGTGGAAAAGGTGAGCAGCTTCAAGTGTCTTGGCATCAGATCTCAGAGGATCATGGGCAAAACATATTGATACAATCATGAAGAAGGGACACAAGCAGCTATATTTTGATAGGTCACCAGAAACTAGCTAATTTCTAGCAATGTACCTGGGAAAGCACTCTGACTGGTTGCACCACTGGCCTGGTTTGGAGGCTCCATTACACCGATTGAAAGAAGCTGCAGGTGGTTGCTGACTCAGCACAAACCTCCCCATCATCAAGGACATCTTCAAAAGTCAATGCCTCAATTAGGCAACATTCATCATTAGGGACCATCCTGGACATGCCCTCTTTTTCATGACTACCATCAGAAAGAGTTACCAAACCTGAAGATGAACACTGAGTGTTTTAGGAACAGCTTCTTCCCCTCTGCCAGCAAATATCAAAATGGTCTATGAATCCATGAACACTACGTTACTTTTCCTCTTTTGCACCATTCATTTATTTTATCTTTTATTGTAACTTGGTCATTTTATTTTGTATCCCACTGTACTGCTGCCACAAAACAACACCTTTCATGGCTTTTGCCAATGATAATAAACCCAATTCTGATTCTGTTGCTAAAATATACTGTGTGTGTAATTACTGGCACCCGAGGTACAGTTTCAACAGTCATCTGAGCTAGTGTGGGGTTAGCACTGTGCACATTAAGTGATTTAACCAACATTCAGTAGCACAGATTATTCAAAGACTATTTGCTCTGATTTAGAATAAAGAGCCCCAGAAAGGTGCAAAGTTACTTATTACGAATCAGCTCTTCAAAAAGGGCTAGACAAAGGAGCAGAAATATTCCTTTAGCAGTGAAATACTTCAATGTAGCAGGAAATACCACTGGAAGTCCTAACCTCCCAGTCTTCACAAACATTGTTAGGAAAGATCCATGCGTGTTATATAAAATATATTTGATTGAATACATTGCATGAAATGAAACGTAACTATAGATATCAAGAACTGTTGATCTCTGGCTGAGCTGGTTTCACTGATTTCCTTGTTGAAGAGAACAGCCTCAGGTGATTGAACTGAAAATCATCCAGGGTTGCAGCAGCTTCCATACCATCTTGAGAAACCACAGAATGGAGTAAATGCCATGGACCAAATCAGATTAGATTTTGATGCCTTCTGAATTTGACACCTTCATCTTGGTATATTTCACAGTCACTATCAGGCTCATTATAGAGGTCAAATTTTTTGGCCATATTTGCAATATTTTTCAGGATGCATGAAACAAAATAGAATAAATGAGCAGAATTAAAAATTATTTAAGTAATTATTACATTAATGTACAAGTTGAACGAAGCCAGCAGAGACAGAAAGATGTCTCATACATCCAATAGGTTTGGCTTAAGAATACCCCTGTTCGATAAAAACATCTTTCTACTTGTGACAGAGCAGGTCTGCCACTAGTAATTTCTTCCTCCTCCCCCACCCAATAATTCTTATTACCCTTGTCTGACAGTGCTGATGTTATGCTTATTGGGTTTACACACTAGGCTAAGGCGCAGCATGGACATTTTTTTTGTACTTACAGACTCTAGGACAGTGGCATTCCTTAGCGTGTCCTGTTTTTTCATTGCTTCCAGTTTCAAGGAGGGGACCCGACTGATAAGGGGTGTCTTAAAAAAGTGCCTGTTTGTGGAGACATATGCTCTGAGTTGGCTCAGTGGAAGAATTCATTTTGGCAGATGAGGAAAAAGCTGATTCCTGGAAAATGGTTAGTTATTGATAGCTCGTGGTGCACAATCTCATTGTGATCTTATTGTGACGAATGTATATGTGGACATTTGTAATTGTGAAGAAGGACATGAATTCCTGTGTTCATTTTTATATAATTGTTCAGGCTCATTTTAACAACTCACTCTGCATTCCAAAGAATGGACTATCCCTTTTCTCGTAGGGTAAGGAGATCCTTACAAGCTCATATTGGTGGGAGTGGGAAGAAGGGAGAGGGTAGATGGTAGAGGGCAAGTGAATTACTTCAGACTGATGCTTTGGAGTTGGTCCTAAAGATCTGATGATATATATTTTCATCTTCTCTTTTTGTCATCTTGCTATTTTTTGTACTGTAAATACTTTTGCACTTTATCCTATAAGTTTTTCACCTCCGGCACACCATAAACACATCTACACTGAATGTGCTATTGTGACCTGCATCTGATTTTTAAAGTGCACACCTTCATAAGGGCAAGCGACCCTCACCAAAACCCATGGTGTGACACTACTATTGAGATAAGAGAACCAAAATAAAAAGCAAATATTTACACAAACTTTTGTAAAAATGCATTACTAAAAATATAACTATCAAACATTGAAAACATTATCCTTAAGAAATCTACTTATAAAAATACTATAAAATGTATTACAAATATGCGTAGGCTGGCATAGATGTTCATCATCCAAAGGAATGTTCCCTTCAAATTTTCAATCGGCAATGATTGCACTAAGAAAATAAAGTAAAATATTGGGAATATTATTTAAGTACATTATTCATTAACAGGAATTAATATTTAACATTGATTGTACTTTAAGGTAGTAACTTAATAAACACATAGGTGAATAAGATTCTCAGTCATTGCCCAGAAGAAGAAAAAATTTCCAAGTACAAAAGGACACAAGGAAATAAGAAGAGTTGGCCACCTGAAGCTTATCCTATCATTAAGTATGATCATGGCTTTTCTGTGGAGCAAGGTATACAGGTAAGTACTTGGTGTGGATTGTGAGTCATTACGGCAATCGTATCCTGGAACCTGCTTGATTGAATAACAAACAATTGAGCGTGAATTGTTATGTTATGTTTTTTGTTTTTTCACTTTAGGAAATACAGGCAACCCCACGCTGAGGCAGGGGAGGGGGCATGGTTATTGTGCAAAGTCACATCAAATATGCCTATGTCATGGTATGCAAGTTGGAAAAAAATTGTGTTGAATCATTTACAATTTTACATCACATAAATTCTGAGAGCATGAACATATTCCTTATCTCAACTTTTGGGCAGTGATTTGTGAATTAGGCAAGGGCAAATTTCTGTAACTCAAATAGCTGTACAGGGGAGTAGTGGTGTTTACAATGTATACACAAACTTAATGAGTCTGATTACCTTTTTTCTTTCCAATGTACAATTCCCACAGTGTAATCACACTTTCTTACTGTTACTCTGCTACATATTCTAATGGAACAGTGTGGCTGAAAGATGATTTTCCTCTCTCACACACACTACATACAGTTCTTTAAAGCATCAAAATTACTTTAGTTTCTTTTCTATCTTTTCCTTACATTTTCATTTTGAAATTCCCTCATCATCTCAATCTGCTTAGGAACTAATAATAACATGCATTAATTCCTTTATAACATAATAGCTGTAGAAGCACAAGTGCTCTTTGCCAAATAACGGTGTTGATCACTATTTGACATACACTTCCTTCTTGATTTCTTTTTATATAGAACTGTAGTCCATTCTTATTGGATTTTCTCTAATTAAAGAAAAGCCTAGTTTACTTGACAGCTAGATGTACAATATAATAAGGGCCTTCATTAGTCGAGGTTAACCATGGATGTTGCTTCCTGGCTGTCTATGTGATAAGCAAGCCAGGCAGTATGATATGGAGAGCAAGCTATTGCCCATTCAACAGGCTCCCCCTCCATGTAGCTGATGAGTTGAAAGGAATGGCAGAGCCTGATACAGTTTGGCTCCAGCAGTGTTGCAGGAGTTGCTAGTCAGTATTGAATTCCATATAGGCCTGTCTGGATTTCTCCTCAGGGTTTACTCCTGAAGCTTTCCACATGAGTGGGTATAGCCACAAGGCAACAGAGGTTTGAGATCAGTTTTCCTCCTAGATGAGTGGCCATCCATGGCTGAGAAGCCCCATTTGCCCGAAGGCTTTACGGCAGCAGTAACCTGCCTTTGTCCCTTCTCCTATGAGTAGAAGTGGTTCCGTGACTAAACCACATGTAAAGATCAGAAGCTGTCTGAGACACATGCCATTGGGAGCATTTAATAGGTAGTGGACAATACAATGTAGCATATGACTACACAGACCAGAAAATTCTATATCCTATTCTGCTTCGTGACAGGCTCAGTTATCTCAATTGGATCTCATATTTCTCCATTAAGTGACAAAGTACACTGTATAGCAAAGGAACTCCGGTTTGATCTGTATTCCTCTTCTTCACTATCTATTAATCCGTAATGGAGAAATGTGCAAGAAGAGAATTGGGTGCAGCCTTGTCACCCATCATATTGGCACTTAATTCAGTTACCAAAAGATGACCAAAGTTAGGTAACCTGAAATGTAGGGAAGGTATAAAAATGTCTGTTCACAGTACTTACAAAAATATGTACAAACATTTAATAATGACAATCATCTAAGAATCTATAGATCAATTGCTCTCCTCACCTTGAGAAGCTCATTAAGCCCACGCAGCACAGAACCAATTCAAAGAAGTAAAACACCAGTAATATTGCATTGATGGTAACTTCCAGCCTTAGAACATAGGTCTGAAGTAGCATATAATAAATTGCCATAATTGTAGATGGCCCAAGAAGCACCAGACTAATAGTGAGAGGCACCTTACGTTGGGACAGATTACCCTTGGAACCTAATACAAAATTAAAAATACCGTTAGATTGAATTTATCTTACATTCAGCTCTACACACCAGAAAAGGGTGGCTAGTTGTAGCCACACTTCTGGCCTCTGATACTTCACCCAAATAGCATTTTTCCCTTGTGATCCTAGAAGACTGTTTTTCGTCTGTTGAATCAAAGGCATCATAGCAAAATCTGATCCTGTCCTTGCCTGATCCATGGATACCTGATAGTCACAATTTTGTCCCACTCAGCTTACTTCCTATATACCTGCATTCCCCAGTAACTCTGTTTCCAAGAGATCAACATATGGAATTTTCTCCATAGTCCCTCTACCTTTTTGAATGGTCCCCATCTCTTCCCAATATTTTGGATCCTTCACTTAATTTAATTGCTCACCACTTTTTACTTCTCTTAACACAGCATCCTGATCTTTTGTCAGTTACATTTCAAGTCAGTTCCTACAGTTTCTTGCCACCATATGATGTCTATTTCTATAATTCAAAATGTTTTCTAGCAGAATTTTACACTGGCTCAATCACAGAGATTTTAGGCTTCATGGCATGGAAGAATCTTACACCTTCTTGTCGTGTTATTGGAGCTATACTTACCCGGATAAGTGGAGATTATTCTAGTGTGATATTGCAGATGGTGGAAAAACTTGGGTTGAGAGATGATGAGTAACTCGTAGAACATAGAATAGTGCAGCACAGACACAGGTGCTTTGGCCCACTATGTTGTGCCAAACTAATTAAGCTAATAACACTTAATTAAACATACATTATTTTTGTATTTAGTCTATATCCTTCCATTCTCTTCATATTTATGTGCCTTTTTCCTTGCAGTATATTCAGCCTATAACCAATAACAATGATGTAGCTTTACAACATCCAGGATAAAGTAACTTGACTGGCACCCAAACACATCCTAAACATTCACATCCTCCACCTCTGTGCTCTCCCCCTTCTTCTGATTCTCATACAGTACTCCCACTTATGTCCCTTTGTTCATATCACACTGCCACCTCCATTTCCCATTTTCATCGCCCTCTTCCTCCCTCATCCTTGTTCCATCTGCCCATCACCTCTCCCTAATGGTTCCAATATCACCTTCCAGCACTGTAGCTTTTATGTTCCTGTTTATCACCCTCCCGGCTGTCTCCTGGCTTACCCTCCTCTTACCCCATTTATCTCCTCCTCAGGTTTTTTTTTGTCTGCCTCTAGCTATTATCCATCTGACTATGTCCCAACTCCACCCTTTCCCTCCCCCATCCAGTTTAATCTGCACATCATCCTTCACTCCTCCTTGGTCAACCAATTATCTCTGACTCATCTCATGTTTTCCCTCTCTTCTTTACAGTAGCTATCTCCTTTCCACTCTCAGTCCTGATGCAGGGTTTAGACACAAAACAGCCCCCACCCCAACCCCACAGATGCTGCTTGTCCCACTGAGTTCCTCCAGCAGATTGTTTATTGGTATGGCATAATGTCCCGAAGACTCAGCTGTACACAAAATTTCAGAATTAAGAATACTTACCAAAAAATATCCTTATTACTTCAACCCCAAGGTACAAAAACAGCATCACTAGATCCAAAACCAGGTTTGCAGGGTTATAAGGCAAGAGCAGGCCTATAATAGATAGCAGAAAAGCATTACAAGTTGGACAAGAACAGAGTTCTGCATGGAAACAGCATATCACCTGTTTAAGCCAAGACTGGACTCGCCATGGGAGAAGAGTATTAGCTAAACAATGAAAGACTGAAGAAGTAAGAGTTGTCCATTAATAATACACAGAATATTGACCAAGGCAATATTCTATATTATATATATATATAATTTGTATGACTGGGTAGTTCTCTCTGAGATGGTGGTGAGTGGCACTGGAGAACCACAAAGGACTGTCCTGTCTCCGGGACAGTCTGCTCAAGCTGCACACCTCAGACTTTCAGAACAAATCTGACTCTTGCACTTGCGGAAATTCTCTGATGACTCTGTGGTGGTTGGGTGTATCAGAGATGGGCAGAAATCGGGAGTATAGAGGAATGGTGGATAAGTTTGTGGAGTGGTGCAGGGGAAATCACCTGCTCCTGAATGTGGCCAAAACCAGGGAGATGGTGATTGATTTTTGGGAGGAATAGGACTGTGATGAGTCCTGTATACATTGTTGAAGAAGTTGTTGCAGTAATAGAGGAGTACAAATACTTGGTGTTCAATTTGACAACAGACTTGACAGGAAAACCAATTCCAAGGCTGTTTACAAGAAGAGGATGAGCAGACTATTTTCTAAGGAAGCTGAGATACCACTGTGCAGCAGGATGGTGGAGATCTTCTACCAGTTTGTTGTAGTGAGTGTAGTCTTCTTTGCAGCTTTACGTTGGGGCAGCAGCATCGGTGCTGGTGATGCAAAAAGACTAAATAAACTCATCAAAAAGGCTGGATTCGTCCTTGGCTACAACCTGGACTCTTTTGAATTAGTGGTGGAGGGGAGGTCACTAAACAAACTGTTATCCAGTATGGACAAATGTTCCCAAATGTGCAGCTTTTCTTGTGATTGCCAGACCCTGTTAGACATTGTTAATCTGGAATACTGAAAGTCTGATTCACTGGTTTATTGGTGGATGATGGGGGAGCTGTGTGGTGTCAGTTGTCGGCCTCAAGCCACAGTGTTGCCAGTTTACAGCCACCAGGAGAGCTGGGTGTGGTGTGGTGGCATCCATGCTGGAGTTGGTGCTGCCCCCCAGTGTTCACTCGGCAGAAGACAAACTGTATTATGTTCACCTGCAGACTGGTGCAACATCCACGGACTCAGGGTCTTGGACTATATTTTTTGTGTGACAGTGTTCTACTGCTATCTCATATATGTTATATGTGACTTAGGCTGCTTATTTATTGACATTGATTTATTGAGATACATTACAGAATAGCCCTTTCCGGCCTTTCAAGTTGTGCTGCCCAGCAATCTCCCAATTTAATCTGAGCCAAATCACAGGACAATTAACAATGACCAATAAATCTACCACCCCCGGTATGTCTTTGGACTGTGGGAGGAAACCAGAGCACCTGGAGGAAACCCACACAGTCACACAGAGAATGTACAAACCCCTTACAGGCAGCAGGAGG
Source organism: Hypanus sabinus (assembly GCF_030144855.1). NCBI lineage: Eukaryota > Metazoa > Chordata > Chondrichthyes > Myliobatiformes > Dasyatidae > Hypanus > Hypanus sabinus. The sequence continues at coordinate 130,190,229 of NC_082712.1, read as the reverse complement.
AATTGAACCTGGTTTACCTGTACTGTAAGGCATTGTGCCAACCAGAATCCTATCTTGCTGTGTATGTATGACCTTTGGTACTGTGTTATTCACCTTGGCCCCAGAGTAATGCTGTTTCACTTGGCTGTATTCATGAGTATTGATGTTGGCTGAATGACAATTAAACTTGAATTTGAACACAACTTCCAATCTGTTCAAGGCAATGACTCATCATCCACTTTTAGGAGTTAGTCTGTCTCCCCATGACTGTGTGGGCTTTCTCCGGGTGCTCTGGTTTCTTCCCACTGTCCAGTGATGGTAAGTTATTTGATCATTGTAAAGTGTCCCGTGATAGGGTTAAATCAGGGCGGATTGCTGGGTGGCACTACTCGAATGGCCTATTCCATGCTCTATCTCAATAAATAATCTAATTGACAAAATAGTTTGGGGGATGAGTTCAAAGAATACATTATGAACAAGTTTTCTGATGCAATGCACCATGGAATGAGTTGGAAAACAGGCTATTTTTTTGTCCATTTTAGGCAGTGGGCAGTGGTACATCTGATACCAGATATCCAAAACATGTTTTATGAGCTCCATCACAGCTAATGATTTCAAGATGAGAAAAAAAATGCTTTAATAACATTCTTGGTCATCTTGATTACCTCTGTTTTTCCATTCCCCATTCTGGCTCCCTTCATACCCATACTCTTCTCACCTGCCTATAACCTCCCTCTAGTACCCCTCATACTTCCTTTTCTCTTACAGTCCGCTCTCCTATCAGATTCCTCCTTCTTCAGCCCTTTACTTTTTTCACTTATCACCACCCAGCTTCTCACTGACCTTTCCCCTCACCCATCACCTCACCTTCTAATTGTATTCCTTCCCCTCCACCTTCTTATTCTGGCTTTCTCACCTTTCATTTCCAGTGCTGATGAAGGATAACAGCCTGAAACGTTGGCTCTTTATTTCTCTCTATAGATGCTGCCTGACCAGCATTTTGTGCGTGCAACTCTGGATTTCCAGAATCTGCAGAGTCTCTTGTGTTTTATTCTGAATACTTCTGCCCTCAATTTACTTTTTGTGATCAATTTAAGTGACAAACATGATTCCACAAGCATGCATATCATATACTGATAGTAAATTAACAATATTTACACAAGATTCAGAACCTACTTTTATATATGAAAAGAAGAATTTCTGCCACTAAGTATGCTGCATAGTACCAGCTGTTGAGGTTTAGGAGGATTTCCAGAGGGGTCAAAGCGAGCTTTTGGAAAACTTTAAGGAAAGACCACATACAATATCTTTATTAACCAAAGCCTCTCTTTTAGTTAATTGAAGTTTCAGAATTGTAACAAACTATTAAAATTAGACTCTTCTTAATGAGACTGTCAATTCAGCATGACCAGTTGTGGTCATATCATCTGTGTTTCAAATAGCCAAACCTAATTCCATGTAGAAACTACATAATCAGCAGGAGGAAGTGTTTGAAGCTGGATCTCGGAGTGAAGAATGTTCTTCTAATACTCAATTCCTTTCCATGCACATCAGAGACACTCTATAAGTTGCAAAAGGATACAACTGGAGGTGGTTTTCCTGTAAAAGACAACACTTTTTAGAAACTGTTATTTTCAGTACTGTTCTCATTGTATCCAAATTGTTAAATCCAGGCTATTTTTTCACAGTATCATTTTTGAATACTTCCACATAGATTTCTGCCATTGCTAACATTGCATCTCTTAAAGTCATAACTAAAATCTTAATCAGGCAGGCTGCAGCCTTTGATTCAGTTGATCATAATATCTTTGATTAAGGCTGCTAGCTGGTTTGGTGGGACCACATTTGCCTGATTTCATACTTGCCTCTCTCCTATAACTGTTCAGAAACACCTGCAATAACCTCACTTCCTGTTTAACATTTTTTTCTGGTATTGCTGAAGTACCTACTCTTGGCCGTCCCATGTTCCCAACAAGCTGCTCCCTGGCAACACTTTCCAGAGCACATTCCTTCCCATGTAGCATCCAGTTTTATTTTACCATCTCACAGTCTTTAAATTGCCAATTTTATTTTAACTATGCTAGTGCATGTATCATTCTGGGTCGTGACACTGTTGGGAAGGCCATTATTACACATTATTTAGTGGCTCAGAGATCAATAATCTCATACAGTAATTGGAACTTCTTCCTACTTAACACTAGATTGATCTAAACTACTGGCTTCAAACCTCATTCCTTTACTGCCATTTCTCTTCCTGTCAATTGTATCATGCTGGTCCAAACTAGTTACAATCTTGGCCATGAAGATATGTTTGTACGCTACTGAGCATACCAAGATAACATCACTTACTGCTACTTTTGCCTCAGTTCATATGCTTATTCATGCCTCTGTTCCCAGTTATTTGACTACTATGGTGAACCCTGAGCTATGCTTGCTGTTCTACCCTCTGCTAATCAAAGATGTTTCAAATTTAATTTACCCGTCTTCACCATCTCTTTTAGTTATCGTCTCCACACTTGCTGATTCACACAGACTCTTGGTAAGTAACAGCTCATCGTTGATTTCATATCCCTCATCTTTATAATCTCTAGACTTTCCTCACTTCAAGTTAATTTCGTTGTAATTCTGGTATTGATCATTTCACTAGTGACAGAATATTCAGCTGGGAAATGGACAGTCGACCTGGATTGATCAATTTCTGCTTGCTTGGTTCTGCCTGTCTTTTGCGATACATCGAGTCCATTTTCCTCCACCGATGCTGTGTGACCCGATGAATTCCTTCAGCAGCCTTTATCCTTGCTGTTATTAATTACTTTTGGATAAACTCTGATGAAACATGCCGAAGATTCAGCTCTGCTGCTGTAAATAGTAAAACGTTCCACAAAGATTTCGTCTAGCTTCACACACACACTAAAGCTACTCGTATCTAAACATTGCTTGTGAGATGGTAGCCTCAAATAGTAAGAATTCATAACAATGCTCCTTTCGTATTTTTTTCTGTGACTGGTACTAATTTAGTAAAGCTTCACCCAGTCAGGTAGTAGGTTATCCTAGATTCCCCCCGCAGCCACCTCACTCACCTCTCGCCATCTTGCCTCACCATAACAACAGCTTCCAGCGGACATCCGTCACTTCCTGGTAACCGACCCTGGGAGCCCCACGTCCACCGCAAAACGCTCATTCTAGCGGGTAAATAGATTTATTATGAATTTAAAATCTAATTTCCAAAATACTTAATTTGCACTGGAAAGTTTTCGTTTGGTGTGGAACCCTTCAGTTATTTTGAATACCCAATCGAAGCTCCCGTTGACTTTGTCTATTCCGACAGCAATCTCTGTGCTCCCAGTCTCTCCATGTAGGTGACGTAACCCACATACTACTGTCTGCAAAACTTGGCATCCAAGCATCGCGCCCACAATTAAACAGACTGGTAATCACCATAATGAAATTCGTTGTCCGTACTTTATGAAACTCGATTTTCCGTGCATGTATACTTTGAGGTGAATTGGTCATTAATTCCGTGTGCTTTTACATTGCAACGATGGTTTAAATTGTCGGACTGTTGGTTAACGATTTCTGAATTTGTCCTGCTCCAAAACACCGATTACGTGAGATCCTAGTTTTAAATGTACACTTACCATCCCAAAAAAAAAATCTATAATTCTTTGACACGTTTCAAGATGACGATTCTAAAACAACCTTTAACTCGTACTTCAGCTTCAACTGAACGTATATATTCCAAACTTAACTTGAAGTGATACGATAATAAAGAAATAAAAGGCTTGGTTTACAATGAAAATGCTTCTTAACGTTCTGCTTCTCACGTCACACACAGTCTGCTGGTGCAAGCGACCCAAACCAATATTTGGTAGCACACCAAAGCCCAGAGTAAATCGAAGAAGGAGTACACCGCATTATAAACTACCCACCCCATCAAGCAGTTCTGTTCCATGGAAGAGTCTGCAATTGTCCACAGCAGTGACGCCAAGTCAAAACAATGGAATCAAGTCATTCTTGATCTTTGTCGTGTGCTATGTACGTTGTACCATATAACTATCTGCAAACTTTGTGCCAAGGTTTCAAAGGAGTCTATCCACTGTTTTATAAATATTTATCCTAATCTAATTTTCTTGCACTTTAAGTTTCAAAATATTCTTATTGCTGAAGACTCGATTGGACACTGGAAGAACACGGTACTAGTTTATGGGTTCTTTCCATGAAATTCCTCGTGATGCAATTAACTTATCTCAGCTGGAATATTCTGTAAAGTTACATCTAAGAAAGGACTTGTTGACATTGGAGAAGGTCCAAGGGAGATTTATATGAATTATCCTGGGAATGAAAGGGAGGAGCGTTTAATGGCTCTGGGTCTATACTCACTGGAGTTTAGGAGGTTGAGGGGGGAATCTCAGTGAAATTTACTGAATATTGAAAGACCTGGATGGAGCAGATGTGACGAATATGTTTCAAATAGCAAAAGAGTTTAGGACCAGAATGCACAAACTCAAAATACAAGGATGTCCCTTTAGAACAGATAACGAGGAGTTTCTTTAGCCAGAGTGTGGTGAATGTGGAATTTATTGCCTTAGATGGCTGTGGAGACTAAGTCATTGCATACATTTAAAGCAGATGTTGATGGGGTTTTTGGTTAGTAATAGCGTAAAGGGTTATGAGAAGGCTGGCGAATGGGGTTGAGAGGGAAAGTAATTAAGTCTTGATTGAATGTCCTGATTCTGCTCCTATGTCTTTGGTTAATTGGTTTGCTCTGTAAGCAGGCTGCCAAAGATAATTCTGGCAAATCAGTTTTATGTTCAAGAAATTGTAACATCCTGTTCAATGAATTCCCCATGAACTTATCTTCCATACAGCATGTTTAGAAGAGATACAAAAAAAAAGGTTTTGTTTTTCTCCATCTTTTTTAATATTTACAGTGTCTGTTTTGCACATTGGTTGTTTGTCAATCTTAATCTGTTTATAGATTTGTGAAATTCTATTATATTTTTAATTTTCATGTTAATGCTGTAAGAAAATGAATCTCAATTAAGTATATGGCAACATATATATACTTTGAAAATAAACTTATTTTGAACTTTGAACTATGATGTTCCACAAGTAATTCTATGGCAAAGCTCAAATCATTGTGCAAACTCAATTAACTCATTTAGAATTGTTTTCAGATCCTTCATCTGTTTGTTGCAACTGGTGTCAATTATACCGCTGTATAATGATTATACAGAAACTGATTAATTTTAATCTTAAAATCATTTCAATTTGATATTTTGCTCTCTTCAGATGTAGGCCAAGGTCTATGAATTCTAGTGTACAGTGCCACTGTTAAAAGGGCAAGACACTTTGGATAAGCACACATTCTAAGAGTGGAAATTTGTTTCAAGAACTAAACGTTCTAAACTCAAACTAAACCTCAAACTATACTAACTTACCTTGCCAACGAAATGAGATAGATGAAAACAACATAATAAAATGTCCTCTCTTTACTGAGATGAATAAACAAAAAGGTGAATACTGCAGCAATTATAAACCAGCAGATTAACTGCAAAGAGATTAGTGTAAAACAATCTCTTGGAAATTTTTCTTTACATATTTAATACAAAACAATCGCTGCACATCCATATTTTAGAAAATAATCTATTATAAAAGTTTTCCAACTAGTTCAAAAGGTAAATATTTTAATACAAGAACAGTAATCAAAATATCCAAAATGATAAAATTAGCAAGACTTAAATGTTCCTAAGTAGCACATTTTCCACATTAAATTGCAGACTTGGAATTTACAGAACAAACCTAAATATTGGATCCAATTTTGACTCAAATATATAAAGAATAAAAATATTTTAAAAATACGTACACCAAAAATTAAAATGTGAAGTAAAATTTTAAAATAATTGCAAGTCAATCTGTTTGTTCTCATCTTCTGTGTAGTGTATAAAAATCCTTGGTACATATTTTGTAAGGTTATTGGTGGGAACCAGCTCAAGGGCACAGATGAGCATGCATTTTCTAAATCAATAATTTAAATATGTACACAACCTTCCCCAGTTTGCACCTGTCCTATAGAACAGAAATTGCAAAATTCCAACAGATTTCCTAGACCAACCAGTTCCCTGAAAAAGTACAATGCTTGAAAATAATTCAGCAGAACATATATTAAGAACATAACTTTATGGTGTCATTCAAACTACTTTTAAAGAGAACCCATTGGAGTGACTGTAAAAATGTTATTTACAAGCAATACCACACAAATGCAGAGTAGCAAAAGCATGGACTTTAAATCAAAACAAATTTGTACTTAAAAAAATGAACAGTGCTGCAGAACTATCCCACAGCAAAAGTATATACCTTCAGTAAATTCATATCATATTGGAGAAAACTAGCAAAACATCTTTCTGATGAGTGAGAGTTCCACAAAATTCATAATGATGACAGACGAAGTAATTACAGCAACTCCATGAAGTAGCAGTGAAATGCTTATTGTCATCTTTACCTGCTCAAGTTCAGAATAATTATATTAATGTATTACAATTTTAAACATTATATTTTCTAGAAATACAAGGAAAATTAAAGTTATTATGCACTATTTTTATTCTAATTTGCACTTGTTTAAAAATTTCATTTTCAGTATAGAGTATTGCACTGTGTATGGCTCTGTGATCTTATTTTCGGACACGGAAAAATTCATTCTGGAGCCATTCTGAGTCTTCATATAATCGAGGATCTCCAAGGCAAAGAGTAGTTCTTTTGTAGCAGTAATAGTATAAAACGGCAGCTGGAGTGAAATAAAATTAAACATAGTTTTAGTTTGTGCATCAGAGTTAAACTTTTCTATATTAACAGCACAGGACATCTGAAAGAAATTGGTGATTATTCAGATGGCTACATCTGGAGTCCTTGACAAGTCAACTGATAAGTTTGACCTCTACAGAGAAAGACTAAGCAAGGAAGAGCGTTGAGGCCAAATCATTCTTCCTGATTGTTGTTACAGACCAAAGGTGAAAATATCAAGAAGTGTACGATCAGTTTTTATGTTCAGCTATTACATCTCATATAATCAAACAGCTTAAAAATCCAACTGAAACTAAAAACCGCTGTGATGAGGTACAGGGGCATATATGCTGCACCTGCACTTGTACCTCAGCAGGGGTCAGAATCATGAGCAGTGGAATAAATAAACGGAAAAATGGACTACAGCAAATGAATACAGCATAATGCTACAAATTAACATCACACCGTATGGCACGAGAACAGGCCATTTGGCCCATGGTGTCTGTGTTGATCATAATACCAAATTAAACTACGTATGTCTGCACTTAGTCTACATTCCTCAATTCTCTGCCTGTTCACGTGTCTGTAAAAAAAAATGTCCCCTAAATGTTGCTATCATATTTCTTGTCACCACCATTCCAGGCACTTTCCACTCTATTAAAAAAAATTGTCACATAAATCTGTTTAAAATTTCCCTCTCTCAGGTTAAAGCTATGTCCTCTAGGATTTGAATTTCCCAACCTAGGAAAAAGACCATTTATCTACTGTATCTATGATCTATGTTCCCTCTGAGCTGTGCGCACACATGCACATTTTTCAACCAGCGCACAAAGGAAATTAATGTGTGCACAAAAGGTTAGTTTCCTAAAATAATGTAGTAATTAATAATTATACTTATTGAAATACCAAAGACATGAGAGAGAAAAATAACTGTGACTTAAATATATGTTATTTTGTTGTTATTCTGCGCAGTTTTTATAATCCTACATAAACTGTGTGCATTCAGTGCACATACTTTTGTCACGGGAAAAAAAATTGCACAACATAAGATTCTTGTGCACACTGACTATTAAAAATTAGAGGAAACATTGTCTGATTCTCATATATGTTATTTACTTAATCAGGTACCCCCCAGGCTCAAACTCTCTAGAGAAAACAATCCAGATTTGACTAACCTCCCCTTATAGCTAACATCCTGTTATTGGACCACCTTGTTATTTGAGTCTGGGTGGAGAGAGGGAGTGGGTGCAGGGAAGCAGATTGTTTGATACAGTCCAACCAAGGAGCCTATACTGTTATTTAGTACAAGGAAATAAGCCTACCAGATGATCCAAGTTTCAGTGGGGGAGCATTTTGGGACATTATAATTCCACAAATTTTAAGACAGCTATGGAAAAGATTGATCCTTGGCTGAAAGTACTAAATTGGGACGCCAATTACAACAGGATTAGGCACAAACTATGGAAAGTAGATTGGAAGCAGCAATTTGGAGTAAATCTATATCTGACGTTATAGTCTTTTAAAAGCCAGCTAGTCAGAGTTCAGGAGGCCCAGCATATTCCCATGAGTATGAAAGATAATGATGGCTTGATTTGAGAACTTCTAATGACAAAAGATATTGTAAATTTAGTCAAATAGAAAAAGGAAGAATATTTAAGGAAAGTAAAATTAGACAAGGTGCTTGAGGAATACAAAGGAATCAACAAAGAACTTCGGATGGTGAAAAGGTGAAATACTTTTGGTAAGTAGGATTAAGGAGAATTTCAAAACATTTCATAAATATATTAGGATCAAGAAGGTAGCCAGGGAAAAGGTAGGTAACCTCAAGGACAAAGAATTTATGCATGAAACTAGAGGAAGAGAGCAAGGTCCATTACAAATACCTTAGTATTCACCAAGGAAAAGAACATGGGTGATGGTGAGATCAGGAGGGGTATGTTGGTTTTCTAAGATATGTCAGTATTAGGAAAAAGGAAATGTTAGTTGTCTTGGATCTTAGGGAATGATTGGATCTATCCCAGGATAGTACTTGGCCTGATACCCTGTCTGAACTGGATGCTTTCCATAGTTTCACCCTCCTGAAGGATACTTTAGCCTCAGAGACTGAAATTGCAGGGTCATCGGGAGCTCTGGGAGTTTCTGATGGTTCTTCCATATTTTGATAGTCAATGTGAGCATAGAAGGTATTGAGTTAATCTGGAAGCAGAACCCTGTGGTTAACACCACAATGTCACTTGATTTCACTTTGTAAAAGGTGACAGCGTTCAAGCCCTGCAACAGCTGTCATGCATCCTTCATTAATTCAAGTTCAGTCTGGAATTGCCACTTCATCCGTGAGATCATACCTGGACCTCTTGTCATTTCCTTGGTCACCAGACTTGAATGTCTCTGATCTAGCCCTCAGCAGATTGTAGATCTAATGATTCACTGAGGGCTTCTGATTGGGGAAGACTGAATGACTTTGTGGGAACACACTCATCCAGGACTGTTCTTATAAAGTTCATGACAACAATAATGAAATAATTTAGATCTACAGATGAATTCTTAAACATGGTCCAGTCCAACTCAAAGCAATCCAAAGCTACTCCTCTGCCTCTCACAACCACCTCTCCAGAGCCTTGCCCTTTATCCTCTGCTAGTAAGCAAGTATAAGAAAGACAGCTAAGTGATTAGATTTCCCGAAATACAGAATGGTGTTGAGTGCAAGATTGTTGCTGCAACACTACTGAACCAGCTAATCTATCTCACTCCTGTATGCCTCCTCGTCACCGTCTGAAATTCTGCCAACAATAGTTGTATGATCAGTAAACTTATAGATGTCACTTGAGCTGTGCTTAGCCACACAGTCAAAAGAGAAAAGAGCAATGGGCGAAGCATGGATCCCAGAGGTGCATCAGACTTGACTGTCAGTGAGGAGAAGGTGTTATTTCCAACCTGCATAGACTGTGGTCTCCCAGTGAGGACGTCAAGGATTCAGTTGCAGAGGGAGGTACAGAGATCCAGATTTTGGAGCTTGTTGATAGAAGAGGGCACCTTTGTGTTGAATCCCTCTGCAACTGAATCCCTGACGTCCTCACTGCTGTAATTAATAAAAAGCAGCCTGATGTAGGTATTACTATTATCCAGGCGATCCAAGGCTGAGTAGAGAGCCTTTGAGATTGCATCCACTGTTGACCTACTGCAGCAATAAGCATATTGTAGCGAGCCCAGGTCCTTGCTTAGTTAAGAGTTGATTACAGCCGTGACCAGCCTCTCAAAGCACTTCATAACAGGACATGTGAGTGCCACTGGGCGATAGTTGTTGAGGCAGCTCATTCTGCTCTTCTTAGGCACTGGTGTAATTGTCACCCTTTTGAAGGAGGTGGGAACCTCTGACTGCAGCAGTGAGAGACTGAAGATGTTCTTGAACAATCTCACAAGTTGGTTGGCACAAACTTTCATTCCCCTACCAGGTATACCATCAGGGCCTGGCATCTTGCAAGGGTTTATCCTCTTGAAAAACATTCTGACGTCAGCTTCCAAAACAGTGATCACAGTGTTACCAGATGCTGCAAGGATTTGCACAGCTGTAGTTATATTTTTTCTTTCAAAGTGTGCATAAAAGGTGTTGAGCTCATCTGGGAGAGAAACATCACTGCCATTTGTGTTAGGGTTTGTTTTGTTTTGTAGGAAGTAATGGCCAGCAAACCCTGCCAAAGCTGACGTGCATCCAATTCCATCTTTAACTTCAATCAGAATTGTTTTTTCACTCTTAAAATAGCCTTCTGTGGGTCTACCTGGAATTCTTGTATTGTTCTGGATAACCAGTCTTGAATGCCATAGATGCAGACAGAGGTATGGTAAATAATCAGAATCGTTTTCCAGGGTGGAAATATTAAAATACTGGAGGGAATAGGTTTAAAGTGAAAGGGGGAAAGTTTAAGGAAATGAGGCATGATATATTTTTTTAAATTCTGTAAATTCTGGTAGGTGCCTGGAATATATTGCCAGAGCAGATGATAGAAGCAGATACAATAGCAAAGTAAATGAGATATAACCTAAAAGGAATTAGTTAGATTGCCTTCATGGTGGACACGGATGTGTTGGGCTGAAGGGCCTGTTCTATCTTCTATATTTAATTTTAAACCATTGATAATTCTCTTCAGTCATGACAAAGTCTGGCCCAACCGAAGACGGGAAGTTGGAGACAGAAAAATTAAACATTACTATCAGGGAAGTTATCCAGGAGTGCTGAGGCCTAGGAAATCATTGGGACTTTAATGAAATTCAGAAAGATGTTAAATGCAGTTAAACTGTAATTCATTTCCACAAACAAATTATACATCATAAACAATCCATTCTAAAAGCAATTAAACCAGAAAATATATTACTGGCAGATGACAGTTGAAGATTGTGTAAAATGTAATTTAAAGATTGAAAATGGTTTCTTCCAGACCATAAACTTCATCACTCTTTGCAACTGATCACCCCACTCAATTACCCATTCTTGTTTGTAAGTTTGTGACTCTCTGCAACATCTATAACCAAGTCCAGCCCTGTCAGCATTATATGTCCATTCATGGACTATGGGATGAATTACGTGGGAATAAATTAATTTTGAGATAAATTAAGTCTGCAATACTTTTTCTTTCTTGACCAAGGGGCAGAGGACCCTAATGTGGCATCATTATAAACATCCCAGCTGAGATTAGTTAATTACAAAGCAGAAATTAAAACCAATTAAAGACAAAAGAACTACAGATACTGGAAATTGAAATAAAAATGGAAGTTACTTAAAAAACTCATCATGTCAGACAACATATGTGAAAGAAAAGCAGTTAAACATTCTAGTTGAATGTCCTTCATCAGAAATACAAGAGATTCTGCAGATGCTGGAAACCCAGACCAACAATCAAAACTAGTTCTGATGAAGGATCAACACACACAAAATGTATGAACTCAGCAAGTCAGGCAGCATCTTTGGAGAAGAATAAACAGTTAGACCCTTCATCGGGGCTGGAAAGGCATGGGAAAGAAGCCAGAATAAGAAGTTGGGGGGAGTGGAAGGTGGGCCAGCTGGCAGGTGAGGGGGAAGGTCGGTGGGTGGGGGTAGGGAATGAAGTAAGAAGTTGAGTTAATTGGTGAAAGAGGCTGAGGAAGGCTAACAGGAAAGGACAGTGTATATATACACATGCACTTACTGTAATTTTAGTTTTTGTTATGTATTGCAATGCACTGCTGTCGCATAACAAATTTCACAATGTATGCCTGTGATATTAAACCTGATTCTGATATGTCCTCATTCTTCAAAGAACTTTTCCTTCTACTACCATCAATGCTACGCTCACCCACATCTACTTGTGATCCTATTACTAAGCACATCTTTCCCTGCCCCCCAACTCTCCATTTTTGTCTATGTGACTCCGTTTCACTCATCTCTCCCTAATGATCTCCCTGCACTTATCTCTGCAAGCGGGAAAGAACAACTTCATTCACCATATATATTTTCATGTCTTAGGAAATTGCTGTGGTGTTTTGGCACTCATTCACCACCATTCAGGGCCCAGACAGTCCTTCCAAGTTAGGTGACACTTGATCTGCATGTCTGTCAGGCTCATCTACTGTACCCAGTTTTCCTGGTTGGTCCTCCTCTACCTCGGTGAGACCTGGTGTAAATAGGAGGACTACTTCATCAAGCATCTTCCCTCCATCCAACACAAAAGGCAGGATTTCCTGGAGACCACCATTTAAATTCAACTTCTCATTCCAACACATCGGCCCCTGGCTTCTTCTACTGTCAAAATGAGGCCATGCTCAGAGAAGCAACATCTCATATTCCGCCTGGGTGGCCTCCAACCTTATAGCATAAACATTGATTTCTCTAACTCCCATTGATTTCTTACCCCTCCCCTTCTTTCTTTGTCTATTCCCCAATCTGGCTCCACTCTTCACCTTTCTCTTCTCCTCAACTGCCCATCACATCCCTCTTGTGCCTCTCTTCCTTCTCCTTGTCCCATGGTCCACTGTCCACTCCTATCCGATTCCTTCTTCTTCAGCCCTTTATCCCTTCCACCAATTACCTCCCAGCTTCTTACTTCATCCCCTCTCATCTGATTTCACTTGCCAGGAGGTACTCCTTCCTCTCCCCTCACCTTGTTAATCAGGCTTCCTCCCATGGTGAAGGATCTTGGCCCGAAATGTTTACTATTTATTACCCTCCATAGATGCTGCCTGATCTGAGTTCATCCAGCATCTTGTGTGTGCTCATCAGAACCAGTTTTGAGCTTTTCCTTGAAGCTCTTCTTTAGGTCAACTGAAATGTTAATTATTTCTCTTTCCTTAGTTGCTGCTTGACTTGCTGAGTTATTCTAGCATGTTCAGTTTTAATTTCAGAAATTTAAGTTAGAATCTTTTGTCTTTATAGCTCACTATTTGTTAGATATTAGAAGTTGATTTTAATTCCATTAACATTCAAAAACAATCCTTCATTATTTAAAATATTTATAAAGTGTTTCCTAATATTGAGAAATGTTGTGTAATAACAGCATGGAAACAGACCATTTGGCCCTACTCATCCTTGCTAACCAAGGTGTCTTCCTAAGCTAGTCCTGTTTGACTGGAAGTGGCCATATAGTGTACCTCTAAACATTTCCTATCTCTGTTTCTGTACAAATGCCTTCTAAATTCTAGTGGTTACCTGAATGAATAAAAAGTAGTAACTTTGATAAGTTATTTTTTCTTCCCAACTTTGGTTCACATTTGCCAAGATTGTGATGTTTGGGACAAGTCTTCCTTTCCCCCTGCAAGTGTTCCAAACTGTTCACACCAGCAGAACCTCCAGAGCAGTCCTCTGCTGGAAACCAGGATCCCAGCACTTTGGTATAGCCAAAGAAAAAGGAATGGACCAAAGGCACGGTCTTACATTTTAGTATAAGGGGTAAATTTCATGATTGAATAACTTGAATCCATGGATCAAAACATGTGGATCTGATTTCCAGTTTTAAACAAAGTTGATATATGCCTGGAGTTTCAGGAGGCTTTTTAGAATAGCCTGTGGTTGAGCCCACTAGGGATTAGATATTCTGGATTGGGTATTGTGTTATGAACTGGACGATTGAAGAGCTTACGGTAAAGGAACCTTTAGGAGACAATGATCAGAATATGACAGAATTCACCCAGCAATTTGCTAATTTAGCAACAAGCTAAAATCTAAAATCAAATGTATCAGTATTACAGTGGAGTAAAAGGAATTACAGAGGCATGGGAAATGAGCTGTCCAAAGTTGATTGGAAGGTGGACACCAGGAGGGATTATGGCAGAACAGCAATGACTGGAGTTTCTAGGAGCAATTCACATTGCGAAGTGGTAGTATTCTAAAGGCAGGATGACACAACCGTGAATGACAAGGGAAATCAAAGCCATCATAAAAGCAAAGGAGGGGGCATATAATAGAGCAAACATTAGTAATAAGTTAGAGGATTTGGAAACTTTTAAAAACCAACAGAAGACAACTGAAAAAAAAAACATAACTTGAGAAAAAGATGAAATATGAAGGTAAGAAAGCCAACAATATCAAAGAAGATACCAAAAGTTTTTTTAGTTATATAAAGTGTAAAAGGCGAGATAAGATATTGGACCGCTGGAAAATAATGCTGGGGAAGTAGTAATGGGGGACAAGGAAATGGTGGGCAAACTGAATAAGTATTTTGCATCAGTCTGTGGAAGACACTGGCAGTAAACTGGAAGTTAGAGTGGTCAGGGGCAGAAGTGAGTGCAGTTGCTATTTTTAGGGAGAAGGTGCTTAAGAAACTGAAAGGACTGAAGGTAAATAAGTCAGCTGAACCAGATGAACTAAATCACAGGGTTCTGAACGAGGTAGCTGAATGGATTGTGGAGGCATTAGTAATGATCTTTCAAGAATCACTAGATTCTGGAATGGTTCCAGAGGACTGGAAAATTGCAAATGTCACTCCACTTTTCAAGGGTTGGAGCAGAAGAAAGGAAATTATAGGCCAGTTAGCCTCACTGAGTCGTTGTTAAGGATAAGGTTTCGGGGTATTCAGAGGCACATGATAAAATAGGCCAAAGCCAGCATGGTTTCCTTAAGGGAAAAACTTGCCTGACAAATCTGGTAGAATTCTTTGGGGAAGTAACAAACAGGATAAATAAATGTGAATTGGTGGATATTGTACACTTGGATTTTCAGAAGGCCTTTGATAAGGAGCTGCACCTGTGGTGGCTCAACAAGAACAGGAGTCCATGGTATTACAGGAAAAATACTAGCATGGATTGGCAGGAGGGAAAGAGAGGGAAAAAAGGGAGACTTCTCTGATTAGTTGCCAGTGACTAGTGGTGCTCTGCAGGGGTCTGTGTTGGAACTGATTCTTTTTACATTTTATGTCAATGATTCGGACAAAGGAATTGATGGCTTCATGGCCAAGTTTGCCGATGATATGAAGATAAGTGGAAAGGCAGGTGGTGCTGAGGAAGCAGGAAGCCCATAGAAGGACTTGGACATACTAGGAGAATGGGCAAAGTAGTGGCAGATGGAATAAGGTATCAGGATGTGTATGGTCATGCACTATGATAGAAGGAATAAAAGCAGAATCTATTTTATAAACAGGGAGAAAACTCAAAAAGTTGAATTGCAAAAGGATTTGGGAGTCCTTGTGCAGGATTCCCTAAAGGTTAATTTGCAGGTTGAGTTGGTTGTGAAGAAAGCAAATACAATGTTAATATTAATTTTGAGAGGGCTAGTATATAAAAGTAAGGACGTAATGTTGAGGCTTTATAAGGGACTGGTGAGGCCTCATTTGTAGCATTGTGAGCAGTTTTCAGCCCCTTATCTAAGAATAGATGTGCTAAGCGACTGATGGCTCTGGGCCTTTATTAGCTGGAATTTAAATGAGGAGCCCAAAACTGATCTCACTGAAACCTATCAAATTTTGAAAGGCCTAGACAGAATGGATGTGGAGATGACATTTTCCATAGTGGGGAGTCTAGGACCAGGGGGCACAGCCTCAGCATAGAGGGATATCCATTTAGAATTTAGAATTTCTTTAGCCAGAGGGTGGTTAATCTGTGGAATTTGTTGTCACAGGTGGCTGTACAGGCCAGGTCACTGGGTGTATTTAAGGCAGGGATTGATAGGTTCTTGATCAGTTAGGGCATGAGAGATTACAAGGAAAAGGTAGGAGAATGGGGTTGAGAGAGGAATGGATCAGCCATGAAGAAATGGTGGGAGCAGTCCTGATGGACCAAATGCCTTAGTTCTACTCCTATGTCTTATGGTCTTATAAGATACCAGAGAAAAGTCTGACATTCTGATATATCCCGTAAAACTATCTAGATTCTAATATGTTTACTTCTGATTTCAAAATTCTAAAACATACATTCAATACAGATAAATCAATCATATAGCAATATGTATGTTTAAATCCTTCATTAATAAAGTGGTTTCTTCAAAGCCCAGCTGCAATAAAAAAAAATTAGGAAGGTCATTCTATCACTCCAAAATAACCCCCAATGGCTATCCTCTGAGAGCTGGCACACTTTTCAATCCTGGATGTTTATTAAGACATTCAGACAACTTTGGAAAACAGTATTAACTTTATTTTCTTTATTCACTTGCAATGTAAAGTTTCAGATGCAGAGCAAAAGCTGATTTTCTACCTTTTGCATAAGAACATTTTATAAGCTGATATGAAAAGTGATGGTTTCAGACATTTTCTTAGTTCCAACATAAATCACGTGGTCTCGCCCTCAGTAGTCCTGCACTTTCCAAGATCATAGAACCAAAAAGCGACAACATTGCATACGAGGAGGATTAATCTTGAATTTCACACGTGTATGTCTCGCTGAATTTACACTGACCATATTACAATCCTATTTATCTGCAACTACATGCAGTTCACATCAGATCTTTCCAATTTAGTGTAACAGGGTAGAGTTGTGAATCAAATCTTGTGATCTCAAAAGTAAATCCTGATCAATGCCATTGGAAATCTTTAGGCAGTTGTGCTCTTGGTTTTATTTACTAACCAATAATCCCATAAAAGTAAGCAAGTGTGTGGACACTTGCTAAGATTTAACAATGATATCCCTGGATGCTAGTAGTGCTTTGATGTATGGTCAGTGTAAAGAATCCTACCTCAGGAAAAGACGATACTTGGCAACGTTACAAAGATTGCTGACAGCTTTCTTACCAAATCGTTGGAAGACAAAAAATGCCTGAAGCCAATTCGTCCACACAAACTTGTGCTGGTCTTGCCACCGCAGATTCTGTTGAAAATAAAAATTAATGCAGGTGAATAGGATTAAGTAGCTGAAGGAAATAATTATAGCAACATACAAAATCATCTTCAGCAATGTGCTAACAGATTTAGAAGTGCCTTTAACACCACACCTGTGCATTACCTAATAAGATTATCTGTCTGAGACAACCAAATCCCTTTGACCTTCTTTCTCATCCCCGACATATGTAACTAAGAACGTGAGCACTGCCAACACTTGAGGTTTGCAAATTGAGCCTACGTACAATGTTCCTGAATTATTTTTGAATTTTAAAATAAAGTTCACTATGAACTAAAATCTGTAGCTCATGCAAGGCAGGATGCCCACAATCTAGTTATCATTCTATGATGATTCTGGAAATTTATAGTTATCAACCACATACTCCCAAAGGGTATTTTAAGTCAGATGAACCAGAACATGTTGAATAGTCTCATAAATTAAAAAATGTTCTATGTAACAAGTTACTGAGTTGTCAAATATGGATGAGCAATAACCTGTACTCCCTTGATTCTTGTGCTTCATTTTCCATTCCCAGTCTTTTCTTGTTACTTTGTTCCCGGTCTTTGCTTCTCATGTATTCAAAATCTGACACATTTTTAATTAAATATTTTCCCCATGCATTACTTAGCATGTTGGATAAGATTAAAATGTAATTTTTAAGAGTTGGGCAAAGGGTGGGGGGGGGCGGTGTTGGCTGGTTTTGGAAAGAACTGTAGGGAAATGAGACTGAATAAACCCAGAGAACAGACTTGATCAGTCAAAAGGGAATAGATCAAATGACCTATTCAACCATCATCAACCATTCGATGATTCAACAGCTTTATCCTGAGATTTGTTTCCCTTTCTCAGCCATTGTAAATTATAATGTGAAGTCATTGTACCTTCATTATTCTATCCAAAGCAACATCAAGAGATAGCTTTACAGGTTTTCTTATAAAGCTTTTTGATTTGAATCCTCTCTTAGGCTGGCCGGTGGTGTAGAGGAATCAGCACCAGACTTCGAGGCAAATGCTCGAGTTCCAATCCAGCCAGCTCCTTGCACACCTTCTGTGCTGGGTTGAGTGTTGAGCTAGCAACTCGGCCTTGTAAAAAACAGTCAAATACTACGAAAACAGAAAAAATGCCACCTGATGCGCCACAGGGGGTGAAAAGGAACAACAATCCTTTATACCCTTTAACAATCCAAGATGTAACACTGAGCGTCACAGGAAGTCATTCCTACCTGTGGCCATCAAACTTTACAACTCCTCCCTTGGAGTGTCAGACACCCTGAGCCAATAGGCTGGTCCTGGACTTATTTCCACTTGGCATGATTAACTTATTATTATTTAATTATTTATGGTTTTATATTGCTATATTTCTTCACTATTCTTGGTTGGTGCCTGTAATGAAACCCAATTTCCCTCGGGATCAATAAAGTATTAAACAATTAAAGTAATAAAGTATCAAATAAAGTCTGTAATGACCAAAGTATCTCATTTTCAGCCTTATCTCAGACTCCTTCCTTGATGTAAAACCTAAATATATGATTACATTCACATAACTCTAATCACTTCTCATCAAAAAGTATAGCAATATAGCAACTTAATACTCAAAAAAAGTTCCATTTAATTCCCATGCAGTTTACGCACCTCAATCCAAACATGAAAGCTGACACTCAGAATAAAGTAAATCCCAGAGACAATAATGGTTCCTGTAAACCTGTGAATCAATAATTTGACCAAGCCTGCTTGAAAGACAAATGTGTTGAAAAACATAAGGAAGATGATGATGATATTAAAGAGGATTCCAATGTCTTGTATACTGAAAAGAGAAAAAAAACTGTTAGATTTTCAGTCGTTTTTAACAATTGCACAACAATGACAAAAGAATTGCAACTGAAATAAAAACATTTTGCATTTTTAAAGCACTACTCATAAATGTGCTTCACAGCTGATGACATTTTGATGAATGTAGTCATCATTGTAATTCAGAGTATGTAATGTTAATTAAGAGATAAATACTTTCTGATTATGAGAGTTGAATCAACTCACACGAAACTAATGGATTCCAACTCCATAAAAGTGTAAGCAATTCTGATTCATATAGCCTTTTGCAATGTGGAAGAAAAGGGGAGCAAAAAACTTCTAAGTTAGTATGACTTTTATAAAAACAAATTATTTCTCATCAGGTTTTCACAAAATAGTGGTTTCAGTCTGCCTAAATTATTTAATTTTTCTGGGATCGTAAGACTAACAGACGGTCAATTTCTACAGTTGACCAAATCGATCACTTAATGGCTGTCACAATGCCACTTTACAAAAACATAGCTGATGGGCTATGGAACCAAAGGGGAGGGCACTATCAGACAAGAATATGGATGACAACATAAAGAAACTCCACATATATTTTAATTTAAAACTGGTTTCCTTCACAGACTTGGGAAACAAACAGCAAATTTAATTTATGGCTTGAAATTCTATTGTAAGGATGCTAGTTCCCCAGATTTGCAACATTAAGATAGTGGAGGGACAGGTAAGTGTGGAGAAAGCAGAACTTTGACAGCTGGGGAAACCTCTGGTTTCCTCTGGTTACCTCTGGAAACCTCTTCTTTGCAAAAAGAAGTGGCAGATGGAATATAATGTAGAGAAGTGCATGGTCATGCATTTTGGCAGAAGAAATAGTGGTGTGGACTATTTTCTGAATGAAGAGAAAATTCAAATACCAGATGCAGAGGGGACTTGGGAGTCCTCCCGCACGATTCCCTAGAGATTAATTTACAGGTTCAGTTGGTGGTAAGGAAGCAAATACAATGTCTGCCTGCATTTCAAGAGAACTAAAATACAAAAGCAAGGATATATTGCAGAGGCTTTGTAAGGCATTAGTCAAAGTTCAAAGTAATTCATCGTGAATAACAGACATTCACTAGGAAACCCTCAAAGGTCAAAGTACATATATTATCAAGTATGGATACAGTATACAGGTAGTCCCCACGTTACGAACATCCGACTTATGGATAACTCGTACTTACGAACCGAGGAAGATCACCATCTGCCATTTTAAGTCATTGCCGTTGACACTGTGTTGTGTGTTTAGCTTTGTATTTGGCTTAAATTTTTCTTAGCAAGACTCACCCCAACCCTGCTCCCCTCCCCCCCCCATTCCGGTCAGCTGGTGGCGTAGTGAGATCAGCTCCGGGCTCGAGAACAAGTTCGATCCAGTGACAGACCGCTCCCGTGCCAGGTTGATGTTGATCCAGTGACTCCCATACCATCTGTGCTGGGTTGATGTCGAGCGCGCAACTCGACCTTGTAAATAAAAACACTGCCACCTCCAGTTTAAATTCCCACGCAGAATATTGTGGAGGATCAAATATAGTACCCAAACCCAACACAGCCCCCACCTGTCCCATTTAACCTGTCTCAGTGCGGTGGACTTTCAAACCCGGGGAATTCAGTGCAGTGGTCCTTAGGACCTGGCAGACCTTGGGAGCCGGTGGAGATTGGGACCCGCCGCCTGCAGTGTTTCTGTTCCGCTGATGGGAAGCAATCGCAATTGAAAATAATGTGGAAATAATAGAGCATTTGGAAAGAGTTGAAACACCATCAGTCATTGGAAAAACGTTCGGCTACAGTCGGTCAACGATTGGAACAATTTTAAAGGATAAAGTGAGAATAATGGAGCATGTGAAAGGCTCTGCCCCAATGAAAGCTACAATTATTACTAAGCAATGCAGAGGTTTAATTATTAGAATACATATGTTTTTAAGTGTTTTATATGCATAGAAAGGTAAAATATATATTATATACTAAGACAAACGTTTGACTAACTGATGCTAAATAATACCAGATGTACTTGTTCCGACTTACATACAAATCCGACTTAAAGACGGACTCAGGAACGGAACTCGTACGTACCTGGGGACTGCCTGTACAGCCCTGAGATTCGTCTTCCCACAGACAACCATGAAACAAAGAAACACCATGGAACCCCTTCAAAGAAAATATCAAACACCTATGCACAAAAAAACTGATTGCACAAATGGCAAAAAAAGAGCGAAAAGACACATAGAATATAAATCATCAAACCACAGAGCCCTTGACTAGGAATGTTTAGTTTAGTTCAGTTCATTTCAATTTAGCGTTGTGTTGTTTGTATACTGCAGGCTGCAGAGCCAGTCCACCCTGATCAAAATCACACAAAATAGCAATAGAAAAAACTGTAACCAGAAACACATATAACATGAACTACAGGGTCCAATCCACAAAACGTAGTCAGTTAAACCTTGCCCAAGATCCAAGACAGGCAGGTCAAACACAGGAAAATGGCACTGAACACCCCCTCATATGTTGCTCTCATCCTCATCTCCAGGCTTCTTGACCTCCACTCCAAACCTCAACAAACTCCCTCAGAGACACCAAAGCACCAGACTGCTCAATCAGCCCCAAAACACTCCATCAAAATGTAAATAACACACACAAAATGCTGGTGGAATGCAGCAGGCCAGGCAGCATCTATAGGAAGAAGCAATGTGAACGTTTCGTGCCCAGACCCTTTGTCAGGACTAACTGAAAGGAAAGATAGTAAAAGATTTGAAAATAGGAGGGGGAGGGGGAAATGTGAAATGACAGGAGAAGACCGTGGGGGGGGGGGGTGAAGCTGAGAGCTGGAAAGGTGATTGGCAAAAAGGGATAAAGAGCTGGAGAAGGGAAAGGATCATGGGACCTCCTAGGGAGAAAGAAAGGGGGAAGGGAGCACCAGAGGGAGATGAAGAACAGGCAGAGTGATGGGAAGAGAGAGAGAGAAAAAAAGGGGAGGGGGAAAAAAACTAAATATATCAGGGATGGGGTAAGAAGGGGAGGGGGGGGCATTAACAGAAGTTAGAGAAGTCAATGTTCATGCCATCAGGATGGAGGCTACCCAGACAGTATATAAGCATTTTGTGTGTGTTGCTTAAATTTCCAGCATCTGCAGATTTCCTCGTGTTTGCTTATCAAAATGTAAATCACAGGTTCCAATTGTTCACAACTCAGTGGCAGAATCACATTGGAAAGAAGAAGGGTCTTTTAACAGACTCTTAGATAGGTACATGCAGCTTAGAAAAATAGAGGGCTATGCAGTGGTGTCATTTCTAGGCAGTTTCTACAGCAGGTTACATGGTCAGAACAACATTTCTATGTTCTAAGAAGTAGTTGCTTGAACTATCTGAAGGACGTCGTCATTGGTTTTGATGTTCGCTGGCGCCATCTTGGTAGAAGTCTGCCAAACTCTTAAGTACATCACATTTTTATACCCTTAAGATCAAAGGTACGACAGGTGATTCAATACAATTTCCATACCTACAATGACATTGTCTATTTCAATACAGTGTCTGACAAATGGTTCATTTGAGGTGCATATTTACAGTGGAAGCACTTTGTTAAATTGATAACATACCTCTGAAGGTTCAAATGCCTTTGCTAGGACTAACTAATTCACACAGATAATTTAAGGAGCTTCATTCTGGGAGTATATGATAGGCCAGTGCAGAGCAATGGTTCCCAAAGAGATGAAATGTCTGAGAATGCAAAAGACACATTTTGCAACGTACAACAAAATTTGCTCTGTAGTTGGACGAGTCAACTTTGAAAGGCAATGAATATTTGTTTCCTGGTTACATTCACTTTATAAAAGTTGAAAGCATGGTTCAAGAGTTGTTATTTGCAAGGGGACTAAAAACAACTATGAAGAGGGAGTCAACATTTCAGGTTTTTGATAATTTTTTCAAAGAGAAGGACATTCTGCTCACCAATATTCTTGCTTACACAACAGGTGAGGCACCATCAATGACAGGATGCCACTATGGGGTTTATACTTCATTGAAAAGAAGCTGTAAATAACTTATTTACCATTCACTGCATAATTCACAAACAGCTTGTCGCAAAAAAACTAAATGATCAGCTGCACAAATCATTAAAGGCTGTTATCACTAAATAAAATGTGAAGTCCCATGCTCTCAATTCTCAACTAGTTCAAGAGCTTTTTTTTTTATTGAGAATGATAAACAGTTTGAATGCACACAGAAGTCAGATGGTTCTCAAAAGGAAACTGCTTGAGAGGCTCTAAAGCACTTTTTGAAACTGTGAGATAAGTTTTAGATGACTTGAATGCTTCGTTCAGTTATAAACTGAAGAATTAGCCATGGCATTACCTATTTGTCAGAATAATTCACAAAGTTTAATAAAATCAATCTTCAATTACAAGGAAATGACGTGAATCTTATCAAATCCAAATCAGTCGTCTCCACATTTCTGTCCAAGTTAACGCTATTTAAGTGCAACATTGGCCATTGCAACTTTTTCCATTTTCCGAGTGTCTCTGAGTTGGAAGAGAATGAAAGAGTGCCAGATGATGATCTTCAAGTATATTGTGCCCACCCCAATGAGCTTCATAAAGACATGTCAGAGAGATTTTAAGATCTCGATCTAAATTCCAGATTGGGTAATAAATTCACTGCTGAACTCTTGTAATGAGGAATTAACAGGAAAGATAGAGGAAGAACTGATCTTGCTACAAAATGACTTTGAGCTGAAGCCAAGGTTCAAAAAATCATATCAAGACTTTTGGTTGCAGTAGGAAATCTCTGAATATAATCCTGCACTATGGAAAAAAAGGTCAAGATGTTCTTTATTGCATTTCCAACATCAAATTTAGTGGAGCGTGGTTTCATTCAGTGCAGTACCCAACTTCTACCAAAGCAAGAAAAAAGACTGTAAATTACTGAATGTGGGGATCTGAGACTTCTTCTGAGTGATATTCAGCCTGATGTTGAGAAGCTGATATTATTGCACTAAGCCTATCCACCATCTCATTGAAAGGTGAAAGAGCAATGAAATAGTGAATAATTAGACGCTCTAAATTTGTTGATGGAAGTTGTTTTAACTGAAATTAAATGCATAATTTATTGGCTAAAGAAATAATTTTATTTATAGCTTTAAATAGATTTGAATAATTTTTTCAATTATTTGTTGTTGCTTTGAATTTGCAGTTCCTATTTTCTTTCACTGTACATCATAAATCAAAGCTCTCATTTTTTTATAATGGCTGATGGAGATGTGGTTTGGGAGCCAAGAAGGTGGTAACCACTGTTGAGGAAGCTTGACTCTGTGCCTGACCCCAGGATTGTGTGATGGAATTGTATGGAGCAGTGATTCCCAAACACGATTTCTCCAGTCCAAATTTCTCATGATATGCAAAACACAGAACTGTCACGTTGTTTCTCAACAACTATAACACGCTTCAAACAAAGTTTAAGAGAACAGTGAGCTAACAAGAGAGGAGATTTTGTAATCAATAATGAGGTACTGAGGATCAAATGCTTATAA
The DNA here is from genome assembly GCF_030144855.1 of Hypanus sabinus. Lineage (NCBI taxonomy): Eukaryota > Metazoa > Chordata > Chondrichthyes > Myliobatiformes > Dasyatidae > Hypanus > Hypanus sabinus. The sequence continues at coordinate 130,165,855 of NC_082712.1, read as the reverse complement.
TGAGTAATTAATTTCTTAAATAATCCCTCAGTTTCTCCCCCTCTTGCTACTGAGCACCCCCCACCCCCTTTATTTTTATCACCTTCTTAGAAACTCCTACTGCCCCCAGGGGATTAATATCACCCACTTTGGGAACCACTGGTCTATAGGCTTGAGGATAGAGAGCCAGACACCCAAGATTAGTGTTGTGATGGATGACAGATTTCCCAAATATTGATGATCAGCTATTTAATGAGCTAAGTGATACTATCAGTCTAGACCGCTAACCTCCTCGAATTTGGTTCAAATAGTGCAAATAACTTAGCTGCAGTTGTCTGGTTTAATTATCATAACCCCATTGTTTTAATATATGCAAACATCTCATGACCACCATTTTGAAACCATCTCAGCATCCAACCACCCCCCCCCCCCACCCCACCACTGCTGGGGCCCAGCGCCCTGCTAGATAGTACTGTTTGTTTGCAAAACTGTCCTTCTAACTTCAAACTGATGATTACTTGCAATTTACATTAGTAACTGAAGACTGGTTCTCGTTTAAATTAATTTCTTCTATATTCACATAATACTAATACTCCTCAATAATCCCTGACAATGTAATGAGTCTCAAATTTAGCATGGTGAATGCAAAAAGCAAGAATGAAATATAGTTCCACTCCCCTCTACTCATGATATTCATATATAAATAATCACATTAATTTATTATTGTTAATATAATTAACAATACTCACACAAATATTATCAGAGGAACAACGGGCTCTGTTAATAAAAGTTCAGAGAAGGAATTGGCAAACAGATCGAAGATCATTATAATGAATTGTACTGATAGTACCAGGCTGTAGTTTGATACTTGGAGCATTCCCAGGGGAAGTCAGTGTCAACAGTACAGAGAATCAGGGCCACTGTAGTCCAAAGTCATGGTCTCTCTGATAAACTAAAACACAAAGAAGTATTTCAATCACAGAATAAAACAAACAGACATACTACAACATTATAAATGCTTCTCCCATTCACTACCACTAGTGCAATCCCAGTACTGATATGGGTCACTGAGATTGGATACTGTGCTTACATCATAACATCCAAAATGGAACTTTAGTAGAATTTAGCTAACTTGACAGAAAACTAAGGGAAAACTAGCTTGTTCAGCTTGATGTTGTGTATTGTGCTGCTGTTCCCTATTGAACCACTGGGGGATATAAGGGAAACACAATTAAGTTCAACACTTAATTGCAAAATCTACCAAAAAGGTAGCTCTGTGTTAACCTCAAGAAACCACCAATTTTGTCCACTGGTTCTCTGCAGTATAATTCTGAAATTGCCAGTAAAAATTGTTGGATGTCATGGCGGTGTAGTGGTCAGTGCAACACTATTGCAGCTTGAGGCATCAGAGTTAAGGGTTCAATTCTGGCTTCCTCTCATTCCTTTCCTGTGCTTGTGGGTTTCAGCTGGGTGCTTCAGTTTCTTCCCACAGTCCAAAGACAAGTAGGTTAACTGGTCATTGGAAATTGTCCTGTGATTAGGCTTAGGTTGGGTGGTGTGGCTCATTGGGCAGAAAGGACCTGTTCCATGCTGCATCTCAAAATAAATTAAATAAAATTATGCATCCAGATGTAGCAAAACATCAAATTTCACAACATGAACACAGGAGATTGTGCAAATGCTGGAAATCCAGAGTAACAGACACAAAATGCTGGAGTAACTTAGCAGGTCAGCCAGCATCAAGTGAAGGAATAAGAAGTCAGCATTTTGGGCTGAGGCCCTTCATTGGGACTGATTTAGACTGACAATTTCACAACATACGTCGGTGATAATAAACTTCATTCTGATTCCACTGCAACTGGATCCTGATAGCATAATGAGTGATTTGAGTTCAATCCCGACCTTCGACGTTTCTTGTATGCAGTTTGCACAGTTTACTTGTGACTACATGGGTTTCCTTCAGATATTCCATTTTTCTCTCATCTGCCAAAGTCCTAACTGTAAATTGTGCTGGTGCAGGTGAGTGCCAGTGAAATTGGGGGAAATAAGTGACAGAATCAGATTGAAGGAAATTATCTCAAAAGGCTTCCTTTGCATTATAAAATAATCTGAGAAAAATCCAAAGTAGCTGCTGTTTTTCTTTTGAGAATTGTTTGATCTGACTGGGTATCATGAAAGTTTTTAAAGAATATTGAAACTTTCTAGCTAGGCTAGTTCCAATGATGGAATACATTAGAGAACCTGGAGTTAAAAAATTGGAAAAAGAGCAATTGGGAAGGAGCTAAAGACGACGCCAGTGGTTTTTGTGGACCTGGGCAACTTCTTTGAGTTCATCTACAAAACAATTTACATAATCTGTTCTCAAGTCCTTTTTTCCCTTTGTAAGGTTTCGTAGGCTCTGTCAGAGTCCATGATCTACAACTGCACTCAAACTACGTCCTTCACAAACCATGGATTATCCCTCTTCGGAATTTGCCGAGTGGCCTGTGTTTCGGGATCTCCAGGAGCGATTTGAAAGATGAGCACCTTCAGGGTGCAGCCCTGTGGAAGACCTGATTCCTCGCCGATGTTGCTGACTGAAGCATCGTGGTAAATCGAAACTCTGAGACAGTGGACCTGGCTATTGGAGGCCTCTGCACTAGAGCGATCAGTCTCTCTCTCGATGGTGAGAGATTTGATCTCACCAAGTTTATTGTTCCTTAAATAAAATGGTCAAAAACATTTGGAATTTTCTGGTGCGGTTTAATCAGTACTGTGTAGGCTTCTGGCAAGACCTTTCAAGCTTTTATATCTCCTTTGCAACAGAGCCCAATGATCCAGTTGTTTTCCTACTTGCTTACTGAACAAATGTATAAATTTTGTGTTTGATATTAAATCAACTTGATCCCAATAAACCATCACATCTTTTCTTATTCCCCATCCCTATTTAAACAGTATTCTCTTTTCTTTGTTTCCTGCCAACTTTCTCCTCATTATCTGCCAATTTTCTGCCATATTTTTGGTTACTGTTTCTGCATCATGTTAGTTATATCCTGAAAGAACTCTTCACAAATTTGTCAGACACAATTTACCTTTCATAAAAAAATAGGTTTATCCTGCATAAGCGCATTACATTTATCGAGGTGTTCTAACACATTATTAATAACAGATTCCAGTTCTTCCTCAGTGATAGGTGTCAGATTCACTGGTCCATAGCTTATTGATTCTTTTTTCCTTCCCCCTTCCTCTCCCCCCTTGAATAGAGGCATCATAATCTACAACTTTCCAACTTACTTGGACCTCTTCAGAGCCTCAAACTTATTGGAAGTCACAGATCCACTACTATTATGTATTTAATATTTAGTTATGTTTCAGTAATCCTGTGTGTGTGTGTATATCCATTGATCAAGCATTCGTGTTCATTTAAATAATCCATTATGAGCTATATACGTGAATTGCATATGTCATCATGCTACCACGTGATATGTGTGCACCTTGCTTAAAGTAAACATATAGTTAGACACTCATTCCCGGACTCCCAAGTCTTCCTTTGAGTTAGTTTAATGTTTTGAAGTTACAAAACATAACTACCACTGCAATCATTGCTTTCAAGATCCTATGATGCAAGCCATCAGCTCCAGAGGACTTATCAATCAGTCCTGTTAACTTCTAGGACCTTTTTCTGCAGGTGGTGATGGCAAAAAGTTCCTTTCTTTTTATTTAACCCTTATATTTTCTATTACTGGAACGTTCTTGGAATGATTCAAAATGTCCTTTTTCAAAATCTCTACTTTTTCTTTATCTTCCATTATTAGTTTCCCATCCCCATTTATTTTCAGATAACAAAAGCTCCTCATGTACACGTTTATATTTCTTGCTCTTTTTAAGCTATCCTCTTCTGCTTTTTAAAGTTTTCTGGTTTCAAGCTTATCACTATTCTTTACAACCAAAATAACATCTTTGGTACTGATCTTCCAAATTTCCTTGTTCTTCATCAATAACTGAATTCACTTGGTGCAACTAAATGTAGGGAAACTGTCAAACGTGTCAAGAAGAATGATGTGGTAAAATTGGCACTGAACCAAAGGTAGAAATACTGAAGATGCAATAAGGTTGATCAAAGGATGGGTCTAGAGACAGAGATTGTCCAGACCTAAAAGGCACTGATACTAATGGTGTGCCACGTGAAAACAGTAGTCATAAAGACTTCATGACTCGGGATACTGCACAACGAATGCTGGCTGTCTGCTCTGGCCCACCACTTAAAAACGTTCCCGTAGGTGACTATACTTTAGTACTAAATGCAGAGAAACTTCAGGCTTCATGACAGCAATTTCGATGTCCATCCATATTGTGAGTTTCCTTCCCAAATAAAAACTTCAGCTCCCCTCAATTCCATACTTTCTTCCCGATCTTTCTCCCAAGAACAAAAAAAAAGCACATTACAATAACGTTTTTACATTTCAGAGTTTCCAGCATTTTCGGGTTTTGTAGCACACACACAAAATGGTCGAGGAACTTAACATCAATGAAAAGGAACAGAGAGTTGACGTTTCGTGCCGAAACCCATCACCAGGATTGATGCTGCCTGACCTGCTTAGTTCCCCTAGTATTTTATGTGCGTTACTCCAGCATCTGCAGAACCCTCACAATACCCAAACATAGAGAGAGGAACTTTACAATATCGAATTATGACGTTCCAGAAATCTGGGAGCCTTAGTTATTCGACATTAAGATAAATATCTACGACAGAACAGTACTACATTTCGTCCAATGAACCACTTTGCTTGAATATTAATCACCTAAAAATGAACAAATCTATGAACAATGCAGACGGGAAGCAGCGTTCAACGACATAAGTTTGTGTTTTGTGCGGAAAGGGAATTAAAAATGTTGAATCATTTGATTTGATATGAGCAAAATGAAATTAATGATTATTTAAAGGCTGGTGTCTTTAGAATCAGAAAATTGTATGTTGTCATCCCAACAACTAATAGCAAAATTTAACCATTACATGCATGATTTATGTTGATCTCTGAAAGTATAAATTAAGATTGGTCCAATGATTTTCCCTGTGAATATAAAGTATGGAGAGAATCCTCTGATTTCCAAGCGCTCTCCCCACCTCCAGCAACGAAAGACTTCTTACCTGCCAGCCTGTTCCTTATCCATTTCCAGATTACACCGCCAATTATTACCATTAAATATATTTTCTCAAGTTCAAGATAACAGGAACTTTATCATGACCCAGGACAAAGGTCAGGATTATATTCGTATAAAACTGCTCACTCGTCAACAGGCCCCGCTTCCCACACCCGATCCCAGCTTTCATGGAAACCGCGACGCGACACCACCCCGCATGCGCACAAACAGGGCTCAGGCGCTCGGCAGCGACACCAACCGGAGCAAAAGGGCAGCGCAGCTCTATTTCGAGTAGTCACATTCTGCTCAGCATGTGCAGGATTGGGACAGATCAAACTGCTAATAAGAGATGATTAAATCTTATTGTAATGAAGTACTTCGAAACACCCATCAAACCCTTTGCTGCAGTCAAAGGATAGCAGTGACTATATCAAGTCCATTTAGGAGAGCGCCAACCACATCATCAAGAAAAATCAGCACCCTGGAGGCTTTGGTGTTACTGAGCTGGCAGACTTCTTACACTACTAAGTATTGCTCTTACTAATACAGTTTTAATTGACTTTTAAACATTATTTATTGCACAATAAAATACTTTTCACTGAGTTTAAAGCGAGTAAAGAATAAAAAAATGAATTTAAAGGTTCAAAGGTTCATTTATTATCAAAGTATACAACTCTGAAATTCATTAGTTCTCTGGGTAACCATGAAACCTTAAAAGAAAGGCAGCACTATCATCAACCCCCAAATCGCACCTCCGCGCAAAAAGAACTCGAACAAAAATGGAAAGGGAATGTAATGTAGGAAACCAGGTATCAGTGTGTTTCAAGGGAGCACGGGAATGGGGCCTCAGGAAACCTCAGTAATACAGAACCATAAGGATGGGCAGTGGTTATAAATCCAGGAAAAAAAATTATAAAAAATTATTTATAAAAAAAAATTATTTACAAGTTGGCAAATCTTACTATACCTGGCATTACCCTTGCTATAACTGATTGATCAGTTGCAGTCCAAAATTATGACAAGATTGTGACACCAACATCTTCAACATCCCACACACAATCTTTTTTATTCTTTTTAGGCACAATTTGAACTTGTATTCCACTACTGATATGTCAGTATCCTGCAGTGAGTTATTTAAGGAGTATAACAACTTGAACAAATGAACCATTAACATCTCATGAATAACCAATTAAAGTTTTTCTTGTCTATAGTATTAGACAGTGGTTTAATAAGATGCTGGGAAAAATGTTTACTCTGAGCAGGATCAAGTTTTAATATTTCACATGAAAGATGACACCTCCAGCAAAATTGCATTCATTATCAACTAAAATGTGCCAACACATGCAGACAGGTTCTTCAGCAATATCAACATCAGATGGAGAACTGGGATTGAAAATAAAATTGCAATGCATCAATAAAAGATAATACAGCTTTCTTATTGACTTTGAGTCACCTTTTCAATCCCAAAGCAGGCAGTGATGTATTTCCGAAGTGCTGTTACTGTTAAAAATGTAGAAAATGTGACAGCAAATTCACAAACAACAAACTTCTGCAAATCAAAGTATAATAATTTTAGTGAAAGATGCCTAACGGATTAATAATGGTCAGGGCACTTAGGAAAACTTTCTTGCCCTTCTACCAAATAATGTTAAGTAATCTTTAAGTTTTATCTATAAGAGAAGACCCTCAACTTAAATTTTAACAATATGGTCTCTACAGCAAGCACACCATGAACTATTAAGAAACTGAACAATTCAGATAAAACACAGTATTCACATGCAATTTTTGTAATGACTGTTCATCACACAGTGATGAGTCCATGCACTCCTTTCCCGAAGTATCAGAATTTTCTGAGCCTATTCTTTTGGAAGTGGTATTCCCAAAGCTGTGTGATTCTGCAGATTTCCGGCTTTTTCTACTTCTTCTGAAGAGCAGACATCTTTTAGAAACAAAGTTGCTAAGTTACTCAGTCGTTTGTTTTTGGACAGAGAAAACCGTAGCATACACTGAATAACCGGCATTGATGCTATTTCTTGGTGGGACAAAGGAGTCACTAGGTACATTAACGTGGTAATGGCAGACAGCACAGTTTCCTCATTAGAGCTGGATAAGCAGTCCAGTACTGCCTGAACTCCTTTGTTCTGTAAAATATATTCTTTGTTCTGTTTGTCAAGGCACAAGTTACAGAGACCACCTGTAGGAAATCAAAATATTGATAAAGCTTGGGTCCGATATAATAAGTCCACAAAAATAGGGTAATTTATAATTACAAGTATAATTACAAATATAAATGAATGCCAATTCTCATTAAACATGAATTTTACTATTAATGTTACAGAGCTCCCTTCTCATTAAAATTTTGGGATTAATATCACCAATTTAACATTGTTCCAAAAGTGTGACATCAACACAAATTCTTGACTCCATTAGGAAATCTGAAGATTTATCATTACCAATACAAATGGCTTTGAGAAACTGTGTAGAGTACCCATCATACTCCAAGAGGCGCAAGCTGAAAACCACCCATTTTCTATGTAAGTCAGTTATCAGTTAGCAACCCAGTTGTGACAGCAGATTGATTAGAAAAGTTACAAGCACCATATGATCTGTAAAATTCTTTCAATTACAATTTCTTTCATTGATATGACAGGAAAAGCCTTACACTTGGATTGCCAGTCTGTCAATCTGCTCAGTTGCCTCCAGAGATGTCAAATGGACAAACAACAACTCCTGCAGACTGATACAATGCCTTTCATAATTTGTGACTTAAAGCTATGATATTTTAGGATACATAACTTTTGAGGATCAGTGTCTGTATTATCCAAAGCTGATACAGATTCCACTGAGGGCTGTCTGCTACCTTTCAGGAATGTCAAAGCCAGGTGCCTTTCAGTGGATAGTCAGCAATGAGATATTTGCACCTTCCCTAGGTTGTATGCAGTAAGAAATTCATAATTGATCTCTGAATCAAATAAAATACTTCTCTTAGGGACACACACAAAAGTGGTAAAGAAACTCAGCAGGCCAGGGAGCATCTGTGGAAAAGAGTAAACAGTCAATGCTTTGGGCCGAGACCCTTCATTGGGACTTATGGTGAAGGGTTTCACCCAAAGTGTCAACTGTTTACTCTTTTCCATAGATGCTGCCCGGCCTGCTGAGTTCCTCCAGGATTTCATGTGCGTTGCTTGGATTTCCAGCATCTGCAGATTTTCTTGTCTTTGTGCTACTTTGTGCGGGTGTGGGAAGGCGGTGGGGGAGGGGAGGGCGTGGGGTTGAATCATGTTTCACAACTCAAAATACCATGTTCTACAACTCAGAATACTTACTGATAAGCTTTATCACCCAACATCACATAAACAGTAGATATTAAATGAATGAGATTATAGTCCAATGATATATGATGTGGTATGTTTTCTAATATATAAACCCTTGTCAGAGTTTTCAAAATTAGTATGGTTAAAAGGATTTTTGCTCTGACAAGAACCATGGAATGAACCACATATAGAGATTTCAGATTACCCAACTATAGGAGCAAGTGATGAGGTGACTAAACAAACGTTATTTTTCCTTTACCTATTCCAAATTCCACAAATCTTTCATTTTCTTCGGTGAGCATGTCCAGGAATAGGTCAATGACCTGCAGCTGTCGAAGATACTGATAGTTACTGGGATCATAAGCAAAATTAGCCAGGTTTGCCAGAACTTGTTCCTTTGACTCTGAGAAGTGTAAGTAAAACAATGTTTGTGTTTATACACAGTACACATACAGTAACATCAGTCCATTTGTCAGTATGTTTACCTGTCCCAATATTGTATTTAATGAACATTATTCTGTAAAAAAATCTCAGTAACTCTTTCTCTGTAAAACCTCCTCTGTATATGTCCTATTCTACTTAGGTTATACCCTTATCAACACATACAAACAAGCTGGATGAACTCAGCAGGTCAGGCAGCATCCATTGAAACGAGCAGTTAATGTTTCGGGCCGAGACCCTTCGTCAGGAGTCCTGCAGTGTACTTTGTGATTAGGTTATACCCTTGTCAGCTGGCTATGCTTTCGTGTTCCAGCGACTGTCATAGTTGTGTTGTTTGGAGTCTTGCACACCTAGTAAAGAACCTTTGCAAAAGAGTCTGAGTTGAAGTACCAGAAGTTCAAATTTCTTAAGATCCAAAAGTAAAATGTTTTCAAGAACTGGCCAATTCTCTGCAACTTTGAAGGTAGATGAGGGCTGCAGCATTTTAGAAACCACCTTGGTAGGAGATCCAAGGCTTCATCTCAACCAAATATTTGAAGTTGTCTCTTGAGCAGATCATGTCAGACCTCTGCAAGGGCTGCAATGTTGCAAAGGCTGAAGAGATGGTTGTATGATGATAGAGTCAATAATGGTGTTTACCAATAGTCTTGCTCACATATCTATATGCAGGTGGAAGTCACATTGATATTGATAGTACTCTCTGGATAGCAAATATTTATAATAATTGAAGAGCTGAAGATGATGTGTGTCAATGTACAATAGTTGTAAAAATACTAAGCACCCTAAAATTAGAATGACAGCTTCATGCAGACATAATTACAACCATAACTATGAATATTGGAATTCATGACATCTACACCAAATCCTGAATAGCAAGAAACTGGCAGCTTTCTAGAGAAGGCTCTCAGCAAAAGGAGTAGATTTGATTGAGGGGAACCTTAAGACATGTGAAATAAAAACAGAATTTGGCCCTTTCACCTTTGCAGCTGTTCTACAAATCATTAAATACATTGGCTGATTTTTTTTCAACCACAGCATCCCTTTTCTGTACCAATTGAGAATCCCTTAATTTTTTTAATACCTAAAAAAAGTTACAGATTTAAAGGAACATTAGCAAAATTCATATAATCATAAGGTACATAACAGAAAATGACTGTACATGAAAACAAGAAATTGATAAAGAATTGAAGTTAAATGATTGTATCTAAACGCTGAGTAGTAAGGTGGATGAATTACAAAGTAGTAATGCAAGTAGATCCAAACGGCTTTGATGAAAGAAATGTAACACAGTCATGGTTTTCCAAAGCAAGGAGAGGGAGAATTAAAAATTTCCAGGGTACATGCAATTTAGAAACAATAAAGAAACTAAAAAACTAGAACACAATTGGTATGAAGTAGCCCTAACAAGATGGCAGTAGTGAGAAATAACTTTGGCTCACAAGAACAGAAAGCATAATTAGTATGGGTGGGGAGAAGCAGTAACAAGAGATAAAAGCAGTGGGATTGTTTACATAACTACTATCAACAGTATTGTTGGAGAGAGAATTAAATAAGAAAATAGAATTTCTAGTAAATATAATATAATCAAGGGAGACTTTAATATTCACATGGACTGCAGAAATCAAATTAACAAAAAAATCATCAAAGATGTTTTCACAGAATGGATTTGAGAATTTGTAATTTCATAATAAGCGATCCTTTAGGGAAGTTATCGTAATATAGGACTATTTCATAGTTAATCGAAGAATAACATAATTCAGTACGAAACTAGAGTCTTGAATTTAAATAGAGACATGAAATGACTTAGAGGTGGTTAGTTGGGAAATGAGACTATGTAGTCTGAAAGTAGATAAACAATGGCAAATTGCTTAGAGTATTGTTTTTCGTTCTGGTCATCACACTAGAAAAAGAATATGATTTCACTGGAGAAATTGCAAGCAAAAGAGATTCACCAGCAAACTGCCTGAAATTAAGAACTTGAGTTATGGGGAGAGGTTAGATAGGCTGGGTGAAGCATAATTAGGAATAATTAAGAACAGAAGAAAAGTCTTTAGAGGGTTGTAAATAGTTGATTATATTCATGACTGAGATTGAAAGTCTCTGATGGAACTGCGCAGGAATATACGGGATCAGTCATGATATTGAATGGCAAAGCAGATTTGAGAAGCTCTTTAGCCTACTCCTGTTTCTATAAATGTTATTCTTTTCCCTGTGAATATTCTTTTTTTTAAAACATTTCTTATTAAGAATCTTTTAGTTCCCATCTTAAGTTATGACTGATAGTCATGGATTACCATTGAACACTTCTAATATCTTACCTTGACTGTCAGTATCTTGAAATTCAGTAACAAGGGCTTGGAGATAATCAAACCGATCCTGCCCCTGGGACTTACTTTGTATATATTGACTAGAAGTGGCCATGTCAATTGAACTCCATTCAGCTGTACAGAAACAAGAAAATTGATCACAAAGCTGGTAATTTCAGTATGTAAATCTTTGTCCAACAAAAATTAAAACAGACAAAATTCACTGATGTTTCTCCTGGTTGGAATTTCCAGAGTGAGGAATAAGGGAATGACCATTCATGACAGAAGTGCGAAGAAAATGGTGAGTCATTGTAATTCTCTCCCAAGAGAACTATGGAGGCTCAGCTGCTTAGTATATTCAAGGCAGAGAGTGATAGACCTTTAGATGTTAAGGGAATCAAGCAATATAGGTTGGGCAGGAATGTTATGCCAAAATATTAGTCATGATCTTGCTGAGCAGTGGAGCATAACATGTGTGACCACCTGGTTTACTTCTGACCCTATTCATGTTCTTCCATTTGAACTTCATCAGGTTTCACCTAGGTAACAATAGCGGTGTTATGAAGACTAATGGTTCCAATGATCTTGTAACCAATGTGAAAAGCTATTCAGAATGGCATATTGGGGTATATGGCATCTGAAAAACACAAAGGCATAGCATTACTAGTTTTATGATTCGGGCTTGTTTTAACTCCTTCCACCCCACAAATTTAGAGTGCCAGAGATCTTTATAATGCACAGGATGTTGTTGCAAGAGACGGAACTGACCAAGACCACAAATCCCTGAAAATACTTACCTACTTTTACAAAGAAAAGCTTTCTTTTCACAAACTCTACTGGGAATGTTGCTAAAGCTGGTGGGAGAGGAAACTTAAGTTGAATCATGCCCGGATTCCTGTTATCATACAACCCAGAAACAGAATTTGATTTTTGTTGATCAGTTGTTCGTTGCAGGAGATTTAGTGCAACCACTCATCGAGTAAGATTTTCTCTTAAGGTGTTGTCTAATGGTGGATCCTCAGATGGCTGTAGAGGCTGATCCAGGATCCACATATTCTGGTGCATTGTGGTCAAGAATTCTGGTGCATTGTGGTTAGTGGTTGGGTCTTTTGGTTGTTCATTCTCCCCTTTCACAGCTGTCACTTGTTCACACTCACGTAGTGCAGCTCTCTCTAGAACAGATTTCTGCCAGCTGCACCTACTGAGTGCAATATCTTCCCAGTTTTTAGACGTAATGCTGAAATTGGTCAAGCTGATTTAATGTTATCTTTGAAGCATTTCCGTTGCTCTCCAGGGGCTTGCTGGCCTTCCTCCAACTGGGAATAAAGGATCTGTTTGGGGAGATGTGAGTTGAGCATCCTAATGATATTCCCTTTCCTTTGGAGGGGCTGTTGCTTTTTTTTTATGGTGGAAGTGCTGGCCTCTTCCAGAATGCTGGTGTTGGTGAATATGTCAAAGATAGGTCATTCCTCCTCATTTGGTATTTCCACCAGTCATCACAGGCAGATTGGTCTATAACCTGCCTGTGATATGAATGGTCTAGTTCATATGCTTAGCCCATGAGGAAAGCCCATTCACTCCACTTAACCTGCTACAGTCTTAACAGATCCATCCAGTCACTCCCACTCCATGGTCGGTGTCTGAAATCGCCAATATTTGTTTCCGTAATGTATTTAAACACTTGCTCTTTGAAAGCCAGTTCTGCACCAAACACACCTTTTGGCAGTGCATCTCATGAACTCTAATCACTTATTGCACAAAACTATGTTCCTATGGGCTCTTCTGATAATCATTCTAAACTGTTGCAAATAGCCCTTTATTCTGCCACAGTGGATGGTTTCTTTCTCTTCATATTGTCCAGAATATTCATAATTTTCACTGCTGATAAATGGGCCGTGAGGACTAATATTTATTTCTAGTACTATGTACTGTCTAAAGTAGTCCCACTGCAGCCATTTATGGTAAGCATTCTACTTGGATACACAGTTCATTATGTCACTATGGCTCCCAGTGTCATTCATGAGCTTCTCCCTGTGCAGCTCCAATACCTTCGCCTACCATCATAAAAGGTTGGTGAGATATCTCTACCAAAGGAGGTGAAAGGTGCTCGTTCCCTCCGTTAGCCTGCAGGTCACCCAAGAGCAAGGTGTAACAGCTGCTTAGCCTCCTGATCAGGGTCATGTGAAGGCATGGGAGAAGCTGGTAGATGGTCATATGAGCTGTCAGTGCATATCACTAGTCCAGGTTATGTGACCACTGACGCCAGGCAGACATTTCTGAAGAGTATTGACACCACCCAGAAGGCGGCAATGGCAAATCACTTCTGTAGAAAAATTTGCCAAGAACAATCATGGTCATGGTTATTAAGGACCCTCATCACCAAGGGCAAGCCGTCTTCTCATTGTTACAGTCAGGAAGAGGGTGCAGAATCAGAACCAGGTTTATTATCACCGGCATGTGTTAACTTAGCAGGAGCAGTTCAACGCAATACATAATATAGAAGAGAAAAAGATAATAAGTATATCAGTAACAGTATGCACATATTGAATAGATTAAAGATTGCGCAAAAAACAGAAATACTGTATATTAAAAAAGTGAGGTAGTGTCCAAGGTTCAATGTCCATTTAGGAATCAGGTGGCAGGGGAATAGAAGCTGTTCCTGAATTGCTGAGTGTGTGCCTTCAGGTTTCTGTACGTCTTACCTGATGATAACAGCGAGAAAAATATATACACATACATACTTACTGTAATTGACATTTTTTCTTTCCATATTATCAAGTACTGCATTGAACTGCTGTTGCTAAGTTAACAAACTTCACGACACATACCAGTGATAATAAACCTGATTCCAATGAGCTCTTGGCCAAGGACTGTTAGGTCAGTGGCTGAAGTGAATGACTTTTTATGGATCATCAATCCTCACTTCAGTCCTACAGTCCATTCTCACCTGACTTGTCGGTTACAGTTTAATTTGACTCTGCACAATGGAATAGGTAAAGATGGTTGTGAGTCGATAAACTGAGGCAGAGACACAATTAGACAATGAAACTGAAGTGGCAATAGATTGTTCCTAACAAAAGCCAAATGTATGATCAGATACTTCTTTTAAAAGAAAATCAAATGTAACAAACCGGTTCTGGTTCAGAAACTGGGGGGGGGGGGGGGCAGGGAAGAAGTCACTGAAAAGGAAACAATTGCAAAGTTTCACGCACCTAAAATTAAGAGACAGTCAAGCAAGTGCTGGTAAAATAATGCTGGGGGAAAAACCATCCAAATGTGGCAAGAAAGATGGGACAGAGAGGGGAAAGGGAGGTTTTGTATTTGATATAAAAGAGTGTTACAGGTACTAGGGTAGGCAATAGAGAGGAAACTGTGTGGACTAGTTTAAGGTTGGGGACTAAACAGTGAAAATGATAGGGAAAGACCAGACAGGATTGTTTGAGGAATGTCAGGAAGAGGAGTCAGTAGAACATGTAATTCTGAGTTACAGGAAGTATGGATACAGAGAGAGATGATGAGAATTAATCTAAGGGATTTGGGGTGCAGGAATTCATATTAAAAGGGTTACTGGGTATGGGTGAGAGAGCACAGGTCAGGGTACTTTTAGCTTTCTTAAGGGATACAGGTTTTTTTTAAAAAATAGCATGATGGTTAAGCAGGAATAGGGTACTAGGATGGCCAAAGGAGGATGGATAAAGTGTAGATTTGTGCTTGTGCGTGTGCACGCGGGGGGGGGGGGGGGTTGGGGGGGAGGGAAGAAAGGGAGAGGGGGAGAGGGAGGGAGAGAGGGGGAGGGAGAGAGGGGGAGGGAGAGAGGGGGAGGTGGAGAGAGGGGGGAGAGAGGGGGGGAGAGGGGGGGGAGAGAGGGGGGGAGAGGGGGGGAGAGGGGGGAGAGGGGGGGAGAGGGGGGAGAGGGGGAGGGGAGGGGGAGGGGGAGGGGGGAGAGGGGGGAGGGGGGAGGGGGAGGGGGAGGGGAGGGGGGAGGGGGAGGGGGAGGGGGGAGGGGGAGGGGGAGGGGGGAGGGGGAGGGGGAGAGGGGAGGGGGAGGGGGGAGAGGGGAGGGGGAGGGGGGAGAGGGGAGGGGGAGGGGGGAGAGGGGAGGGGGAGGGGGAGGGGGGAGAGGGGAGAGGGGGAGGGGGAGGGGGAGGGGGAGGGGGGAGGGGGAGGGGGAGGGGGGAGAGGGAGGGGGAGGGGGAGGGGGAGGGGGAGGGGGGAGGGGGAGGGGGAGGGGGAGGGGGGAGGGGGAGGGGGAGGGGGAGAGAGGAAGGGGGGAGTGGGGAGGGGGAGAACACGAACGAACTCAGAATGAAAGTCTATCGTCCGACCCACACTCCGGAGCAGAAGGTGGCGGTAATGCACCATTAAGCTGAGTGCCAACCGCCGTAAAAGAAAATAATGCTGGTCCATGCGATTGTTCGATCTTCTAAATTACAAGCTATACCTTTTCAATAATTGTCAGATAGCTTCAAACAAGACACGTTTAGTTCTCCGTGCAGAGGCCAGAATCATTTTAAACAGCTGCGAATTGTCTGGGAGAGAACTGTCCGCAGGTATTTAAATAAGTGAAATCTATTTTGACTATGAATTTATTAAGTGCATCGCGTTACAGTGTGCGGAAGTTCAGTTCCGCTGTAGACAAACAGAAAGGTCTCGGCCCGAAACGTGGACTGTTTACTGTTTTCCATAGATGTTGCCCAACCTGCTGAGTTCCTTCAGCATTCCGTATGTGTTGCTTAGGAGCCTTCACTTTACGTATGGGCATATAAATAGGACTATACCCTCTGTTGCTTCAAACAGTAGTAACATCCCGAGACGATACTTTTGTTGCAGGCCCGATGCAACAAAACGGATACCACGAGAGACACATTAAAAGCCAGTCGGCTGACAAACACAAGCTAACAAGGACCACTCACCAAGTGAATATGCCTCCAACACCAACCAGGCTCCGTACCGCGCGTGCGCACAACGCCCTGTTGCTCGCACCTTACACTTCCAATGCAGCGACATCTACCGACTGGGAGGTATTCTCATTGTCGCCTCGACCGCTGGGTCACTACGAAAACAGAAAGTACGGCGCTCTCTCATCAGGCGGGACGGTATCTGTGGAAAGATAAATGTGTCTCATATTCTATCCGACAGGAAACGTTAACGTCGTTTCTGTTTGACTTGTTAAAAGTTTTCAGCATTTAATGGTTAATTTCAGATTTTCAACATCCAGTTATTTTGCTTTTATGAACTTTGATCTGCATCCTATCAGAGACTGTGCTCCCCACATCCTCCCACATGCATCAGAAATTTGCTTTCTCACTTTTATGGTTCTGTCATAGGGTCCTTGATCGAAAATGCACACTGCTTCTCTCGCCATTGTTACTGTTTGATACGTT
Source organism: Hypanus sabinus (assembly GCF_030144855.1). Lineage (NCBI taxonomy): Eukaryota > Metazoa > Chordata > Chondrichthyes > Myliobatiformes > Dasyatidae > Hypanus > Hypanus sabinus. The sequence continues at coordinate 130,149,310 of NC_082712.1, read as the reverse complement.
GAGTGCTTTCAGCCTTTCCTTTTTTTTTAATTTCTAGCATCTCAGATTTTTGCTCCAAAGAGGCATTCTCATCAATGCTTGGAAAATTGCTTTCATTTTCAAAATTCAAATGTTTTCAAACTGGTCAAAATGATTCCTTCCTGAGAGGATGATTCAAGACAACCATTCACTTAGTCTATAACATTAGCCAACATGGACTGCAAGCCATTCCACATTATTGTATTACAGTAATCATATAATGAAAAGTTTAAGTAATCTGTTAATGTGGAAACAATTGTTTGTGAATGTAATATTTTACCTCTTCTGATCACTGTCAGTATTCGATATTGCTGAGGTTTTAATGGGCAACATCTGTCATTTGATAACTGGCAAAAATGGAAGATCTACAGATCTTCCTACCTTTGCCAAGCATCAGGTGAGTACAAGTATTGGGTACAATAGGCCTTGTGACATGCTGTGCAAATGAGATGATTTTGATGCAGAATGAACTGATAGCACACATCTTTTGTCCAGATAAATATGCCTGAATTCCTGTACATTCCCCATCCAAGTACTGGACTAGGCTGCCTATGCACAGCTCCTTGAGATTCCGCAGGATCAGGCATTTCAAAACTGATACCAATAATTCTCTTATTTTCAGGAATATTTTTCAAAGACAGCATAAGACCATAAAACACAAGAGCATAATTAGGCCATTCAGCCCATCAAGACTGCTGCCATTTCATCATGACTGATCCCAGATTAGTGTTGGCGTCACTGGTTCGAGCCTCAGCTGAGGCAGCATGTTGTGCCCTTGAGTAAGGTACTTAACAACACATTGCTCTGCGACAACACCAGTGCCAAGCTGCTTGGGTCCTAGTGCCCTTCCCTTGGAAGGTATGGTGGTATGGAGAGGAGAAGGCTTGCAGCTTGGGCAACTGCCAGTCTCCCATACAACCCTGCCCAGGCCTGCGCCCTGGAAACCTTACAAGCCGCAAATCCATGGTCTAACGAGACTAACAGATGCCTATATGATCCCAGATCCCATTCAACCCCATACACCTGCCCTCTCACCATATCCCTTGATGCTCTGACCAATCAGTAATCTATCAACTGTGGCAGATTCACCACTCTTTGGTTAAAAAAATTCCTCCTTACTTCTAAAAGGTTGCTCCTCAATTTTGAGGCTGTGCCCTCTAGTTCTGATACCCCCCCCCCCTTCTATAGGAAACATCCTCTTAACATCCACCTTATCTAGTCCTTTCAACATTAGGTAGGTTTCAATGGGATCCCCACATATTCTTCTAAATTCCAATGAGTTCAGGCCCAAAGCTGCCAAATGCTCCTCACGTTAACCCCTTCATTTCCAGAATCATCTCATGAACCTCCTCTGGACTCTCTCCAATGACAACACACCCTTTCTGAGATAAGGGGTCCAAAACTGTTGACAATACTCCAAGTGCAGCCTGACTAGTATCTTGAAAAGCTTCTGCATTATCTCCTTGTTTTTATATTCTATTTCCCTTGAAATAAATGCCAAATTGCACTTGCCTTCTTTATCACAGACTCAACCTGTGAATTAATCTTCTGGGAGTCTTTCACGGGGACTCCTAATTCCCTTTGCACCTCTGATGTTTGAAATTTCTCCCCATTTAGATAATAAACCACACTATTGTTCCTTTTACTAAAATGCATTATCATACATTTCTCAACACTATATTCCATCTGCCACATTTTGCTCATTCTTCCAATTAGTCTAAGTCCTACTGCAATCACATTGCTTCCTCAACACGACCTACCCCTCCACCTATCTTCATATCATCCACAAGCTTTGCCACAAAGCCATCAATTCCACTATCTGAATCATTGACAAACTATGTGGAAAGTAGTTGTCCCAATACTAACCCCTGAGGAACACCACAAGTCACTAGCAGCCAACCAGAAAAAGGCTCCCTTTATTCCCATTCATTGCCTCCTGCCTGTCAGCCATTCCTCTATCCATGCCAGTATAATTCCTGTAACACCATAGGATTTTATCTTGTTAAGCAGCCTCATATGATATCCACTGCCTCTCCTTCATCCACCCTGCTTGTTACTTCCTCAAAGAATGAAAGAATATAAAATATTGTTCAGGTAAGGAAAAAGCAACCTTTAATAGCAGCACACAATATCACATCCCTTTCTTATCAGTTACATTTTGAAATTATTCATGTAGGTAATGTAACAGGTGGAATTATTTAGGACAGATGTTGGTATTAAAAGAGGAACAAGGCAAATTCCTTTCCCCCATTTATGTGTAATGGAATAGACATGTGGCAGCTCTTAATGAGAACTTTTTCTGGCTTTGCCTGACTTGTTGAATATTTCCACCATTTTCTGTTTTACAGCAATTAAACTTGACTAATTGAAAAAGAATATTTGGAACAATACAAAATTCCTACTTAAAGTCATGATATAGATCTAACAAATATATTTTGAACAAGTTACTGTATGACAATGAAAGCTAAGCTATCCGAAATAATCAGGAAAGCAGAACAAGCCCTTGCAGTTATTATTTTCGATCAGGTTGGTATATCTCATTCCTGACAATGAAGTACACAAGGAGGGTGTTGTTCAGGTGAGCATTTTCAAAAGATCTCTGGAATGGAGTATTATTGAAGATGTTTCAAAGTTGTTGATGTGGTCAAAATCTAAGTTTAATGAAATTTTATGAAGTCTTGAAAATTCTGCCACCAATATTCAAACTGAGATTGTCCTGCTAACAACAGGCTACACAGAAAGACTCAGAATTAGGTCATTTGGCCTATCGAGTCTACTCTGCCATTCCATCATGGCTGATTTATTATCCATCTCAACCCCATTCTCCTGCCTTCTCCCAAAACCTTTGATGCTCTTACTATCAAATTCTGTTTTATATCTACCCGATAACATGGTCTCCATAGTCATCTGTGGCAATTAATTTCACAGATTCACCATATTCTGGCTAAAGAAATTTCTCCTCACTTCAGTCTAAGGGACATCCCACTATTCTGAGGTTGTGCCCTCTGGTCCTAGATCTCCCGATGAAAGGAAACTTTCTCTCCACATCCATTCTAGGCCTTTCAATATTTGATAGGTTTCAATAAGATCCCTCCTCATTCTTCTAAACTCCATTGAGTACTGGTTCAGAGCCATCAAACCCTCCTGAAATCCTTTCATTCCCAAAATCATTCTCGTGAACCTCCACTGGACCCTCTCTGAAACCAGCACATTTTTTTTAAAGTAAGGGGTGAAAAACTGTTCACAATGTTCCAAGTACTGTCTGACCAATAAAGCCTCAGCATTACACTCTTGCTTTTATATCTTAGACCTCTTAAAATTAATGCTAATATTGCATTTGCCTTCCTTAGCACCAACTCAACCTGTAGGTTAACCCTTACAAAATCCTGCACGAGGACTCCCAAGTTCCTTTGCATCTCCAATTTCTGAATTTGCTCTCCATTAGCCTAGGCCTTATTCCTTCTACCAAATTGCATGATCATACACTTTCCTCCACGAGATTCCAACTGCCATTTCATTGCTCAGTTTCCTAATCTGTGTAAGTCCTTCTGCAAACTCACTGCTTTCTCAAGACTACCTTTTCCTCCACCTATCTTTGTGGCTGCAAACTTAACCAGAAAGGCATCAATTCCATTGTTCAAACCATTAAGAAGCGGTCCCAACACCAACCACTGTGGACCACTAGTCATTGGCAGCCAACCAGAAAAGACCCCTTTAATTCCCATTCTTTGCCTCTTGCCAGTCAGCCTCATGTCAAGCACCATGCTAAATGTCTTGTTAAAATTCAAGTGAACAATGTCCATTGGCTCTCCTTTGTCGATCCTGCTTGTTATTTCCTCAGTTAATTCCCTCAGTATTGTCAGGCAAGATTTCCCCTAAAGGAAACCATGTTAACTTTGGCCTATTTACTCATGTGCCTCCAAGTACCCCAAAACCTCTTTCTTAATAATAGATTCTAACATCTTCCTAAAGTCAGGCTATCTGGCCTACAATTTTCTTTCTACTGCATCCCTCTCTTCTTGAAGAGTGGAATAACATTTGCAATTTTCCTGTCCTCTGGAACCATTCCAGGATCCAGTGATTCTTGAAGGATCAATACTACTACCTGTGCAATCTCTTCAGCTAACTCTTTCATAACTCTGGAGTGTAGTCAATCTGGTTCAAGTGACTTATCTACCTTCAGACCTTCCAACTTCCCAATCACATTCTCCTTAGTAATAGCAACTACATTTCTGTCCCTGACACTACTCTGAGATTCACTTGCTTGCAGGCATTCACAGTAGAACAAAGAAATGCAACAGAAGCAATGAAAAACTACAGACAAACAAAGACTGACAAGCAAGCAATGTGCAATAGAAGACAAACTGTGTGAAGTGTGGCTATTTAGACAAGTGCATTGAGGATATCACCATTATTAATCACACCTCTGTCAGGACAAATCAGAAGCCATGTTCCAGGGACTGCTGAGAGATCAGGATGCTGCCTTCTGATCGGGGAATAAGACAACTCTCAGGTCAGCAAGAGCTGCACTTTCCTGCGCCACCAGGAAATTATTCACAGAGACATTCGAGCCTTTTCTGGACACCAGAGACACGAGGTGCATATGGCAGAGTATTCAGACCATAACAGACTACAAGTCCACCCTGTGGGTCAACGACAGTTATGCCTCTCTTCCCAATAGGCTGATTGCCTTTTGTGCGGTTTGACACAGGGAATGACGTGCCAGTGAAGAAGGCCTCCCTTCCCCCGGGAGCGGGCACTTGGTCTTGCTGCAGCTGATGTGAGGGAGACCCTTGGCAGGGTCAGCACACATAAAGCTGTGGGGCCTGATAACATAGCTGGTTGCTGAGAGACTGTGCAGCCCAGTTAACAGAGATTATAACAGAGATCTTCAACATCTCTCTGAACAGTCCACTGTCCCCACAGGCTTCAAGACCAGTGTCATCATCCAGTGCCCAAGAAGATGATGGTAGCCCACCTTAATGACAACAGTCCAGTGGCAATGACCACAGCAATAATGAAGTTTTTTGAGCGGCTGGTTATGGAGAACATTAAGCCCATCTTCCTGCCACATTAGACCCTTTCAGTTTGCTTATTGCTCAAACTGGTCCACTCCTGATGCCATAGTCTCTGCTCTGTCCCAACCGGAAAATGGTGCCTCATATGCCAGGAAGCTGTTCATCAACTTCATCTTGGCATTTAATATGATTATCCCTCAGAAGCTGGTGAATAAACTGCCCTTGTTGGATCTCAACTCCTCTCTCTGCGACTAGATCTTGGGCTCCAGTCAGTCTGTGTTGGTATCAACATCTCTGGCTCCATCATGATGATCATTGGCACTTTCCAGGGCTGTGTGCTCAGCCCTCCACTGTTCACGTTGCTGATGCATGACTGTACTGCTAGATCTGGCTCAAACCGAATCATCGAGTTCGCCAAAGACACAACAGTGGTTGGCCTCATCAACAACGATGGAGAGACGGCATACAGATAAGAGGGAGCACGGCTTGTAGAAAGGTACGAGCACAACAACTTGAGTCTCAATGTGGATAAGACTAGAGAGATGATTATGGACATCAGAAAAGTGCAGGCTTACCACTCCTCACTGCGCATAAACGGCTTCTCCATGGAGACAGTTAGGAGCATCAAGTTCCTGGGAGTGCACATAATGGACAATTTCATCTGGGCCTTCAACACTACCTCTTTAATCAAGGAAGCACAAAGCATCTCTACTTCCTGAGGAGATTGAGGCAAGCAAGGCTTCAACACCTCCCCCCATTCTAGCCAACTTTTCTCAGAGCACCGTTAAGCGTCCTGACAAGCTGCATCACTCTTTGGTAAGGGAGTCGCAAGTGTTACGTCCATAGCCCCCTCCTTTGTGAGAATCGCAAGATCACTGTTGGGTTTGGTCAAGGGGCCCAGGAAATGGGAGAAGAGACGTGCGGAATGTCTTGTTTCCCTGGCGATGTAAAGCTACGGGACATGGCCATTGTCTCCGGAAGGCGAATTTGTGGATTGGAGACTATGCTACGTGAACGCCCTCAGGCAAAGTGGGGTGGTTGACGGAGAGATTGCATCACCCCCAACCTGATTGACATCTACGACCCTGCAAGTCAGGATAAAAGAGGGTCTGTAGGACCAGTCCCTCAGAGGCACCAGAAGAAACATTAGGCGACCACATAACAGCAGGAAGTCATCTGAAGGAGGCAACGTGCATTCAGTTCCGTTGCTGGAATTGGTGGCTGGAATCACGGAAACGGCTTTTAGCTAACAACGGGGAAACCCACTCACCTGACTCAACGGATTGGCATCATAAAAGACCTGGGCAAGTTTAAACCACCTCGCTCTTAAACCCAAAACGCTGCAGCGTGAACGAACTAACAGTGACTGTTATATTTCCATCGGACAATACATTATCCCCTAGACAACGATAGAGCTATTTCTTATTGGTTATTATTATACCCGCACTTTAGATTTAGTATTGACGACGTATATTATCTGTATGTTTGCATTACTCTTATTTTTTGTGCCCCTTTATCAATAAATACTTTTAAAAATAGTACCATCAGACTTCAACGGACCTCTCTATCTTTTCTGGTAAGTGACCCAGTTACGGGGTTTCGTAACACAAGGCAGTTGACAAGTACATTACAAAGAATTGTGAGGACTGCTGAGAGGATCATCAGGGTCTCTCTTCCACCCACCTGAGATATTTATCAGGCCCTTAGCATTGTCAAGGATCCCTCTCGTCCATCCCACAATCTCTTTGACCCCACCCCCGCCAGCACCGTTCAAGCAGGAGGTACCACAGCATTAGGACAATTACTGTTAGGATGGGAAAAAGCTTTTTCCCCAGGTCAGGAGATTACTGAACTCCCTGTTGCCACCCAGGTCTCATCACTAATGAAATGCCAGTAGCATTATACTGCTTACTTTTTAACTTGTGTTGTAACCACACCTTATGTGAAATGTTAATCTTCTGGGATATACAGTATTTAATTTTTTTGTGGTAATGTTATTTTATGTGTTTTGTCTCAGTTATATGTACTGTTTGGAGCACCTTGGTCCAGAGGAATGTTTTCTCATTTGGTGGCGTACATGTATTCACTTGAATAACAATAAACTTGAACTTGAAATACAAAAAGAACAGATAATAATAATAATGAACATGAGCTTATTACGTTCTGATAAAGGGTCTCGGCCTGAAACGTTGACTGTTTATTCCCCTCCATAGATGCTGCCTGTCCTGCTGAGTTCCTCAGGAACTTTGTATGTGTTACTACTACTACTACTAATAATAATCAGGTTTATTATCACCAGGATGTGTCGTCAAATTTGTTAACTTAGCAGCAGCAGTACAATGCAGTACATAATTATATAAAAAATAAATCAATTACAGTAATTATATATAGGTATATTAAATAGTTCAATTAAAAATAGTGCAAAAACTGTAATAATAAAAAAGTGAGGTAGTGTTCTTGGGTTCAATGTCCATTTAGGAATCAGATGGCAGAGGAGAAGAAGCTGTTCCTGAATCACTGAGTATGTGCCTTCAGGCTTCTGTACCTCCTTCCTGATGGTAACAATGAGAAGAGAACATGTCCTCAGTGATGGGGGTCCTTAATAATGAACTTTGGCTTTCTGAGGCACCGCTCCTTGAAGATGTCTTGGATACTATGGAGGCCAGTACCCAAGACAGAGCTGATTAATTTTACAATTTTCCGTAGCTTCTTTCAGTCCTGTGCTGAAGCCCACCCCTCCCATGGAACATCTATAGAAATAAATAAATAATACAGTGAACATGAATTGTAAAGTCCTTGTGAGCAAGTCCATAGTTTATTTTCAGTGATCAGTTCAGTGTTGAGGTAAGTGAAATTATCCACACTGGTTCAGGAGCCTGATGGTTGAAGGATATCCTTGAATCTGGTGGTGTGGGACTTAAGGCCCCTTCCTGATGGCAGCAGAGAGAAGAGAGCATGGCCCGGACGGTGAGGGTCCTTGATGATGGATGCTGCTTTCTTGTGGCAGCGCTCCTTGTAAATATTCTCAGTGATGGGGAGGGCTTCGCCTGTGATGGACTGGGCTGCATCCATCACTGTAGGCTTTTCTGTTCTTGGGCATTGGTGTTTTCATAACATGCCATAACACAATCTGTCAGGATTTCTCCACTGTGCATCTATAGATGTTTATCAAGGTTTTAGGTGACATGCTGAATCCGCACAAACGTCTGAGAAAGAAGGGGCACTGCTGTGCCTTCTTAGTAAAGGCAACTACGTGTTGGATCCAGGATGGATCCTCCAAAATACAAAGGAACTTAAAATTACTGACCCTCTCCACCTCCGATCCCTTAACGAGAACCTCAATGTATAACGGAGCCAGAGAAACTGATGAAAAATGGAAGAAAGGAAAAAAAGAAACAAACAGGAAAGCACATCAACTGTCAAAGATCAGTAATTTTTATCATAGAGTCTGTAACATGCCTGTCCAACGTGCCTTTGTCTGTGACAGATGCAAATGCTCAGAAATTGGACTCCAGCCACACACATTATTGTCATATGACATATATTTATCTGTTTTTCTATAAACATATAAAGGAGGACATTAGCACTCCAGATGACATATTCTCAATGTCACAAAATATAATTCATATTTAATTCTGGAGCCAAAATGTCTGCATCATCCTAAAGTCAATCTTTTGCAATGTGGCTTGTTAACTAGCTGAGCATTAATTTCAATAATAAGTCGACATGGTGTTGCCATGATGAGCAATATTGTTCTGCTTCAGAGACAGGGTAATCCATTGCTTAATATAGTATATGTCTGTACAAAACAGCATACTTGCAATCTGTTTAAGAGCACCAGTCTGGAGAAATATATCAGTGCTTGCTAGATGTTACATTCTTGTCCTCCCAATATTTCCAACTTGCATGTACAGTGATTTTCACAGTTCAATAATGTTCCAAAACCTCTTCTAAGCAGTGGATGACAACTGTAGTGTAGTCACTGTCATGATATAGGTATTTACATAATAACAATCTACAAATGACAATATGTTGATAGTAATAGTTCTTAACCATGCTGATTGAGGGATAATTTTTGGTCAATGTATACACTAATCTTGAGAATCTTAACCTTAATCCTGTCTAAGCAAGGACCTGAACTCACTGCAATTTGCCTACCACCACAATAGTCCTCCAGTAGATGCAATCTCACTCGCTCCCTGCTTGGCCTTGGACCACCTAGGTAATAGCAATACCTGACAGGCGGCTGTTTGTTGATTTACAGCTTAACGTTTGACACGATTATCACCTCAGTACTAATCAATAAACTTCAAAACCTGAGTCCCAGTGCCTCCCTTTGCAAGTGGATCCTTGACTTCCTCATTGAGAGATCGAGGTCGGTGTAGATCGGAAATAACATCTCCTCCTCACTCACAAACAACACAAGCTCATTAACAGTCCATTGCTCTCCTCTCTCTACACCCATGACTATGTGGCTTGGCACAGTGCAAATAATTTGCCAATGACACAACTGTTGCCTGCAGAATTTCAGATGGTAATGAGGAGGGAGACAGGAGTGAGATAGATTGGCTGGTTGAGGGGGTGTCATAACAACAACCTTGTGCTCAAATTCAGTAAGGCCAAGGAATTGATTATGGACTTCAGGAAGGGGAAGTCAAGGGAACTCACACCAGATCTCATTGAGGGGTCAGAAGTGGGAAAGGTGAACAGTTTCAAGTTCCTGGGAATCAACATCGCTGAAGATCTATCCTGGGCCCAACATATTAATACAATGGGAAAGAAGGCATGCCAGAGGCTATATTTCATTAGGAGTTTGAGGAAATTTGGTTTGTCACCAAAGACAAGAAAATTTCTACAGATGTGCTGTTAGATGCATTCTAACTGACTGCATCACTGTCTGGTATGGAGGGGCCACTGCACACGATCAGAAAAAGCAGCAGAGGGTTGTAAACTTGGCCAACTCCGCCATAGACACCAGCCTCCCTATCATCGAAGACATCACCAAAAAGGTGGCATCTATCAGACCCTCACGACCCAGCAAGTGCTCTTCTTCTTACTACCTTCAGGAGACCAAAGATACACATCCATCATTTTCGGAACAGCTTCTCCCCCCCCCCCCCCACCCTACCACCTGATTTCTGAACAGTCCACAAACCCAGGAATACTACCTCACTATATTGCTCTCTTTTATTTACAATAATAGACACATATATATTCATACAATTTATAGTATATTTTCTGTATTGCATTGTATCGCTGCCACAAAACAACAAATTTCGCAACACACACAAAATGCTGGAGGAACTCAGCAAGCCAGGCAGTGTCTGTGGAAAAAAGTACACTCGATGTTTCAGGCCGAAACCCTTTGGCAGTACTGGAGGAAAAAAAGCTAATGGAGTAGATTTTAAAGGTGAGGGGTGGGAGAGAGAAACATCAGGCGATAGGTGAAACTTGGAGGGGGAGGGATGAAGCAAAGAGCTAGGAAGTGATTGGTGAAAGAGACAGAAGGCCATGGAAGAATGAAAGAGGTGGAGGGGGGGAGGAGCACCAGAGGGAGGCGATGGTGGGTAAGGAGATAACATGAAAGAGGGATGAGGGAATGATAAACAGCGAAGGGGTTGTGGGGAGGCACTACTAGAAGTTTGAGAAATCAATGTTCATGCCATCAGGTTGGAGGCTACCCAAATGGAATACAAGGTGTTGTTCTTCCAATCACGACAGTGGAGGAGGTCATGGATGGACATATAGGAATGGGAATGGGAAGTGGAATTGAAATGGATGGCCACCGGGAGATTCCACTTGTTCTGGTGGATGGAGCATAGATGCTCGGCGAAGCAGTCTCCCAATCTATGTCGGGTCTCACCGATGTACAAGAGGCCACACCAGGAGCACTGAACAAAGTATATGACCCCTACAGACCCACAGGTGAAGTGTCACCTCACCTGGAAGGACTGTTTGGGGCCCTGAATGGTGGTGAGGGAGGAAGTATAGGATCAGGTGTAGCACTTGCAAAGTTAAGTGCCAGGAGGGAGATCAGTGGGGAGGGACGAATGGACAAGGGAGTCACATAGGGAGCAATCCCTGTGGAAAGCAGACAGTGGGGAGGCAGGGGAAGGAAAGATGTGTTTGGTGGTGGAATCCAGTTTGAGGTGGCCCAAGTTTCGGAGAATTATGTGCTAGATGTGGAGGCTGGTGGGGTGGTAGGTGAGGACAAGAGGAATCCTATCCCTGATAGTGTGGCGGGAGGATGGGGTAAGAGCAGACGTGCATGAGATGGAAGAGATGCAGTTGAGGGCAGCATTGAAGCCCCTTTCTTTGAAAAGGAAGCCATCTCCTTGGTTCTAGAATGAAAAGTGTCATCCTGAGAGCAGATATGGTGAAAATGGAGGCATCGAGAAAAGGGGATGGCTTTTTTAAAAGAAGTGGGGTGGGACTAGGTATAATCCAGGTAGCTGTTGGTTTATAATAGACATTGGTGGATAAGCACATGTTGATGATAATTAACCTGGCTCTGAGAAAAAAAGCAAAAATTCCAAGTGCTTTTGATCTTTTTTTGAACCTGATAAAATATTTTCATGATTAAGGAATAATTGTGAATAATTTAACTTATTCATTCAGCAATATTATTGCCTCCATTGGACATAGCATAAACTTAGCAGAATAACACATTGCATTACTAAATTCAGCTGATAATAACCTTTGCATTAAATTGAAATACCAATACCAATTGAAGTCCCTGATTCAAAGTTTAACAGCTTGGAAATATGGAAGATGCCTTTGACCTTTGCCAAAAAATCAGTGAAAATTAAAATTGTTCCCCAACTGTGACAGAGGAACACAAGTGCCATAGCTAAGTCTTCTCTTTCCACCAGGCCAGTCCAGATATTGAGTACAGTGCCTGAAAAGATAACCTGAACAGTCAGCCTCGAGTTTGGGGTCCTGTCATCGAATAGTCTGGGGCCGTGGGGGAGTGCGGGGTTTATAGCAAAGATTGATCGGAAGTCTGGCAGGCTAAGCCAGATAGCCGAAGGTTAGAGACTGGAATTGGAGAACTGTTCATATGAATACCACTAGCAAACTGGTATTTACAGTATTGCAAATATCTTTCCAAAGGGTAATTAAGAGCTAACTACAAGTCACATATAGGCCAGTTTGCATATTTTCCTTCCCTGTAAGGTAATATTACACATCCGGTCCCAAACGTTTGTGTGTCATTGTGGTAGTGCATCCGAAAATGGTTCCATGTGTCCTAAAGGTGTGGATGCCTTTAAAACGACATTGCATTGTGGGAATTGAAGTACAAAATCTGGGTCAGAACTACAACTCTCATGATGCAATGCGTTTTGGACAAGTGGTTGGAGCCCGAAGGCCGGGTTTAAAAGTGACTTTAATATCAATTTAAACATCAGGTTTTTTTTTAAATTTAGTTTTAAGTTGTTGTAGAAATCTCAAATTAAGCTAGCTGTATCTGTTTGATATGGAATGTCAGCGGAATTCCCCATCTGGGAGGAAGTTTGAAGCTTCAAGGGCATAATTTCCTTTAAATTCTAAGTAACAGCTTTGGTACAAATTACTGGTAAGGAAAAATAATATTTTAACGCTAATGTTCTCTCCTGTACATGCAAACATTATGCGATTTGTCTTGTTATGAGTTTATTCATACTTGTCACGAGTGGCGTCATATGAAAATGGTTTCATAAAATATTCAACAACAGTTTACATTTGTATAGCGCGTTTAACAAACCAAAACATCAGTGAAGTCTCAAATGGAAGGTAAAGCGTGTTTGAATATTTCAGAATACAGTAGATGACCAAAAGCATCAGAGGCGGGTTCGGAGTAGTTTCTTTAAATGAGAAAAAAAGAGTAGGATAGGATATCAATAAGTTATTAACATCCAAATAAATACTGTCATCTATCAAATGCCGAATTGGAAGTAGGCTTAAAGAATGACCTTGCTGTCTAAGATTAGAAAGAGAAAAGCGAGGTCGTGACTGGAATTTGCAACAATATAAGACCTTTAAAATTGGAATAGTTCAACTGGGAGCCAATATAGATAAACAAATACAGTTAGAAATGAGTTCTTTACACATACAACATGAATTTTAATGTCTTCAGAATTTTGTTATCCCGAGCTAGTAGATTTTCCAGATTACTGTATATTACTCAACAACGCTTTCATTTCACGTTTTTGCACAATAAATATCGCAATGAATCCAGTTACTGTAAAGGAAGGGGAAAATACTTCAACTCAGGGCAATGGACAGAAAATCAGCTTCTTGTAAAAATAATTATGGCTCTCTTTCTTTAGTAACGCAAAATTGCTCATCTGGGCTTATTGTATTCAAAATGTATAGATTTCAGTGTACAAATCTCAGCTGGGTTTCAGCTTTGCATTGCATTTATATTTTTTGTATTCTTGGGAATGGAAAGCAGAAATTAGAAGAGCATAGGTAACTTTTCAGACACAAATCCGTTATTCTATTCACTCATATTGCAGATGAATCTCGATTTGACTTCTACCCACTGTCGTTGTGTAACCCTTAATGTCATTATTTAACGTTCTTTTGAAAATTCAGTTTACCAGACTTAATGTGTTTTAAGGCGTTGCAGATTATCATCGTATTTTGTGAAGCAGTATTTTCTGATATTACTCTTGAATTCAGTAGGTTACACTTTTGAACAGTGCCCCCTTGTTTGGGATTATTTTGCTAAAGGATGTGTTTATCTACATAGTTTCTTCTTAGTAGTTTTCTCCATTTTCTTACTGCTGCCACTTTCGTCAGCTTTGTAAGCAAGCTATCAAATAACTTGCTTATACTTATGGATTGGATTTTCACTGACAGTAATCACTTGGGTAGGTGGCAAAGAAATTCCAGAACTGCTGAATTTCATCCCATGCTGAATCGGCATTCTAAGAGCAGTTGTGCCCGTTTTCATTTTGTAAAACACATTTAAAAAAAAAATATTTAATAATTATTTAATAGAATTTTTCCATCTCCTTTTGAACAAAGAGGTTGTATCATTCATGGCTGAAGGGTGGCCAATCATTGTTAAACTAGGTCAGGTTATTCTGGAAAACATGAACATTTCTTTGATTTCATTGCAGAGCAAAGATGAAGATGTTTTACAGTGTCTACAGTTTGTCTCTCCTCCTTGGTCTAATATGTGTAACCATGGTGGTGACCTGGAGTACTTGTTATCGAGGAGGCTTTGCCTGGGATGGAACAGCAAAGATGTTTAACTGGCATCCTCTATGCATGGTGTCTTGGTTTGTGCTCTATGGGAATGGTAAGGTTGGAATATGTTACCATAATTCACTTGTCCTCAGAATTACAAGTCCCTTTTGAAATTTGGGTTTTGCATAATGCATAAGGTGAGACTATCAGCCTGTGAATCTGCCTGTGAATTAAATTGGCATCTTTGCAATTATTCATGTTGCTTAACTTCTGCAATATAATTGCATGTTAGTGTCACTGAAACTAAATTCTGAATCAACTCCTGTAGTTGTACATTTCATGATCTTGTGCCTAGCTGGGTAAGTTCACACATTGATTGTAATAATGCTACACCTAATAGTACACAGAGGTGGGATTGGTTTTAATTCCAGTCGATCTGGAACTTTTAATTGGTTAATTTTGATCAGTCATCCCTTTGTACACCACAGCATTACTGAACTGGAAGCCCTACACAGTAAACTACTGAATCCTGGATCCTGTTACATTGTGGAAAATCAAAAGAATCAAAATCTTGCCCCAATATAATGGTCCTCTTTACTGTTGTTGTTTCTGATTTCCTCACAATTCACCTTCCTTTCAAGAAAAATGCTGGCCTACTGCTTTTACTACCCACTCCTCTCCATCTGCTGGAGTTTGGACCACTGCAGAGGAAGATGGAGCAGGACAACATGGTCTAGTTTCCTCTGCAGTGGTCCAAAATAAGCAATTATTGGCATTGACATCAGGGTCACAGCTTACCTGATGGTAACAAATGCTTATTTGAATTTTCTAGTGATACAAACTGCCAGGAAATGATCAGTATACTGGGGAAAGAAATCTAGATAAATATTTCTTGAATAAATCCGTCTTTCAGGGTTTAAAAAATTAACTATTGTGTTTGTTTTGTGACATAGTGAACATTGCACTGTCAAAACGATCATCTTTGAAATGGCCCTGAGCTGTAACTGCCTAGTGAGATAGATTTCACTGAGTTCAGAAGTGCTATTCATAGCATTTATTCTTCAGACAACACCACAAACTAAACATTGTTAATAATTTCAATCCTGTTTGCGGGACATGGAATATCTGTTTTTTTAATAGCTGGGGAAGTATTTTAAGAATGAATGTGGTCCGAGCTGAGGTTGTTAAAGTGCTTGCTTAAGATATTGTGGTTTCCTTATTACCTGCTTATGACTTTTGTGTAACACTCTTGTTTCCATACTGTCGAAGTCACCATTTGACATAAAAAGCTAACATAATTTTACAGCTATTACATGTTTTCATAAAATTATTTGTAATGCTGAATCTGACTGCAGTCACAGCAATAGAAATACAATAGTGAACTTGCTTCTAGTTAAATTAATTCAGTGATTTGTATGCAGTTAATTAGTTGTGGTTTATTACATACCAATTATGTACAAAAAGGAAATAAATTGTGTGGTTAAGTAATATAGACTATAGGAATTGCATGCAACACACAAAAAATGCTGGAGAAACTCAGCAGGGCAGGCAGCATCTATGGAAAAAAGTACATAGAAGCTGCCTGGCCTGCTGAGTTCCACCAGCGTTTTGTGTGTGTGTTGCTTGGCTTTCTAGCATCTGCAGATTTTCTCTTGTTTGTCGCAAAATTTCTTTCCAGGTTCTGCATCAGTACTACATGCCAGCTGAAGGTTATCTTACTTCTCTCCAACTAACAAGATTAAGCAATTGCTAAACTAAATGCCTATATTAAACAGACCAATATTGTCAGTGTTGTTATCAATATTGTTAAAATGCAAAATGGCAGCAGAAACCAAAGAGAAATCGTATGTCAAGGGAATAAGAAAATTGCCAACAAAAGTAGATGAAGAAAATAATAGCAAAAAAAGGAAACTGAACTAACAGCATTTCAGTGTGGTCTTACTTAACCATATGTAATTGTAGTTCAAATGCTTAACAGTTTTATTCTTGTGTTTAGGATATTTATTACCCAGCAAAACACTCAATTCACTATAATCAGTAAATGTGAAAGAATTTGGATTATTGGATGGCAGGGATCATTTAAATCCTTGTTTGTATCAAAATGAAGTGTTATACTTTCAAAAGTGTAGACTTTAAAATCTGTAGACAGTAGTACATTTGCAGATGTATGCGGCAGTGTTCATATGTTTTTGTAGACTGCAGTAGTTAATCTGGAGTTCTTTTTCTGAGCTCACTAATGTTTTGCTACTCACATTTCTCAGAGCATTCCCGGAAGTCGTAAGTCAACAGTCAAAAGTTTCATCATGTTGATTTTGAATATTTTTTGTTTATTGAACATTTTATTGAACAAAATTGAATTTTTGTTTGTTATGTGCATAAAGGAATCCTAATTAAAACAGGATATAGTGGGGATTGTGTATTGCCAGTATTCTGCTCCTACTTCAAATTTCCAGCATCTGTTTTGTAATTTGGAAAAGACTAATTGATTTATTTTCTCCCAGCCATTCTTGTGTACAGGCTTCCCTTTACATGGTCCAGCAGCAAGATGCTGCTAAAGTTGGTTCATGCTGTGCTGAATCTTGGTGCACTGATTTTGGCTGTCATCGGGTTGTTAGCAGCATTTGGATTTCACAATAAGATGCAAATTCCCAATTTGTATTCCATACACAGCTGGGTGGGATTTACAGTAGTCATCCTCTTTAGCTTGCAGGTAAGAAAGTTGTAAAACTTAACCGTTAAATAGTTTTCTTATTGACTGAAAATTGGTTAGTACTGCCAAATCGACCAAGCTACTACTCATAGTGATTTTAGCAACTTTTGCTGTATGTGCCAACATTTGCATTGAGACCCCAACCTCTCCATGTGAAAAAGGCCTTTGAGGAGAACAGACTGTACGACCACATTCGTTCTTAATATGTCTGGTCACCCAAACCAGGAAGTGTTGTTCAACTCTGTATTGTTGTTGACAGGTCTCCAACATAAAATCCCACAATAAGTCTACAGACACAAACCACGTTATTACTTTGCTTCTTTCTTTGGCACCCTCTTTTAAGACCCTTTGTCCCTCATTTAATAAAAGATCCCTTCCCTAAGGTTGCCCATAAGGTATCTTACATTAATCTCTGGATTATCTCATAGTCCATAAATTCTTGTTTTTCTTCTCTGAATTGTAATATTCGCCATAAAATTCTTGCTACTCTCCTACTCATATTCACACTACCCATCAACTTCCAGCTCACCTGATATCACTATTTGACAATTGTAGGTTTCCCTTGACCTTCGCTCAGAATTCAGCAGCCCTCCTATATCATCTCTACTACCTACAGTCAAATCATGTGTTGGCTTTGAAGTTTGCTTCCTTGTTAACTCCACCCCCCCCCCCCCCCCAGCTATACTACTTACAAGGCCACCACTGATTTCTCACATCTCTGATTAAATACATCTAGATATTTACTCATTTGCACAATGTAGATGTCACAGGCAATCCAGGGTATATTGTCCTCATGAAATATCCTTGAATTGAAGATAATACTGAATCAGTCATATTGTTGTGATTGCTAAACTAGGTAAGGTTGACAGAATTATTTTCCTGTACATTAATTTACCATTAACTGTTAATTCTGTACCTATAGTATTTTATTTCTGTATCTATTCCAAGGGCAAAGCAATTTTCAATCTATTTGGTATTGCACTTTCAAATTTTTTCACTCATGCGACTTTCCATTTATCAACAGTGCTGGATTACACACTCACCCAAACTAATTGTTAACTTATCATGGTCCACCAACCTCCAAGACAACCCTGAAAAAGAGAAGGGTTGGCCTAACATTTTTTCCTTTGTTTAGTGGGTTTCTTCAACATGTGGTAGGTCATCCTCACTGAAGTTAGTTAAATATTAAGATGTTCTAACTTATTGTTCCTTCAATTTGCAGTGGCTCCTTGGGTTTCTGTCCTTTCTGTTGCCCTGTGCTCCACTCTGGCTTCGAGTTGCTTACAAAGATGTGCATATTTTCTTTGGAATTTGTTTCTTAACAATGACTACTGCTGCTTGTCTGTCAGGAATCAATGAGAAATTAATCTTTGTGCTGTAAGTAAATTTTCAAGTTCAAATCAGACATGATGTTGGTAAACAAAACGAATCATTCTTGATTTTAAAAAAGGATCCATCCTACATTTCATCCTATATAACAAATACTGTTAATTTTGAAAAATGTTGATACATTTAGTTTGTCTTTTACCTTAGCAATTTTCTGTTTGCTTCAATAGCTGAGCTGAACACAAAGGCTCTGCAATGGTGGAATTAACTTGTTCCCATTCTATTAGATGTGTAGTAATCTCTAGTAAAAATCTTAGAAGATGACTTCCCTGGGCTGGACTGTGATGACCTATATAGTCAACTTGAATAGCTATCCTTAATCGTGAATGCCCACTTAAATGTGATGTTAAGAGATGATTAATGTAAAGTAGTGGTAAACAAGGGCCTTGTAAGGAGAAATTTTCTGTTGAAATAGACTAGGCTCAGACTAACACATAGTGTCAAGCACAATTTAGTTGATAGCACTCTCACTTGAATCAGAAGGTTGTCTCTCACTCAAGAATAAGCTTAAATTATAGTCTGATACATTGGAGTAGTATTGGAGCTGCATCTTTCAGATGAAATGATGAATTAAGGATTGTTGGGTTAACGTGTCCTGTTTCAAAGAACAAAAGAAGTATCCCTGATCCCTTTACCCCCATTTATCTCTTAATCACATTACTAAAACAGATATTAGCATACCATTTCCTCCAATATTTCAATGACGTATGGGTTAGTAGGTTAATTGGTTACATAGGTGTAATTGGGCAGTGCTGGCTCATTGGACCATAAGGGCCTGTTACTGTGCTGAATCCTTATTTTATTTAATCTCTTGCTAAATATTTCCAGTTTTTTTTTGTTTTCCGATCTTATTAAGTGTTTTTTTTACTAGTACAATAAATTAATTTTTAAAATGACTTAAATACTTATAAGGTGCTTGAGATATCCTGAGGTTATAAAAGGTCTTGTGCAAATAAAAAGTACCTTCCTGACAATAGAGTGGGCTTATCCATCTAATATTTCTCTGCTCAAAACAAATGAAGTTCTTCAGGAATGGTGTGATGTTACCTGCTCCATTATTGGAGGCCATGATTTCCTTTTTCCTTCCTAAACATCATCATATTTATACCTTTTTTCTCTCTCTCTCCTTTAAGAAAAGGTTTTGATTCCCTTTCCCAGCATGTGCTTATGTCCAGTAACTCATACATTTAATTAACACTCTGCAAAGTATTTGAAGATGTTTTTCTTTATTGGTGCTGTTTATCTGCAAGCTGTTAATCATGGAGTTATGCAGTACAAGAAAGGCCCTTTGGCCCATCATCAGATACCATTTATTCTAACCCCATTTGATTTTCCTTTTATTCTTGTCATTTCTGCCCTTCCTGTAATTTATGGGGCTAATCTTAACAATCTTTTGGAGAAAACCAGAGCACTCAGAGTAAACAGTGGCCACAAGGAGAATGCACTAATTCCACACACAGCCATGGGTCTCAGTAAAAGTGGGAAAAAATGCTGTGTAAGATTGTTTTTGTGGGACTTACTTAATTAACACAAAGCATTAACGAGGCTGAGGGCAAGCTTCCATGTTAACTGTTCTCTGGGAATTTTATGTTCGGGGAAATAGAAGCAAACAAAATAACATCAACCTGTATGTTAAATATAATTACATTAAATCAATATTTTAATGGCTTCTTTAGTAATGCTGCCAACTCGTCCGCTCCCTATAAGGATCATCCACCTGAAGCATATTTGGCTAATATTTTGGGGATTTTACTGGTGTGTTTCTTCCTTTCTGTTGCCTGGATGCTCTACAAACGTGAATGGAAACGACCAAACCCCCACACATCGGTACTCAATGAAGCCACAGAGGTAATGCATGTACTCAGTAATGGTGTGCCTCCAACTTTTATCTTTTGAATTACACTGTGGTTGTGATAGTTGCATTTTGTAAAGCCTTTAGCCCTGGTAAAATAAATTCATTTGAAGAGAGCAAAAACATACAGAAATATTCCCTCTTTCCTTATGTAACCCCCTGGGTCACCTCAGGCTCGCTCAGCTCGTTCTCGTCTGGGGGAGCAGCCTTCGGCCCCGCCAAACTGGGTAATCAGCTGGTGTGGATGCTGTGTGATGTCCCCGCCTCGCCCAAAAACAGACAGTACACCATAAGCGATTAAATGAGTACAATTTATAAAGGTTACTATAACTAAGTGATTAATAACGATACAGTATATATGAAGAGAAAAAAATAAAGAAAAGGCGCCAAACTTATCAAAGTCCAAACCACTTCGTGCACAACCGTTGGAGCTCAATTACTGAAGTCTTTTGGCCACCATTCGATCCCCTCCGATCTCCTCGACTTGCAGCTCAGGACCCTCCGAGTGGTCAACCAAGCACATCTAGCTTCATCCCCCCTCCTCGGAGTACCTCCTGGCCTCGGACCCCCGCTTGGGATCCGTTCCTCGCCCAGCTTACAGCATTGCGTCCTCTCTCTCGACCCCCTCGCGCCATCTGCCCAAAAGCCCGTCAACAAAAGCTTACAGACTCAGAAGAAAGAACATTAATCCCCATTTGGTTTACAAAGGAATACAATTCTCGTTATCAGTAAATTAGCATTCCTGCTAGTTAACAAAACCAAGAAGCCCTTTTGATTACATACACAGTAACAAAGAAAAAAGAAGAAACCCCCTTTACACTTACTATTGTGTTCTGGGTCCCTGGAGTGAGCAAAACGGGTATTAACTTCCACTGCTGATCTTGGTATTCATTAGGTGCACAACAGCCAAAGTAGGTGAGTTGATGCTACAGATCCTTCTGATTATTTCCCGAGGCAGGGAGCCATCAATTAGAAAAAGTTTGAATAATATGGAAAAGCTGATTTGTTTCATTGAAAGTCACAATGACTGTTGTTTATATAATATATACATAGAGGATTCTAGTTAATTGGGCTATTGGTTAATTGAAGCAACTGCTTATTTGGGACAACTCTTAAAGAACAAAAACTAATCAAGAAAATAGCTGGGATGATCTTAGTCTATTTGGGATACTGTGCCAATTAACTGGGGCAAGAGACTGTTGCCAAATAGTTCCTAGCTAGTGGACTTGTGTGGCCATTAGATACTACACTGTGCTTAGAGTGAACAGTTTTTAAATAGCATCGATTATATGCATTTGTGTTCCAAAAGCATTGTTTCTTGTCACCGAGAGTAGGCAAGAAATAAGCGGCATGACAATTCAGAACTATTTTGCTCACTGGGGTTTCAAGTGTTCAGGCTTGGAGTTGTGAGAAATGACCATGAGTGAAAATAAAACGATTTCACTACTTCAGCAAGTTAGGGACTACGAAGAATTTGAAAATATCGACAAATCATCTTGAATGTTACAGTGGAAACGAAGATCTGTAGGATGCGATCATCAATAGCGTTGTATTGTAACACTCCATTATCTGGGTGACTGCTGATTTTGTTAATTTACAATCAATTAAAAGAAAGAATACACTGGGTAAATTACACTGCTGATAACTATTAGGAACTAATACATAGTTTTATAGTACTGTAGTAGTATTAGTAATATTCTAATTTGTTCTGCATTTCATTTAAATACAGTTTGTTACTTGGTTAAACAGTAGTTTTTCTTTTTATACTTTTTTAATTATGTCCATGAAATACAAAATGAAGAATTCATTGCTGCCTGTAAGGAGTTTGTATGTTCTCCCCGTGACTGTGCAGGTTTTTTTCTGGGTGCTCCAGTTTCCTTCCACAGTCCAAAGACGTACCGGTTGGTAGGTTAATTGATGACTATAAATTGTCCCACAATAAGGCTAGGATTAAATAGGGGGATTGCTGGGTGGCATTACTCAAAGGGCTGGAAGGGCTGTATTTCATTAAATAAGCAATATTTGAGTAATCCTGTAAATATATAGTTTGATTAAGCATTCTTCTTCGTTTAAATAATTCTTTACAGGTTATATGTAAAATTACGAGAATCTTATATGCACGACGCTACCATGTGATAAGCGGGTGCCTCGTTTAAACTAAACATAAATTAAGATTTGCATCTCTTGGCTTTCATGTTTTCCTTTGAATTAGTTTAATGTTCTGAAGTTATAAAACATAACAGCTCCCCTTTATTTTCTTCTCCAATAATTGCTCATTGGAAGGTTTATCTCTGTATGAACTGCTATAGGCTTACTAAACTTGTCTGTTTTTTTTACCCCACAGCCTCTTCTGGGTGAACATTAAATGAGGAAAATATTAATGAATTGCTGGATATAGTAGAAAGAACCTATCTTGGGAAGAGCACATACATTATGCCATTCTATTGAACCAAGTTTACCAAAAATTAATCATCTTGGGCTCGGACTACTGAGTTGAGCACTTTAGCATTAAAACATTTTCTTTTGGTGGAATCATCAGGACAAGGTCACTGTATCAAGTTAATAATTCCTTTGAAATGGAATTTTGATTTATAACTCCATTAATGTTCAAGGGAGAGAGAAGACTGGCCTTTATTGCCATACTGTGGATCTCCAGAAACAGTCAGAAAAGGCTGAAGTTGTCAAGTAACAAAGTCAATTAAATGCACTCTTAATCAACCATCCACATTTGAGATCACCAACTTTTTAATTGAGATGAATTGAATCATTACTGCAAGCAAGAAGCTTTGTACTTTTCTCCTTAAGTAGTCAATTTCATTAACTGACATGCTATTTACTACTGAAACAAATCGCTATTGCTGATGGGGAAAGAACGTTTCCCAAAAAATTATTTTATCACTTAAGAATCAATTATTTAAACGGGTTTTATAATTTCCAAAGATTTTTGCTTGAAGCAACATGTTGATTTTTACTTTGAAATTTGATTTGAATCGTTGAATGGAAGGTTCAAGAGACTGTTGATGCTGGAATCTGGAGCAGCACACCAAATGCCAGAGGAACTCAGGTGGTCTGACAGCATCCATGGAGGGAAATGTATAGTTTATGTTTCGGGTCGAGACCTTTCAATTGGACTGGAAGTTGGAGGGGAGATGGCCCGCACTGAATTCTTCACCTTGTGGTAATCCACTTCCCCTCTGTCCCTTTTCTCTCTATCTAACCAACCCTCGTGACCCTTTCTTCATTCTCTCTGCATCACCCTCACTCTCCTTTCACTGGTTCCTCTGCTCCATGGCTCCCAGCTGCTCTCCCCACCTTTGCTCCATTCCAAACTTCACATTCTTCTATCAGATTCTATCATCTTCAATCCTTCATCACTTCCATTTTATCACATCCTAGCTTCTGACACTATACCCATTCTCCCCTCCCCCATCTGCCTACCAAGCCTACTCACCTGGATTCATCTATCGCCTGCCAACTCTTGCTCCACCTTTCCCTCCACCTTTTCATACTGGCTGTCTCTCCAGATTTCAGTCCAGATGAAGGGAATCAACCTGAAACTTCCCTCCGTAGATGTTGCCTAATGCACTGAGTTCTTCCTGCATTTTGTGTTTTCCGAGGCTTAAAGTCTCCGTGTTGCCTTTATGGCAGTCATTTAGTTTATAATATTTTCGCTTAGTAATTCGTTTGTTAACATTCTAGTTAAAGTTAGGATTGTTTAAAGTAAATTTGTTGTCTGTGATATATCGTGGCATGCGATGACATCACATCCGGTTTGGCCGCGTCCTGTGGGAAAATACCGGTTTGGAGAAACGGGAAGGAGGGGGTCGAGACATGTGCGAGTGCAAGCAGCAGCAATGTTTTCTCTCTACGCACCAGAAACATTGTGAAGGCAACGCTGTGAGTTATGAGATAATCGATATGTTGAATTAAAATGTTAACGCCGATCCTGTTAAAAGTAACCACGGTCGATAAGGTTTATGTTTTCGTTAGTTAAAGAGTTGCGGATAGTTTGTGTTGAAGTGTATTTAAAGCAGTCAGTGGCGTAGGTAGATTCTGACTGTATGCTGCACTTTAATGTAATGTAGTTGTAGTTTTACTTTTGCAAGTATTTACGATGTAAATGTAATATTAAGAAGGAAACAACTGCTGTACAAAACTTGTATTGTTTTATCAACAGTTTTCACCATACGTTAATGTGGAAGAGTGAACAGTAAATGGTTAATCTTACTGTGATCCTGTCGTCATTAACAAAGGTTTAACTCGATGTTTAGTTCGGCGTTCCTTTACACCCGAGCAAGAACACTACAGTCCCCTTAATGTTTAAAATTAAAGATAAAACTAATCTGGCGGACTACTTTGCTGGGGCCAGATGGCAACTCTAAGACAACCTCCTCTTACTTACCCCTTGAACAGAACCCCAGTAAGGAGCATCAGGCCATTGTTTCTTGCACCTTCACTGACCTCATTGACTTTGGGGATCTCCCATTCACTGCCACCAACCTCATAGTTCCCTTACCCTGCACTTCCCGTTTCTACCCCCTACCCACGATCCATAAACCTGACTGTCCAGGTAGACCAATTGCTTCTGCCTTCTCCTACCCCAGTGAACTCGAGTCTGCATACCTCGACTGTTTTATCCCCCATGGTTCAGTCCCTTCCTACCTACATCCGTGATACTTCAGACGCTCTTGATCTTTTCAATGACTTTCAAGTTCCCTGGCCCCAATCATCTCATTTTCACAATAGAGGTCCAGTCCCTAAACACTTCTATCCCTCATCAGGAGGGCCTTAAAGTTCTCTGCTTCTTTCAGGACAACAGACCTAACCAGTTACCCTCCACCACCACTCTCCTCCATCTGGTCCACATGCTCAACAATTTCTCCTTTAGCTCCTCCTACTTCTTTCAAATCCAAGGTGTAGCCATGGGCACTCACCATGGGTCCCTGCTATGCCTGCCTTTTCATTGGCTACATGGAACAGTCCATGTTCCAAGCCTACACAAGCCCCAAATCTTCTTACACTACAACTGCCATTTCATCAACTTTGCTTCCAACTTCCACCATGCCCTCAGATTTACTTGGTCCATTTCTGACACTTCTCTCCCCTTTTTCAATCTCTCTGTCTCCACCTCTGAGGACATCTTTTATAAACCGACTGACTCTCACAGCTATCTGAACTATACCTCTTTCCTCCGTCACTTGTAAAAATGCCATTCCATTTTCTCAGTTCCTCCATCTCCAAAGCATCTGCTCGCATGATGAGGCTTTTCATTCCAGAGTAACTAAGATGTCCTCCTCCCTAAAAGGAGCTGCCCTTTCTCCACCATCAATGCTGATCTCATCCACAACTCTTCCATTTCGTGCATATCTGTCCTCACCTCATCCTCCTGCTGCCATACCAAGGATAGGCATCCTCTTGTCCTCATCAGCGACCCCACCAGCCTCTGTACCCAACACATAATTCTCTGTAACTTCTGCCATTTCCAGCAGGATCCCACCAGCAAGCTCATCTTTCCCTCCTCCCAGATTTTCCACAGGGATCACTCCTTACATGACTCCCTTGTCCACTCCTCCCACTCCGTTGATCTCTCTCCTGGCACTTATCCTTGCAAGCAGCACAAGTGCCACCCCTGTCCCTACACCACTTCCCTCACTACTATTCAGGGCCCCACAGTCCTTCCGGGTGAGGTGACACTTCAGCTGTGAGTCTGTTGGAGTCAACTACTGTACCCGCTGCCTCCAGTGTGGCCTCCTTTTTATCGGTGAGACCCAATGTAAGTTGGGAGTTTGCTTTATCAAGCACTTCCGCTCCGTTCACCAGAAGAAAGAAAAATATTCCGGTGGCCACCATTTCAATTCGAGTTCCCATGACTCTTTACTGCTGCGATGAGACCACACTCAGGATGGAGGAGCAACACCTTATATTCCGTCTGGGTAGCCTCCAACCTGATGGCATGAACATCAATTTCTCGAACCTGGTAATTGCCCACTCCCCTCTTCACCTTCACCTCATTCTTGTTTTCTTCTCACACCTTCCTACCTGCCCATTGCCCCCTCTGGTGCGTCTCCCCCTTCCCTTTCTTCTGTCCTTTCTTATCAGATTCCCCCTTCTCCAGCCTTTTATCTCTTTCACCAATCAAATTCCCAGCTCCTGAATTCACCCCTCCCTCACCCCCTCAAGGGTTTCATCTGTCACCTGCCACCTTGTACTCCGTCCTCAGCTCCTTTCCCCGCACCTTCTGATTCTGACTCCTTCCCCCTTCCTATCCACGCCTGATGAAGGTCTCACCCAAAACATCAACTTTTACTCTTTTTCATAGATGCTGCATGCCCTTCTGAGTTCTTCCAGCATTTTATGTGTGTTGCTTTGGAGTTCTGGCATCTGCAAATTTTCTCAATCGTGAATAAAATTAATGTAGGCACCCAGTAGAAGACAATTAAGCTGTGGCATTATTAAATATTCAGTGGATATTGTTTTAAGCTGTAGCACTACAGGTAGTCAATAAATGTTCTTATCTGAGAATACATGAGTAATCTGTCTATTTAATTAATTGCTTTTTTAAAAATAAAGTTTGATGTTATAATTACAGACACATTTTTGTGTCAGTTACAAGGTAAATGTTGGCCAAGTCCTCAGTAAACTTATCAGTCCTTTCAAATAGTTCCAAGGCATGTTTTCAAGCCCTGCTAAGAAGGCAGACAGGCTGTATCTGTGATTAGTCCTACATTTCCATGCCTTTACTGAACATAGTTCTTTTCTTTTTTTGTCCACCTCGGAGCAGAAATTTTTGTTTGCACTCAGAAATGGAAATCCTGCCTGACCCCTTTTTTCCTCTATTATTCTAGGGAGAAAATAATAAAGTAACTTTTGTGAGACTACATACATCTGAAAATAGTGTATGGGATGGAATGCGAATTTAATGTGAGGAACTTCATTATTTGAATGAAATGTTCTGGAGGAGTTGTACAGCAGCTAGAAAAACCAAAGTTTAGTTACGATGAATTCATGAAGTCACATTTCAGTGGCACGATCAGAATCAGGTTTTATATCACTGACATATATCTTGAAATTTGTTGTTTTTCAGCAGCAGTACTTAAAATACTATAAATTACAATAAGAAATATATAATTAAATAAGTTGTGTAAAAATAGTGAGTTCGTGTTCATGGGTTGCTTCATTGTCTGCTCAGAAATCTGATGGCGGAGCAGTAGAAGCTGTTGAGTGTGCGTCTTCAGTCTCCTGTACCTCCACCCTGATGGTAGTAATGAGAATATAGCACTTCCTGGTGATGGAGATCCTCAATGATGGATTCTGTATTTTTTTTTGAGGCATTGCCTTTTGAAGATGTCCTTATTGCTGGGGAGGCTGTCCATGATGGAGCTGTTGGAGTTTCAACCCTCTAGCCTTTTCCCAATTCTGTGCAGTGGCCCCTGCATACCAAACAGTATGTGGCCTATCAGCAGCATTAACAGAGCTCAACCAAGAGGGATTTCTCGCAGGTCAGTGGTGGCTATTTAAAAAGAGAGCTTCAAGAGCGGTTGTCCATTGTATGTGGCCTACCAGTCGCATCTACAGAGCTCTATGAACTAAATAAAAGTACAGAAGAGATAAGTGGAATGGCCATTGTACGGGAGTAGTCTAGTGGTGAGAGTAGAAGCAACAAGCTTTGGCTCAGAAGAGGTGTCAGCTCTGTGTAAAGTGTCTGTTAAGGTTTCCTTTTTGTTTTTTTCCCCCTCTCTTACTGTACCACTTAAATGGCTATGGTGTGCTCTTTGTGCTGGATGTTGACCTGGAGACTCCCAGGGAACTACATCTGCGTGGTGCATCTGGCTGCAGTTCCTTGTAGACCGTGTTAGGGATCTGGAGCAGCAACTGGATGACATTCAGCTTTTACAGGAGAGCGAGGATATACAGTGGCATGCAGAAGTTTGGGCAGCCCTTGTCAAAATTTCTGTTACTGTGAATAGCTAAGTGAGTAGAAGATGAACTGATCTCCAAAAGTCATAAAAATGAAACATTCTTTTCAACGTTTTAAGCAAGATTAGTGTATTATTTTTTGTTTTGTACAATTTGAGTGGAAAAAAAGGAAAGGAGCACCATGCTCCTCTAAGCAGCTGCCTAACACTCCAAAAATTAAAATAAATGATGCCCACAAAGCAGAAGAAGGCTATAAGAAGATAGCAAAGTGTTTTCAGGTAGCTGTTTCCTCAGTTCGTAATGTAATTAAGAAATGGCAGTTAACAGGAACGGTGGAGGTCAAGTTGAAGTCTGGAAGACCAAGAAAACTTTTTGAGAGAGCTGCTCGTAAGATTGCTAGAAAGGCAAATCAAAACCCCCGTTTCACTGCAAAATACCTTCAGGAAGATTTAGCAGACTCTGGAGTGGTGGTGCACTGTTCTACTGTGCAGTGACACTTGCACAAATATGACCTTCATGGAAGAGTCATCAGAAGAAAACCTTTCCTGCGTCCTCACCACAAAATTCAGCATCAGAATTTTGCAAAGGAACATCTAAATGAGCCTGATGCATTTTGGAAACAGGTCCAGTGGACGATGAAGTTAAAATAGAACTTTTTGGCTGCAATGAGCAAAGTTATGTTTGGTGAAAAAAAGGTGCAGAATTCCATGAAAAGAACACCCCTCTAACTGTTAAGCACGGGGGTGGATTGATCATGCTTTGGGCTTGAGTTGCAGCCAGTGGCACAGGGAACATTTCACTGGCAGAGGGAAGAATGAATTCAATTAAATACCAGCAAATTCTGGAAGCAAACATCACACCATCTGTAAAAAAGCTGAAGATGAAAAGAGGGTGGCTTCTACAACAGGATAATGATCCTAAACACACCTCAAAATCCACAATGGACTACCTCAAGAGGCACAAGCTCAAGGTTTTGCCATGGCCCTCACAGTGCCCCGACCTAAGCATGATCGAAAATCTGTGGATAGACTTCACAGTAGCATTGCGGTTAATGTAATGCTATTACAGCTCGAGGTGTTGAGAGTTCAGAGTTCAGTTCCGATGCTGTCTGTAAGAAGTTTGTTTGTCCTTCCTGTGAGTGCTCCAGTTTCCTCCCACACTCATTGGTCATTGTACATTTGCTAGGATTACATTGGTGGATTGCTGGGCAGAGTGGCTTGTTGAGCTGGGGGGGTCTACTCCACACTGTATTTCTAAATAAATAATTGATGGTGTTGAATGCAGATCTGTAATTAATAAACAGCAGCTTGACAGAGTTATTGTTGTTGCCAAGATGGCCCAAGGCTGAGTGGAGAGCCAGTGTGATTGCATTCCCTGTAGATCTATTGTGGCAGTAGGCAAATTGCAGCAGGTCCAGATCCTTGGGCCTGTTGATTCTACCCATGACCAACCTTTCAAAGCACTTCATTACAGAATATGTGTGTGCTACTGGTTGATAGCTATTGAGGCAGGACACCTTGCTCTTCTTGGGCACTGGTATGATTGATGCTCCTTTGAAGCAAGTGGGAACTTCTAACTACAGCAGCGAGAGATTGAAGGCGCCCTTGAACAGTCCTGCTACTTGTTTGGCACAGGGTAGTAGAGTTTACCAGGTGCACGATTGGGACCTGATACCCTGCAAGAGTTCACCCTTTTGAAATGTTCTGACGGTAGCCTCTGAGACAGAGATCAGAGAGTTGCTACATGCCACAGTGATTCACACAGGTGTAGTTTTATTCTCCCTTTTAAAGTGTGCATAAAAGGCATTGAGCTCATCCGGCAGAGAAACATTACAGCCATTTATGATGTTAGGTTTTATCTTGTAGGAAGTAACGGCTTGCAAACTCTTCCAGAGCCGATGTGCATCTGATTCTGTCATTAATTTCAATTGGATTTGCTTTATTGCTCTTAAAATAGCCTTTTGTAGGTCATACCTGGACTTCTTATATAGAAGAAAAGGAAAGATCAAGGCAGATGCAGGTTAAGATGCTAATTTGGCATAAGGTGTTCTTACAAAATCTAAGTAATATAGCTAGGTAAGACATTTGACCATGTTCTCCTTAACAACCATGGTCCAAACTTTCAGTTAGATCACCGGAGAGAATTGGAGTATTCTAAATTGTCAAATGGGTCTTGCTGTCAGTTGTCATTTTAACATTGCACAGGTAACATGCAATGCTGAGAAGTATAATTTCATAAAACTTTTCTTTTGGTTTTATTATTCAATTATTGCAGCATCCCCATCACAGAACTCACCTCAATATCTTTTCTTGAATGAAATGTGTTAATGACCATTTGAAAGTACTTTTGTATTATTCTGGAAATTTGGGCTGGCAATTTTGAATATAGGGCTGTTTGGGATGACATCAATGCAATGGAATGGAACTGGAACCATACTGTCCTAAGTTGATGATTATTAAGCATTTCAAGGACAAATTGGTCTTTGTACTGGATTGGGATTCCAATTAGGTAAATTCCCTACTTGAAAATCCAAAATTAAAAGCTGCAGAAGCAGTAGATCTTAAATAAATACAGAAAAATGCTAGCAACACTCAATAGGTTCAGTGACATTTGTTGAAAAGGTCACAGGGTTTATGTTTCATAACCAAGACCCTTACAGTAGAACTGTCTCTGATCTAAAATGTTAGCCCTATTTTTCTTTTCACTGAATCTGCTTGACATGCTAAGTGTTGCTAGCAATTTTTGATTTTAATCCTCTGTTTCTTTATTCCAGTCTTAACGTCCCAAATGGCAGTCAGATTGAGGTTCTGAGTACAGCTCTATATGTGTGTGTTTTTTCTTTCCACACCTTGAGGCTCATCAGGTGGCAACCTCGCCATTTCTTTAGCATTCGTTTGTTTCTTACAAAGCTGCCTCAAAGTCTGGTGCAGATGCCACTACACCACCGGTTGGCAGTACCAATGCAGCAAGAGTGCTATTAACTGAAAAAAAAACAGTATAATATTCATCAAACACACTGTTGCTGAGCTTTGAGGTTATAATGATAAAGGAACTAGCCTCCAAAGGGCCCAGTTTAATCATTTTCCATATTTACCAATCATACAAAATATCTTCAAGCTTGGATAGTGTCATTTTTCCTTTGATCACAATATCAGGCACAGCAGCAGTAAAATGAAGTCTGAATGATAATACATTAGTAAACATTCAAAGTCTTGCTCATTCCTCAAAAAAATTCCAACTTCTACAGTGCTGTCTTTTCTAGTCTAATCACAGGATAGACATCATCAATGCACGAAGTTGTTCTAGCAGACAAGGTGAAGGAAGATCCTAAGGAATTCTGCAGGTATGTTAGGAGCAAAAGGATTGTAAGGGACAAAATTGATCCTCTATAAGACAAGAATAGTAATCCATGTGAGGAGCCAGACAAATGGGAGGGGAGGATCTTAAATGCATTCTTTGAATCTGTATTTACTCGGGAGACAGATACATTCTATAGAAATGAAGCAAATCAACATCATGGACCCTGTACAAACTACAGAGGTGTTTGCTGTCATGAGGGTAATCAGGGTTGATAAATCCCCAGTCCCTGACAATGTGTTCCCTTGGACCCTATGGGAGCCAAGTACAAAAACTGCCGGGTCCCTAGCAGAGATATTTAAAACATCCTTTGCAACAGGAGAGGTACCAGAGGATTGAAGAATAGCCAATGCTGCTCCGCTGTTTAAAAATGTTCTAAACATAAACCAGGAAATTATAGGTTGGTGAGTCTGACATCAGTTGTGGGAAAGTTATTGGAAGGTATTCTAAGGGACCAGATATGCAAGTATTTGGATAGACATGGACTGATTAAGGATTGTCTACATGGCTTAATGTGTGGTAGGTCATGTCTAACTAATATTAACGAGTTATCTTTGAGGAAGTTATCAGGAAAGTGGATGAAGGAAAGGCAGTGGATGTTCTCTACATTGACTTCAGTAAGGCATTTGACAAGGTCCAACATGGGAGGCTAGTCTTTCTTTCTTTTTCAATCTTTTTATTGATTTTCACATATACACAAAAAAAAAATAACATAATAATAAGTAAATTATAAATACAATAGACTTGAAATCACATTGATAATAAGATAATAATATCCTACTAAACATCAACAAAAGAAAGTACCTTAATCAAGTCCACATGATTATATGAAAAAAAAACAAATAACCATTAAAAAAGAAAAAAAAATATTAAAAAATGTGAGAAAAAATATATATTAAAAAAAATAAAACACTAAACTAAACTAACATAGGCAATAACAACAGTTTACAAGTATAAGATAGTGTCAAAAAACTCCGGAACTCCATACCTGAACATGAATAAGCAGAAAGGTCCGGAAAAGGCCAAATTAATTCATATGAAAATGTCGAATAAACGGTCTCCAAGTTTCTTCAAATTTAATTGAGTCAAAAATAGTGCTTCTAATTTTTTCCAAACTCAGATAAGAAATAGTTTGAGAAAGCCACTGAAATGTAGTAGGAGGATTTACTTCTTTCCAATTTTGTAGTATAGACCTTCTGGCCATTAATGTTACAAAAGCAATCATTCGTCTGATTGAGGGGGAAAACTGATTGCCATCTTCATTTGGTATGCCAAAAATTGCAGTAATAAAATGAGGTTGTAAATCTATATTCCAAATTGAGGAAATAGTAGTAAATATATCCTTCCAATAATTATGTAAAGTGGGACATGACCAAAACATATGGGTCAATGAGGCCACTGCTAAATGACATCTGTCACATAGAGGGTTAATATGAGAATAGAATCGAGCAAGTTTATCTTTAGACATATGAGCTCTATGTACAATTTTAAATTGTATTAAAGCATGTTTAGCACATATAGAAGAAGAATTAACCATTTGCAAAATTTTTTCCCATTTATCTGTTGATATGTTGTATTGAAGTTCTTTTTCCCATTCTTGTTTAATTCTAACTGATATTTCTGGTTGTATCTTCATAATCATATTATAAATAAAAGCTACTAATCCCTTCTGACAAGGATTTAAGATAAAGATCAAATCTGTAGTGTCCATCAAAGTTGAATTAGGAAAAGATGGTAAAACTTTATGTAAAAAATTTCTAATTTGTAAATATCTGAAAAAATTAGATTTAGGTAATTCAAATTTATTAGAAAGTTGATCAAATGACATCAAAGTATCTTCAAAAAAGAGATCACGAAAACATTTTATACCTTTCCTTTTCCATATGTTAAAAGCTTGATCTGTCCAGGAAGGTTTGAAAAAGAAATTAAATAAGATAGGGCTATCAAGAACAAAGTTTTTCAAAATAAAGAACTTACGAAATTGAAACCAAATTCGTAATGTATGTTTAATAACAGGATTAAATATTTGTTTATTAAATTTAACTAAATCCGCAGGAAGACAAGAACCAAGAACAGAGAATAGAGAATATCCCTTTACCTCATTACATTCCAAATTTACCCACTGTGGGCACAGTGGTGAATCCAAATCTAATTTCCAATACAATAAATTACGAATATTATTTGCCCAATAATAAAATCTAAAATTAGGTAAAGCTAAACCACCATCTTTTTTTGATTTTTGTAATTGCTTTTTACTTAACCTAGGGTTTTTATTTTGCCACACAAATGAAGAAATTTTTGAATCAATGCTATCAAAAAAAGACTTAGGAATAAAAACTGGTAGGGCTTGAAATAAATATAAAAATTTCGGTAAAATCATCATTTTGACAGCATTAATCCGACCAATTAATGATAAAAACAAGGGAGACCATCTTGTAGTAAGTTGATGAATTTGATGAAGCATAGGTAAAAAATTCATTCTAAATAAATCTTTATATTTCTTGGTAATTTTTATACCTAGATAAGTGAAGTTATCAGTAACAACTTTAAATGGTGTCCTATCAGTCAATAAAGTTTGTGCATTTAAAGGAAATAATTCACTCTTATCTAAATTTAGTTTATAACCAGAAAAAGTACCAAATTGAACCAACAAGGATAAAATAGCAGGAATAGACCTATCAGGGTCAGAAATATATAACAGCAAATCATCAGCATAAAGAGATAATTTATATAACTTCTCATTACGGGTAATACCAAAAATATTAGGAGATTCACGAATAGCAATAGCTAAAGGTTCTAATGCAATATTAAATAATAAAGGACTTAAGGGACAACCCTGTCTCGTACCACGAGATAATTGAAAAAAAGAGGATCTGTGGTTATTCGTAAAAACAGAAGCAACAGGTTCATGATATATTAATTTAATCCATGATATAAAATTAGGACTAAAATTAAAATTTCTCAATGTATTAAATAAATATATCCATTCAACTCTATCAAAAGCTTTTTCAGCATCTAATGAAATAACACATTCTGGGATTGTGGGTGGTGAAGTATGAATTATATTAATCAATTTTCTAACATTAAAAAAGGAATACCGATTCCTCATAAAACCAGTTTGATCTTCTGAAATAATCTGAGACAGTACTTTTTCTAATCTAATAGCTAAAATTTTTGTAAGAATCTTAGAATCTACATTTAATAATGATATAGGGCGATAAGATGTACATAAAGTAGGATCTTTATCTTTTTTAAGAATTAGAGAAATATTAGCTTCATAAAAAGATTGAGGTAATCTCTTCTTAGCAAACGCATCATTAAAAATTTCACATAACCAAGGAGAAAGCAAAGAAGAAAAAGTTTTAAAAAATTCTACTATATAACCATCAGGACCAGGAGCTTTCCCTGAATTCATTGATGAAATAGCCTCTCCTATTTCCACTATAGAAATAGGAGCATCTAACAGACTATGATCTTCATCAGTCAGTTTAGGAATATTCAAATTGTTAAAAAAATTATCTATCATGGACTGGTCACCATCAAATTCTGAATGATATAAAGATTTATAAAAATCTTGAAAGGTGTTATTAATTTCTTTATGATCAGTAGTTAAATTACCGTCTGATTTGCGAATTTTAATAATTTGTCGCTTAGTCGAGATAGCCTTTAATTGATTAGCTAACAGTTTACCAGTACGGTCACTATGAATATAAAATTGAGCCCTGGTCCTAATTAATTGATTTTCAATTGAAGAAGATAATAGTAAACTATGTTCCATTTGAAGCTCAACTCTCTTCTTATAAAGTTCTTTGGTAGGAGTCACGGAATAAATCTTATCAATTTCCTTAATTTTATCCACCAATAAAGCAATATCTAAATATCTTTGTTTTCTTTTACCAACAGAATATGAGATAATTTGACCACGAATAAAAGCCTTAAAAGAGTCCCAAAGTATTCCTCTGTCGATTCCTTCAGTACAGTTTGTAGAAAAGAACAAGTCAATTTGCTGTTTTATATAAGTAATAAATTCTGGGTCTTGAAGCAAAGTAGCGTTAAGTCTCCAAGATCTGGTGTTATTGGAATAGTCCGAAATCTTAATAGATAACTTCAAGGGTGCATGATCCGAAATAGTAATAGAATCATATTTACAATCAATAACATCCGTTAATAACCGATGATCAATAAGAAAATAGTCAATTCTAGAGTAGCTATGATATACATGTGAAAAAAAAGAAAATTCTTTATCTTTAGGGTTCAAAAACCGCCATATTTCTGTAATTCCCGAGTCAACCAAAAATGAATTAATAAGTAGGGCTGATCTATTCGGAAGAGTGCGAATAGGTTTAGATCTATCCATCGAAGGATTCAAACAACAATTAAAATCTCCACCCATTATCAACATATATTCATTTAGATTAGGAAGAGAGGTAAATAAACGTCTAAAAAATTCAGGGCAATCAAAGTTTGGAGCATAAATATTAACTAGAACAACTTTCCGATGGAAAAGTAAACCAGTTATCAACAAAAATCTACCCTGTGGGTCTGAGATAATTTCATGATGTGTAAACGATATTGAGGGATCTATAAAAATAGACACACCCCTAATTTTGGCGGTACAATTCGAATGAAATTGTTGACCCTTCCAGAACCTAAAAAAACGTTGATTATCCTCCCTCCTGATATGGGTCTCCTGTGCAAAGATAATATTAGCATTCAGTCTATGGAATACTTTAAATATTTTTTTGCGTTTAATCGGATGATTTAAACCATTAGTATTCCAGGAGATAAAGTTAACAGATCTATCCATCATACCAATATTAATTGTGTGTATCATAAAAGGTTAAAAAGACACATAACCCACAATTCAGGAAGGAGGAAAATTGATTCAGGAGCAGCCGGAGAACATGACACCTCAACAATATTAGTAATTTAAAGTCGGCCCATAAACTAAAAGCAAAAAAATAAAAAGCAAAAGCGTGAAAAAAGATCCCTCCCCCCTCCCCCCACCCTTCGAAAAAAAGCCAAGCGGCAGGCGCATAATCTAATACTAATATTACCCCCATTTCAAGATGGCAGCTCTATAAAAAAAAGATTAGAAGAAAACTATATATCACCCAAATTAAAATATAGAGTTGCAAAAAAAAATATATATATATCAATCAGAATAATAAAGAAAAACTAATATAATACAACAATCATTAATAAAAAAAAAGGTATAAACGTCAAAATTTAAAAGTGTAGTATACCTTTAAAAAAAAATCCCATATTCAAATACAAGATGACGTTTCAAGAGCAAAGACTTATGGGAAGAAGAAACGCCATTTTGAAAAAACCATATTACTAAATACAAATGTGAGTTCAGCAATCTGTTAAAAGACAAAATAACATTTAAAAAGAAAGGGATATAGTACAGTACAGCATATATATAAAAAAAACTAAAAGTCCAAAACATTCGTCCCATATCTGAGTACAGGCAAACAGATAAATGCTTGTAAAAAACAGAATCTTACGGGAAAAATAAACAACTTAAAAAAAAGATAAATCATTAATGCAAAATATAAACGTATATAACCAAAACAGAAAGAAAAAAAAGAATATTATCAAAATTAAAAAAAAACATCTGTAAACAATGAAGCTAGTAAAAAAAAACCGAACCCATAGATCAAAAAATAAAGTTATAACCCAACTTCATAGGTTAAAACTTAAAATAGAAAAATATCCTCTCTCCGAAAAATCTTCCACATAACAGATAGTTCAAGTTGCAGTAGAAGATCGAAATTCTCCAACAAATTTCTTCGCTTCTTCCAGAGTGTTGAAAAATCGTTGACTGTAGTCGGGCAGCACGATTCTAAGCTTCGCTGGATACATTAAAGCTTGTTTAAGTCCGATCGAATGAATCTCTGCCATCACTGGTTTAAAAGCGATCCTGGCTCTCATTACTTCAAAAGAATAATCCTCGACTATTCGAAACTAAAAGTTTTTGTAGGAAATCATACCTTTTTTACGAGCTAATCGAATTAGAAGCTCTTTCTCACGAGGATAATGAAGGCGAACAATCACCGCTCGTGGTTTATCAGGCACAGACGAAAACCTCGCAACTCTGTGAGCGCGGTCGATAACAGGTTTAG
Source organism: Hypanus sabinus (assembly GCF_030144855.1). NCBI lineage: Eukaryota > Metazoa > Chordata > Chondrichthyes > Myliobatiformes > Dasyatidae > Hypanus > Hypanus sabinus. Next base: position 130,111,747 of record NC_082712.1, on the reverse strand, counting down.
TTTGCAAACCTTCATCACCGAAAATTTCCCATAGTAAATTAGAGAAAAATTCAGTTAAATCACCGGACTCAACTTTTTCGGGAAACCCGATAATACGCAAGTTCTGTCTGCGAGATCGATTTTCGAGATCAGAAATTTTAAACTTATACTGATCTACAGTCTTAACAGTTGATTGTATCTTCTTATCCAACGCTTCAATTGTACGTACTTTTTCACCAATTAATTTTTCAAGAGTCGCAAACTTATCTTCATGCCGCTGAATATCCGATGCCTGCGATTGAAGCTTATTATCAAGCGATCTAACAACTCCTTCAAGTTCAGACATTTTCGTGGTAAGCTTGTTTTCCAAACTTGCCAATTTACTTTCCAAACTTGTTGCTTTACTTTCCATTTTACTTTCCAGCTTGCTTTCCAAACTTGCAAGTTTAGCATCCAGAAGATTAGAAATTGCATCGATAGATAAAGGCTCCTTAGACGATTTCTTGCTTGTAGCCATTTTAAGTTCGACAGAATTAGATCAAATATAGTTTTAGGAAAAAAAAGTCAATCGAAAGTATCAACTCATATGATTAAATTCGAAAAGATTTGATTAAAGGGTGATTATAGTTAAAAAAATGAAGAGCGCCTAAAGGGCAGATGTTTACGTCGCCATCTTGAAACTCCACCCCCCGCGGAGGCTAGTCAAGAAGGTTCAGTCACTTGGCATTCAGGATGAGATAGTAAATTGGATTAGGCATTGGCTTTGTGGGAGAAGTCAGAGAGTGGTAGTAGAGGATTGCCTCTCTGTCTGGAGGCCTGTGACTAATGGTGTGCCACAAGAACCAGTGCTGGATCCTTAGTTGTTTGTCATCTCAACAATCTGGATGATAACATGGCTAACTGGATCAGTAAATTTGCAGATGACACCAAGATTGGGGGGGTGTAGTGGACAGTGAAGAAGACTATCATGGCTTCCAGCGAAATCTGCATCAGCTGGAAAAATGGGCTAAAAAATGGCAGATGGAATTTAATGCAGACAAGTTTTGCACTTTGGTAGACCCAACCAGGGTAGGTCATACACAGTGAACGATAGGGCACTGTGGTAGAGCAAAGGGATCTGGGAATACAGGCCCATAACTCATTGTAAGTGGTGTCACAGGTAGATAGGGTCGAAAAGAAAGATTTTGGCACGTTAGCCTTCATTAATCAATGTATTGAATACAAAATATGTTATGTTTGAAGTTGTACAAGATGTTGCTGAAGCCTAATTTGGAGTATTGTGTGCAATTTTAATCACCTACCTATGGGAAACATGTAAACATGATTGAAAGAGTACAGAGAAAATTTACAAGGGTGTTGCCAGAATCTGAGTTATAAGATTGAATAGGTTAGAACTATACTCCCTAGAACCTAGAAGATTGAGAGGAGATTTGATAGAGGTATACAAAATTATGAGGGGTATAGATAGGGTAAATGCAAGCAGGTTTTTTCCCATGGAGATTGGGGGAGACTACAGCTAAAAGTGATGGGTTAAGGTTGAAAGGTGAGAAGTTTAACGGGAACATGAGGGGAAACTTCACTCAGAGGGTTGTGAAAGTGTAGAATGAGCTGCCAGCACAAGTGGTGTATGCAAGCTCAATTTCAATGTTTAAGAGAAGTTTGGATAGATACATGGATATTAGGGATATGGAGGGCTACAGTCCCAGCGCAGGTCGATAGAAGTGGACAGTTGTCATGGACTAGAAGGGCTGAAGAGCCTGTTTCTGTGCTGTACTTCTCTACAACTCTGTGCCTTTTCTATCTCCCACTGTAATTTATATCCCACATCCTGGCTAATGTTTGGAGACCTGCATATACTGAAGCTCCCATCAGGTTCTTTTTACCCTTGCTGTTACTTAACTCTACTGCAAGGATTTTACATCTTCCAATCCAGTATCACCTCTTTCTAAGATTTGATTTCACTTTTTATCAATGGAATCATCTTCCTACCTGCCTGTCCTTCTGATAAAATGTGTATCCTTGGAGGTTAAACGCAAACTACGATCTTCTTTCAGCCAGAACTCAGTGATGCCTACAACGTCAAACCTGCCAATCTCTAACTGTGCTACAAGATCATCTACTTCATTCCGCCTACTGTGTGCATTCAAATATAACAACTTCTGTCCTGTATTTATCACCTTTTTTTATTTTGCCTCCAAGTTACACTTTAACTCAACATTTGACTGCACTTTTGCCCTATTGTCTGCCTGTCCATTCTCATAGTCTCACTGCACACTGCATCTGCCTGTCTACCTGTGGTGAACTATGTGCCTGTCTGGACACGCCCCCTGCTGACTGCTCCTGTGGCTCCTCCCACAGGCCCCTGTATAAAGGCGATCTGAGGCCTGACGCTCGGCCTCAGTTTCCAGGACATAGTATGATGGACACTCACTCCTGGTTCCTTCTTCCAGTCAATAAAAGCCGATATCTCGCCTTACGTCTCGGTGTGAGTTATTGATGGTGCATCACTACCAAGTGTCCCACCCTCAGCTTTATCATTCCAGTTCCCATTCCCCTGCCAAATTAGCTTAAACTGTAACAACAGCTCAGGCAAACCTGCCCGCAAGAGCATTGTTCCACCTCGGGTTCAGGTGTAACCTGTTCTTTCGTTTTGCATTTATTTAGGTACACATCTCCTAAGTAAAACCAGCTAAAACAAAATTAATTTGTTTCCTGAAGAAGAGTCTCAGCCCAAAATGTTGATTGTTTATTCTTTTCCATAGATACAGCCTGACCTGCTGAATTCCTCCAGTATTTTTTTTGTGTTAATGAGTTTTACTCTGCATTCCACAAAATGCAGACTTATCTCACATGCCTGAGTCCCACTGATGCAAATTACCTGTCATCTACTGAACGGCTTGATGTTATCTTAAGGGAACTGTCCCTTGCTGCTTCTCCCTTGAACTTGCCTTGGCCTCAGTTACATCCAATTCTCTCCAGATGCCATTCTTGGCCTTTGCACAAACATAGCAAGTTTTTTTTATAAGTATTAAATTTCCATGGTTGAAAAAGATCCCCCTTTTAATGACAATCAGGTGTATAATCATTGGGCTTTAGCTAAAATTTAACCTCAATGAACATTTCTGACATTGTTGTTATTTTTTAAAACTTTTTTTATTGAGTTTTCAAATAATTACAGAAAGAAAAAGAAAACACATTAAAAAATATATACCCTTCCCCCCTCCCCCCTAACATCCCTATAGAAAAAAAAGAAAGAAAGAAAGAAAGAAAGAGTGCCTGGATATCGGAAGGTCCCCACATGCTCCACGGAGTTCATAATAACTTTAGTATATATATTTATTTCTTTCCCCAAATAACCAATTATTTTATCTTCGGAGCACCTATATATTTAATCCTGTCTTTTGTAAATAAGGGTGCCAAATTTTCAAAAATGTTTCATATTTATCTTAAATTATAAGTAATTTTTTCAAGTGGAATACAGCTGGAAATTTCATTCTTCCAACGGTCTATATGCATTGTTGTTATTAATAGGAGCTATGTGCAAATTGGCTGCTGCACTTTATATACAATGATTACGACACTTTATATGTACTGGTCTTCTGCAGGTTATGACAGGGGTCTGTTCCTGAGAACTCTTTGTAACCTAAACAATTCACAAGTTGGAAATGAGGCCTTGAAGTGAGTTTCCATATGGCAGAAGATGCTCGCAGTCCTGCTGCAGCCAGCAAGTTTATTCTACTGGTATTCCAAATGTTAGTTTGTATGTATGAGTCATACAGAACTTGGATGTTTGCAAGCTGAGAATGTGTACTTAATCAGCTGGAGCATGCTTTATGCATCCTCTAGGGCACATTGGAGATATCACAAAAATGCTTCTCATATACTGCTGTTTATGATCATTTATGATAAGTGAGCACCAGGAATGGAAGTTTGAGTGAAGTAATTAAAAGAGAAACAAACGGATCAGTTAGATGATTTTTGTTTAGGGTGTATTTTGAGGGGGAAAAGTTGTTTCAATGTGATTTAAAAAGCTTCATTGAAACATGCACAATAAGATTTTAGAAAGAACCAGGTATTTTCAGACTTGCATAATCAATAGCTGCAAAACATTAATTACATTGCAATAAACAGTTTATTGTGGAGACAAAAAATAGTAAATCTTAGTATTATCTTAATTCACAAAGACTTAGATGGATTACCTCGAGAAGTAAGGTAAATCTAAGAAGTAACTTCAGTAATGCCAAGTTCAAACAGTTGTGAAGAGCATATCAGAGCACAAATGTGGACAGTACCACTAAGTGATATGATTTTATGAAGTGGGAAGGAGAAAGAATGTAAATGATTATGTATATGGAGCAAAAGAAGTTTAAGTTCTGAAGAAAGTAAGGTTGTATGAGAGAATAAACCGCAATTTAGATAGGTAAAATATATTATTGTTTTCAAATAGGTTTAACAGTTTTAAAAAAACAACTAACTAATAAGGTAAGGTTATCACTTTAAACTCAGCTTTATACTGAAGAGGTGCTGTAATGCTGGGAATGTTTTCTTTTGAATAAAACATTAATAAATGGATTTCTGTAGGCTTTGAATCATGGATGAAATTATAGCCTTGATAACCAAAATCTAAGAAGGCTATTCCAAAAGTCTGGATACTAGTCTAGGTGTTCTCTCTAGAAATTAGGAAACTGTCTTGTCTTAGTTCGAACAACAGCATCCAGCTGCACAATAGTTACCATAAAGGAGGACAAAGAGTTGTATACTGTATTGCAGTTGTCTTAGATTCTCTCCCTTTTCCCCTGCTTTACCTCCCCAATCAAATTGCACACCATTCTAAATGATTATGGTCTTCATCAGTGCTTGGCCAGAATTCTGAAAAGGTTGTTGTTTAAAGTTGTTGAATAAAAAAAAAGCAGTTCACCACAACCTTCTCAAATGGAATTAAGGACTTATATTAAATGTTGCTCTTATCAGCCATATTAGGTACTGTGAATTAATCTAAATTAGTAGCGTGATTATTTGCTTAGTTTTGCTCAAGATCTTATGATATGGAGTTGCTATGGAGGAAGCTATAGTAAGTCTTCAGAATGAAACTCTGGCTACGTTTATATTGTGAACTATGCTGTAATGATTATTAAACAGATTTGTCCAAAATTGTTGTCTATTTTTATGTATACCTATGTGGCAGTGCTTTGTGAACATATAGTCAGGTCAACAACATCATGCTGCTTTCAGCTCAGAGGTGGAACTTGAGACATCTGAAAGAAAACAATGCAGTGGCGCCTACATTATCCTGTAAGCCTTTAATGAGGAATTACTGCTGCATCTGTTCCATCATATTTGTCAGTTACAACTTACAGACAAGATAAAACAAACCATTGCAATTTGCAGCTTTCAACCCAAGCCTGCTGATCCAAAAGGGAACTTAATTTAGTTAATGTAATTTTAACTTATGATTAAGTTACAGGGTTCCATTGTGAACTAAAGATTCCTTGCATTGGCAAATTGTTGCAGTTTATAATGTGAAATTCATATGAACAAATTTTCCACATAAAATAAGCTTGTACTTAGACCACCATTATTACAGGAGCCTTACTTTCTAATGATGGGAAGGGAATAAACCGATAATATCTGTTGTTCTTCTGCTGTTGCATCAGAGCAATCCACATTCTTTGGATTTTATTTCTGTCAGTTGATCATTTACAATAACAAGCATGTAGTGTAAATCCAAACATTTCTCTAAATGATCAACCAACAAGAAAAATCTGAAATTTTTTTCACTCTAAAAGGTCTATCATCAAGATGCCAAATTGTCTTTGCTACAGAATCATGAAAGGGACATATAATCATGCCTTTCTGACAGGAAGAAATTGAAGAATAAGCTAAAATTTCTATGAAATACACTTGTGTATTATCTATAATGCTCTGGATGACATCAAGGTCTCTGTTAGCTGGAGCTCAGAGTGAAGAATAGATAATAAACTACAGAACTTCTGACCCTATGCAGAACACATTTTTACTTTATGGGAAAGGGAAAAAAATCCTACGTACCTTGGAATGAATGTTTCCTGACCAAGCTTCCTTCAAAGTAAACAGGATTAAAATTTTTCTAACAATAACAACTGGGCAATGTCTAACGTAGCTGAAAGCACCACATTTTTTTAATGGTGTAATTAGTAAATAACGTTAAGCTAAAGGAAGATAACAGAAAAAAACAGACAAAATTTTGGCGGAATGAAGCAAATTGCATGAATTTTTAAGGATTGAATTTCAGAACAAAAAAAAACTATAGAGGAGACAAAAGCATGTCTACTGATATGGAAGAATGGTCAGAAGACTAGAGAAAGAGAAATGGAGAATTTTGTGACTGCAAATCTGTATTTCAGCAAGAATCAGACAAATGAATGAATGGCATCTTGGTTTTGAGTAGAATGTAAGGAAAATTTCCTTGCAAACTGTTTCACTTGAACAAAGTGATTAGGTAAGGAGATTAAATTATTAAGAATCATGAGGCATAAGTACGGATTGGCAACACCTCTACAATCACCATCAGCACACAGGTTCACTACAAGGCTGCAAGCTTAGCTCTCTGCTTTTCTCACTTTATACTGCTTAATGTGTGACTAAGTACATACAGCTCCAGTGTCACATTTAAGTTTCTTTCTTTTCTTTTTACAATATTTTTATTCAGAAGAAAAAAAAAGATTTACTGAGTGCAACACATAGATACATCTCAACATAACTTGTGTACATTCATATATTGTAATAAAATTGATCAAAATGTTATAGCATAACACATAAAGGTATACCACTCTGTAATCAAACATTTAAAGATAGGTCATACATCATAAAAGAAATTTTTTTATATATAAAAAAGTCAACCCCCTACCAACTACCAAAGAAAAAAGCTGATGGATGACAATGGATAATTAGAAAAAAAACCATATTCACTTAAGAAGAGAAGATAAAAATATACATAAAAGTCTGTGCACCGTTAAACTTTATAAATTGGAAAAGTAATTTAGGAAAGGTCCCCAACTATCATAAAAAGATTGTTTCGAATTTAAGACTGAGCAGCGGAACTTTTCTAAATTTAAATACGACATAATATCACGTAGCCATTGAAGATGTGTAGGAGGGGTAGACTCCTTCCATTTAAGCAAGATTGCTCTTCTTGCTAAAAGAGAGGTAAAAACTAAAACCTGTAGGTTAGGAGTATTTAAAATTATATCTTCATTTGCAATAATACCAAACAAGGCAGTAAGGGGATTTGGGTCAAATTGGACCCTAAAAAGTTGAGAGAAGGTATGAAATACTTCCCGCCAAAACTTTTCAATTGTAGGGCAAAACCAAAACATATGAATTAAAGAGGCACCAGCAGAGTTGCATTTATTACAAAGTGGAGAAACATTTGGGTAAAAACTGGAGAGCTTCTGTTTAGAAATGTAAGCTCTATGAACCACTTTAAATTGTAGAAGAGAATGACGAGCACAGAAAGATGATTTATTAACCCAGTTAAGAATTTTATTCCATCAATCATCAGAAATCTGACAATTTAGGTCATCCTCCCAAGCTTTTTTTATTTTATCTAAAAAGTCTTGTCTAGAATCAATCAACAAGTTATAGATACCAGTAATAAAACCATTAACAAAAGGTTTTAAATTTAAAAGATTTAAAATTTTAGTCGTTGGGTTAAATTAATCTACTTGTCTCCTACCGCTCAGGTTATTATTAACTCCCAAATTTCTAAGCCCTTTAAATTACAGCGGGGAACTAGACAAGGATGTCCTCTTAGTCCTTTACTTTTTGCTTTAGCTATAGAGCCCTTAGCAATAGCACTTCGAGAAGCTAAGGACATTTCTGGTATACTAAGGGAAGGTATGTCTCATAAATTTCATTATACGCTGATGATATTATACTTTTTATCTCTAACACTGAAACTTCTTTACCTTTGGTTCTTTCTTTAATCTCCCAGTTTAGTTCTTTTTCAGGATATAAGCTGAACCTACATAAAAGTGAGCTATTTCTTTTAAATGACCTGTCATCAAATGCCAAATTTCCGTTCAAAGTTGTTACAAGTCAATTTACATATTTAGGTGTAACAATTACTAAAAACTTCAAGAATTTATTCAAACATTTAAGTTTGTTGACAAAATCACTGTTGTTGGCTGAATCAAAGGTGGTGACATATCGGTATATCGTAGCGAGATTGAAAGGTGCCACTACAACAACTTCTCACTCAAAGTCAGCAAAACTAAGGAGCTGATTATCAACTACAGGAGGAAGAAGACAGAGATCCATGAGCTAGTCCTTATTGGGGATAGGAAGTGGAGAGGGTCAGTAACTTTAAAATCCTTGGCGTTAACATAACAGAGGATCTGTCCAGAGACCAGCACGTAAGTGCCATCACAAACAAGGCACAACAGCACCTCTACCTTCTAAGGAGTTTGCATAGATTGAGCATGTCACCAAATACTTTGACAAACTTCGAAAGATGCACAGTGGAGAATATACTAACTAGTTGCATCATGGTCTGATATAGAAACACCAAAGCCCAGGAGTGGAAAAGTCTACTGAAAGTGGTAGATACAGCACAGTCCATCACAGGTGAAGCACTCCCCACCACTGAGTGCGTTTACATGGAGTGCTGCCACAAGGAAGCTGCATCCATCATCAGGGGCCCCCACCATTCAGGCCATATTCCCTGCTCGCTACTACCACTGGGCATGAACTACAAGAGTCTTAGATCCTACACCACCAGGTTGAGTAACAGTTATTACCTGACAACCACCAAGCTCCTGAACTGGTGTGGATAACTTCACTGTAAAAACTGAAAATCTAACCTGTAGTTCTACAGCTCAAAAAGCTCATCAGATAGTTATTTAGGGATAGAACAAATACTGTAGGAAAACACTTGAATAAGTTATCACTGAATATCCCCTTCTGTGTTTGGACCAGTTTAATTGTACTAATGCAGTAACATCTTAAAGTCCATCGAGTAACTTTGGTACTCCTTCTAGTGCCCCAGATCCTTTTTTAAATATATGGAGACTAGAACTATTCACAATACCCCAAAGTGTTACCTGACCAATATTCCAAACAAATTTAATTTGGCTGTTCTTCAGATCTATCCCTCTAGAAATAAAGAGCAGTGTTTTATTTTGTATTGTTTTTAATGGCTGTTATAACCTGCACTTCTTAGGTAGTGAATTTTATACTTGTCTTCAGATTCCTTGTCCTCTTTCAGGGTCTCGGCCTGAAACATTGACTGTACTCTTTTCCAAAGAAATTCCTCCAGCATTTTGTGTGCGTTGCTCGAATGTCACCTTGATTTTTATATGGAAGTAACTTCTAAATTACCTTTTTGCTGTTACCTACTGTCATAACAGGTCAAAGCAAATGCCGTTTTAGTGACCCTTCACTCAACTCTGGAACAACAGGATATTAAAAAGCATACTTCAGAATGCTCATTAACTACAGATCAGCATTAAAGGGTATCATCCCCTCAATACTCATCACTATGCTCCAAATCCTGAGCTTTGATACCAGCCTGTGCAGCTCAATCCCTGATTTCCTTATTTGCAGACTTCAGTCATTATGGATTGGCGATATTTCCCCCAGTACCACCATCAGCACAGCTGCACCACAAGGCTATGTGCTTAGCCCCCTGCTCTACTCACTTCACATTTATGACTGTGAGGCTTGATGCACCATCAATAACTCTCGGAGATGTGAGGCGAGATATAGGCTTTTATTGGCTGGAAGAAAGAACAATCAGCAATTGACCACCACACTGCATCCTGGAGACCGAGGCCGGGGCAGTGTCTCCAATCGCCTTTATACCGGGGTCCATGGGAGGAGCCACAGGAGCAGTCAGCGGGGGGGGGGGGGGGGGGTGGTGTCCAGACAGGTATATGTAGTTCACCACAAGGCTAAGTATAGCTCCAATGTTCCATTTACATTTGCTGATACTGTTATTGGCTGAATCAAAGATGATGACAAATTGGCATGTAGGAAAGCTGCCACATGAAAGTAGCATCTATCATCAAGGACCCTCAATATCCAAATCAGGCTCTCTTCTCACTACTACCATCAGACAGGAGGCACAGGAGCTTTAGGTCCACACTACCAGGTTCAGGAAGTTATTACCCTACAACCATCAGACTCCTGAACCAGTGTGGATAACTTCGCTTACCACAAATCTGAACTGATTCTATAACCTACAGACTCACTTTCAAACACTCTACATGTCATGTTCTCAGTATCTTTTTATTTGCAAAATTTGTCTTGTTTTGCACATTGGCTTTGTTTATATATAGCTTTTCATAAATTCTATTTGTAATACCCTGGTTCATATTTTTACTGTTATGCTGTATGCATCTTATTTAGCAGTTCTATGAGAGCTGTCTGTTCTGTTTTCAGCCTATTTGGGTTATTGTTGAAGTGATGAGGAGAAATCCAGTTAGGATGGTCAAATTAAGAAGAGGTTTCTCTGGTAGGGACACTAAGGTTGGACTTAGGGGCTTTTGTTGGAGAGGAGATGAAAAGGGAAGATGCAGGACAGAAGAGTCACAGGATTCGACCCAGAGCAGGACCATGATTCCACAAAGCCAGCAGCGAGTTTGATTGATGATCAGTGTCTATGGAGAAACTTTGAGTTCCAACTTGTGTGCATTTGACTCTTTCATTAAAATGAGCCCTTTTCATTTATTTTTGTTCTTTTCTTTACTCACCCTTTAGTCAAATTAAGATTCATCAATATAATCTTTTAATCGTATGCAGTGTACTGTCTGCTATTTTGTAGCACTAATTTGTAACAGGGTAGCAAATTACACAGCATCCACACAAACAAGGGTTTGGAATGGGAGAGCACTTCAATCTCACGAGATTGGCAGGGCCGGAGGTTGTCTTCCCCAACCTTATGCAGCCAAGGAAACTGATGGATTCATATTGTATTTCTTTATTTTCCTGTAAATGCCTGCAAAAAAGAATCTCAGGGTAGAATATGGTTACGTATATGCACTTCGACTTTGAAGTTCCCAGGTTATAACTTATGTAAATTGTTAACCAGCCATGCCTATCTGTTTGTCAGCTATGTGGAACAGTCTACGTTCTTAGTATCACTCCCTAACTTTTCCTAAACTACATCAATGACTACATTGGTGCTGCTTCCTGCACCGATCTGGAACTCGCTGACTTAATCAACTTTGCCTCCAACTTCCACCCTACCCTTGAATTTACCTGGATTTATTTCTGACACCTCCCTCCCCTTTCTCGATCTCTTTGTCTCTATCTCTGGAAACAGCTTATCTACTGATCTCTATTATAAACCCACAGACTCTCACAGCTACCAGGACTATACTTTTTCCCCACTGTTACTTGTAAAAACGCCATCCCCTTCTCTCAATTCCTCTGTCTCCACCACATCTGCTCTCAGGATGAGGCTTTTCATTCCAGAACTAAGGAATGTCCTCCTTCTTCAAAGAAAGGGGTTTCCCTTCCTCCACCATCAACGCTGCTCTCAACCGTATCTCTTCCATTTCAAGCACATTTGCCCTCACCCCATCAGGAATGGAGTTCCTCTTGTTCTCACCTACCACACCACCAGTCTCCGTCTAGTACATAATTCTCTGTAGCTTCAACCATCTCCAACAGGGTCCCACCACCAAGCACATCTTTCCCTTCCAGCCCCCCACTTTCTGTAGGGATCGCTCCCTTAATGACTCCCTTGTCCATTTGTCCCTCCCCACTGATCTCCCTCCTGGTACTTATTCTTGCATGCAGAACAATTGCTACATCTGCCCCTACACCTCTTTCCTAATTATCACTCAGGATCCCAAACAGTCCTTCATGGTGAGGCGACACTTCACCTATGAGTCTGTAGGGATCATCTGGTGCTCCTGGTGTGGCCTCCTGTATATCCGTGAGACTCAATGCAGATTGGGAGACCACTTCGCCAAGCACCTACACTCCACTCACCAGAAAAAGTGGAATCTCCCAGTGGCCACCCATTTTAATTCCTCTTCCTATTCCCACTCTAACATGCCAGTCCATGGTCCCAATGAAGCTACAGTTAGGTTGTGGGAGCAACGCCTTATATTCCGGCCAGGCGGTATCCAACCTGATGGCATGATCATCGATTTCTCAAATTTCTGGTAAAGCCCCCCCCCACCACCATCACCATTCCCCATTCACCTCTCACCCACCACCATCACCATTCCCCATTCACCTCTCACCTTATCTACCTACCAGCCTATCACCTCCCTCCCTTTGGTGCACCTCCCCCTTTTCTTTCTTTCATGGGCTTCTGTCTTCTCCTATCACATTCTCCTTTCTCCAGCCCTGTATCTCTTTCATCAATCAACTTCCCAGCTCTTTACTTCACCCCTCCCCAACTCATCTTTTTTTCCAGTCCTGAGGAAGGGTCATGGCCTGAAACATTGACTGTACTCTTTTCCATAGATGCTGCCTGGCCTGCTGAGTTCCTCCAGCATTTTGTGTGCATTGCCTTGGCTTTCCAGCATTGATCTCAATTTAGCAATTAAAATGTTTCCTTTGCACTTCATAGGAATTGCATTCAAACAACATACGTTGCACCATTTCTTTACAGGTTCACTCCCTACAAATGCCAGAATCACACATATTAATTCTGAACATGGAATTATTCAACCTAGTATGTCCAATATGTAAACAAGCAAGTATAATATCTTCCCTCCTTTTAAACTCATCTGCCAGTTGAGTTCCCACCATCCTCTGAATGATACACAAATGCCGAATTTTCTTTTTCTTATCCCAACTTTGATGTCTTAGTGGTCAAATAGCCTTTTTAAATTATGGCTTTCACCTCCCCTTTATGCAAAGTCACAACTCCATTTATATCCTTAATTTTAAGTGAATGTTTGGCTAGAATGTCTACCACTTCATTTCCTTCAACCCCAAAATGGGCAGGGGCCCATAAGAACTGGATACACAACAATCTCTAAAAGGATTTTAAAGTTATTAACTCTCTCCACTTCCTATCCCCAATAAGGACTAGCTCATGGACCTGTCTTCTTCCTCCTGTAGTTGATAATCAGCTCCTTGGTTTTGCTGACTTTTGAGTGAGAGGTTGCACTATTCAACCAGATTTTCAATCTCCCTACCATACGCTGATATGTCACCACCTTTGATTCAGCTAACAACAGGGATTTTGACAACAAACTTAAATGTGACACTGGAGCTGTATGTACTTAGTCACACTTTAAGTGGTATAAAGTGCATAAAGCAGAGAGCTAAGCTTGCAGCCTTGTAGTGAACCTCCTCATGATTGTGCGGGAGATGTTGCCAATCTGTACTTACTCCTCATGATTCTTAATAATTTCACCTCCTTATCTAATCATTTTGTTAAAGTGGAATAGAGGCCAGCAGCCTCAACAATCTTTTTTTAAAAAAGAATGCATGGCCTACAATTTGAAATACCTGTGTTAATGGATGTTAAAACCGAGAATGAATCAGAACACATAAGTACAGTACATAATAAGGCCCATTCAAAAAATGACGGCAACCGTCTCAGATGCGAGTACCTACACCTTGTCTGATGTCACCTGAAACTTTGGAACATAAACTTCAACGACCTGCTGCACGATCTTTTGAACCCTCTGTGTATGTATGTATATGTAAGAAGCCATGATATCTGCCTTGCATATATTGCGGAACTACCTGCGCCACTGAAATACTTTCTCGTTGAAGGCCCGAAGGAAAGGGAGAAGCCATGGCGGCGGTGAGGCCGCGGCGAACCCTCCCCTGACACGTGATGTGGGCGGCGGGAGTGGACTCGGAGCCGGAGCGCGAAGGTGGAGGAGCGCGTTTACCATAGACAGCCTGCGATCGGCGCGGACCGCCACCATGTCCTACAACTATGTTGTGACAGCGCAGAAACCGACTGCGGTGAACGCCTGCATTACCGGTAAATACTCTCACCGTGAAAGGAAATTCGTTTCCCCCATTTACTCTGCCCGGCGAAGAAATGGGGGGGGGGGGGGGAGAGTGGTTAAGAAATGGTTAGTTTGGGCTGGTAGGATCAGGCCTTTAATAGGGCCTAGCCACAACATACACTTCAGAAGGAGACGCCGCGGCAACCTACGAAGCAACCAGGAAACGCACAACTCACTGCTTATTGATTCATTACTTGATATTTACGGAATTAAAATTTAATAGCAAATAAAGTTAATTTGTCACTGCGTTCTAAGGTGATAGGCAAACCAGTTTACAGGGACAGGAGAGGCTGCAGATACTAGAAGACACGCACACAAACAAAATGCTGGAGGTTTTCAGCATGTCATTCAGCATCTATGGAAAGAAATAAGCTGTCGACGTTTCAAGCCGAGACCCTTCGTCAGGACTGGAAAGAAAGAGAAGTGTTCGGCTTCTGTACATTTCTCTCCGTCGATGTTGCCTGTGTGCCAAGCCAGTTTATGTATTGTTTTGTTTGAAATAATGGTTGTTTCCAACTATTTGCTGGAAAAAAATCATGGAGTGGAGGACAGTTGTAATTAAAAAGAATCTCGAAGTGCAAATGAAAAAAAGGTGGTCAGTTTCCTTGTTCGAAAGCAAATTTAATTAACTATTTTAATAAATGGCTGTATTAGTTATGAGATAAAATATATTGTACAGAGTTGTAACAAATAAAAACAAAAATGGTCTCGGAGAATTTAGATTTAATGTTGATCTTTAATGAAAAAGTGTAAATGATTAGATATGGTAAATTTGTAGTTTCAGTGGGCAGTTTTTTTTGGTATGGAGAATGGGATAAATAGAATGGCATATACAGTAGGAAGATGAAGCAAAAGGATGTTGAAATGCAACAAGTGAGTGGTCCCTGATGAGTTTAAGTGGAATCTGGAGCATTATCTGAATTTGTTGAACCCAACAGTGAATTTAGAAGGATAATGTTTTTATGGTTATATGAAGTTAGAAAAAGTGCAAAATTGAACTAATATGGTTGGATGCCCAATCAACTGTACTGAAGCAATTTCTTGGTTAAGGGAAAGGAAGTATTTTTGTCAAGTAAATTATTCAGTCTGTAATAACTGTCCTAAACTCCTTGTCACTTTGATATCCTAGACTCTTCCTTGGCTTCCAGCACTTTTATTGTGGACGCCATGGTAGCGTAGCATTTAGCGTGTCCTATTACAACTTGGGGCATTGGAGTTCAATTCCAACATCATCTGTGTGCCCTCCCTGTGGAATGTATGGGTTTCCTCCTGGTCCTCCAGCTTCTTCTCACGGTACAAAGGCCTATCGGTTAATAGGTTAATTAGTTATTGTTAATATCCCATGATTAGGTAAGGATTAAATTGGGGATTGCTTGGTGGTGCAGCTTGAAGTGCTGGAATGGCTTATTCCATGCTGTATCTCAAAGTAAAGTGAAATTCCATGTAAATCTTGATGAGCAGTGCCTGCTCTTGTGATGAGATGCTTTGCAGCCTCTGGCTCTACAGTGAATTCAGAAATTCTGTAATTTACTTTTGCTCATATCTGAGCTGTTCTTTTTCATCTTGATCCATTACATTTTGTTTTGAATCATCTTCCTGTTTGTCATTTAACCTCTTTTTCTAAATATTCTCCTTCGTTTAATTTCATTTGTTCCTTTCAGCATCTACGTTTCTCTAATATTTTCTCTAATATTTTGAGTTCTGATGGTCATTGACCATCATTTGAGTTAAGTCCATTTGTTTCTCTGTATTTCTAACCTGATGATTATTTTTAGCATTAAGCTTTTACTTTAGATTCCCAGCATCTTCTGTATTTTGCTTTCATAAGGACATATCACATGTTGATCATAAAAGCACACTCAATTTGGCACCTAGAAAGTAAGTTGATGTTAAGGCATATAACCAAAAGCTTGGTCAAAGTGGTAGATTTTGAAGAATTCCTTAAAAAATAGAGAATTCTAAAGCTTAGGCGTTTTCAGCTAAGGGCAAAATTCTGCAATGATAAAATTTTAAGTGATTAAGGTCAAAATTGAGTGAGAATAGGCATCAAAGGATTGCCATTTGAGAGATCTAGGGAAGGTATTGAAATTGATGATTTGCATTGGTGTAACTAGGAGCTAATGTGTTGCACTAGTGTAAATAAAATTAGGAAGTAGATGGCAGATTTTTAAATGACCCCCCCCCCCCCCCCCAAGTTTGTAAAGGGTATAATATAGATTCTGTCCTAACAGCTAGGAGTGGATTGGAACAGTCAAGCTTGGGTGGAACAATGCCACTAGTCTCAGCAATGAAGCTGCATTATTATACAGTTTTGGGGGAAGAGTAAGTGATGGGGAAAATTAGTTGGGGGGCATGGTATTGATTGATTTGTGAGCTGCCTTAGGTTTAATGAGCTGAATGTCTGCCTTTGGTGTTGTAAGGAAGTGTGGAAACTTGAGGTACAGCAGTCACAAACACAAGAAAATCTGCAGAAGCTGGAAATCCAAAGCAACCCATCACAAAATGCTGGAGGAACTCAGCAGGCCAGGCAGCATCTATGGAAAAGAGTGAAAAAAAGACAGTGTACTCTTTTTCCATTGACGCTGCCTTGCCTGCTGGGTACAGCAGTGATGTATGGAAATTCATTGTTCATTAAATATGACACTAAGTTTCCAAAAACTGTAGATTAGTCTCAATTGCTGGAGTTGGGGGTGGGGGAGGCGCAGTTGAATCAGTGACAATGGAGTTTGTGGCGGCAGCTGATATTAGAGGGAATCTGAACCGATGTGGGTAATTTCACTCACCATAACTAAACTGATTCCATAACCTGCAGACTCACATTCAAGGACTCTACAGCTCATGCTGTCAGTACTATTTCTTTATTTTCACAGTTTATCTTTTGCACTTTAGTTATTTGCCGGTTTTTCTGTATAGCTTTTATAAATTCTGTTGTGTCTTTTCCTTCTTTCCCTGTAAATGTCTGCAGGAAAATGAATGTCAAGGTAGTATTGTATATGGTAATGTACATACTTTGAACTTGATCTTGGTAAATACTCTTTGGTACTTTGGCAGGGTTGGAAGTCTGTTTGGAAATATTCAAACATGGAGATTTTGGATGGATGGCAGAATCCTTGGAGATGACAGTGCAGGAACTTTAGTAAGTAAAGTGAGGTTAGAAATGGGTTGTAAGTTTTTAAGAAAAGAGGATGCAATGACAGCTGATTTGAAAGATTAGGGAAACCTTCTGCAAAGTGTTAACAAAATTAACCAACGTGAAAGGTTGTGAGGGAAATTGGTATTTGCTCTAGTGGCAATAAGTTGAGGAAGCAAGAAGTGGATCTCATGGACAAAAGTTCAGTGAGGGAAGATGAGGGAGAAATTAGAAAATTTAAAGGAGGAGTAATTCATAAAGTTTGGCTTGGTGGAGTAGCGGAAAGGAATGAAGTAGCAAATGCACCCTTTCTGGTCATCCTGATCTTATGATGAAGAAGTCCTTGCTATTGAAGATGCAGAGGATTTTAAACAGTACTTTTTCATTGCATGTTAATGCCATCTTCCAGCACCTATCTGTATGAAGTACCAGTACAATTATTCTGTTTACTTTTTAACTTGCATTGTATGTGCACATTATTGTATGTAAATTTATTTGTGGTAATACTACTTCGTGTTATGTGTCTTAGGTTTTTGTACTGTGTTGTTTGTGCACCTTGGTCCAAAGGAAAGTTGACTTGTTTGGCAGTATACAGGTGTACTGTTGATTGAGAAAAATCTTGAACTTGAAAATAATTTTGGTAGCATGGCAATGGACTGAGTGTTTTATAAAATGTCCAAACAATTGAGTGCCAAACTGATTGAAGTTTGCATCCCTTGGTGTTAAAGAAGTAGAAATATTTACCCTTGAAGGTTAAGATGCAGAGGATTTTAAAACAGTACTAAAGCCAGGAATTATTTTTGTATTGCATGATAATGCCACCACCTAGCTCTCATCCATATGATGAGACGGATCATACAAATGAGAGCTGGGAATAGGAGGATTTGAGCAGGGCAGAGATGCGAGTATGTTTGAGTAGTTGCAGGAATATTGTGAATGGAAAGTTAAAAGTGATTTAGTTGCAGACTGAAGATCTTCAACAAAGTATTTTTAATTGCAACAAGAGCAATTGATAACAGCGTCTAGTCAATTTCCATTTAGTCCACAGAATAAATGTCAGTAGGCTCCTGGAATGCTGTGTTTTGAGACATTCAGGGAAGGGTCATTGGAAGTGTCAGAGAGCAGAGAAGTTGAACTCTGGACTCTTAAGATTTTGCTTTGAGAACTGTCTTTTTATTTATTCATCCATTGATTATTTTCATTTCTGTAGGACAGTTGGAAAATCAGTTCAGTTTCAGTTTATTGTCATTTAGAAACCATTAATGCAATGCAGTTAAAAAAAAATAAGACAACGTTCCTCCAGAATGATATCATAAAAGCACATGACAAAACAGACTACACCAGAAAATCCACATAACATTTGGCAATCCTCAGTCCAGAGTCCGGAGAGGCTATTGCGAATTAATATCGCGCTACCATCTTAGTGCGTTCCCCGGAAAGGAGCTCCAAATCCACCAGACAAAACAAGACCAAAAACTAAAGCTACAAGACCTGCACAAAACTACATAGTTACAACAGTGCAAACAATAGCATAATTGATTTAAAAAAAACAGACCATGGGCACAGTAAAAATAGTCCAAAGATGTTAAAAGACTATCGCCACACAGTTTCTGCAAGTCCTCGGGGTCCCGATAGACTCCTCATCCCACGCAGGCGGCAGAAGGGAATACCCGAATACCCCCACTATGGACTTCCACGGCGCCACTGGACTCAGTCTCGCAGATGCAGCACACAATGAAAGCTCCGTCGGACCCAGCCTCATAGACGCAGCACACAGTGAAAGTGTCCCGACTGCAGGAGACTCCGAGTCCGTCGAACCTCCAAGCTTCCGACCATCCCCTCTGGCTTAGCTTCTCCGAGCACCATCCTCTACCGAGCGTATTAAGACGCCCCCGCCAACGGCCATCGGCAACGTGACCCCGAGGCCTGGGGGCCTGTTCTCAGCAGAGACCTGGACCTCACAGCAGCAGCAGCAATGGAGAGGGCCTTCCTGAAGATTTCCAGATGTTCCTCCATGCTCCCGCGTCTGTGTTTTATCAGATTAGGATTGTGCATGGCACCCTGCTTAACAAATAACAGCTATCAGCTCCGGAGTGGTCGCTGCAAGCTGCGTCACGCCGCCATCTTGGCTAGTTTTATTCCATTGTAGATACTCTACATTTATGGGTGGCCGGTATCAGTATTTATTTAGATTTCCATCATAGTTTGTGTCTAATACTTCGAGTTTATTAAAGATACCTTCAGTAAATTTATATGGTTACTCCCTGGTTATTTATTTCCAAATAGATAAAATAACAATAAACTTTTTGAAGATTATTCAGAAATTTTAACATTTCCCCTGTACCTTATCATAGAGCCATGGAGCACTACAGCACAGACCCATCTAATCTGTGCTGAACTGTTATTGTGCCTAGTCC
Source organism: Hypanus sabinus (assembly GCF_030144855.1). Classification (NCBI taxonomy): domain Eukaryota; kingdom Metazoa; phylum Chordata; class Chondrichthyes; order Myliobatiformes; family Dasyatidae; genus Hypanus; species Hypanus sabinus. The sequence continues at coordinate 130,092,251 of NC_082712.1, read as the reverse complement.
CATTGAACTGCACCTGGTCCATACCCCCTATACTACTCCCATCCACATACTTATACAAACTTCTTTTAAATGTTGAAATCAAACCTGTATTCACCACTTCCTCTGGCATCTTGTTCCACACTTTCACCACTCACTGAGTGAAGAAATTCCCCTTAAAACAATTCACTTTTCTCCCTTAATTCATGACTTCTAGATCTAGTGTTACCCAACTTCAGTTGCTTGCATTTACCCTATCTAGCCCACTCATAATTTTATATACCTCTATGAAATTTCCCCTCATTCTCCTTTACTCCAGGGAATAAACTCCCAACCTATTCAACCTTTCCCTATAAATCAGGTTCTCAAGTCTTGGCAACATATTTGTAAATTTTCTCAGTAACCCATTTCTTCAAATTAAAATCCTTTGGAAAAATAGTCTTTAGATGTAGATATATCTTCAATGAATTAATTTTTGCTTGGAAGAATTAAAAACAATCATATGGTGACTGCTTGGTCAGATTTCCTAGATCTCCCTGTTGAACAACACTGTGGTTATTCCCTTCACTAAATAAATTTCAGCAGTTCAAGAAGACCAATTGTCATGACAATTCACAGGGTCCAAACCTATATTGAAATAAAAGATAAAAGTATGGTTTTTTTTTGCTGTAGGTCATTTCACCTCAGCCGATGATTTGAATCTGTTGATTGCCAAGAACACAAGGTTGGAGATTTATGTGGTGACTCCAGAAGGTTTGCGCCCTGTTAAAGAAGTAGGCATGTATGGCAAGATAGCTGTAATGGAACTCTTCCGACCAAAGGTATGCTGTGCAGTGATGCATTAGGTATGAATAGTAATTTGCTGATATGTGTAAGATGCATTTCTTTCTATTTTGAAACTGCTGCTTATGCTTTGGTATCTTGCTTATAAGAATTTATTTGAATATTTTGATGTGCTTAGAGTCATAGAATTATACAGCATGGAAATAGGCCCTTTGTCCCAGCTAGTCCACACCGACCCAAGTGCCTTCCTGATTAAGTCTCATTTGCCTGTGTTTTGCCCATATCCTTTATAACCTTTCATATTCCCTCATCATACCTCGCAAATGAATGGTGTACAATTGTGCTAATGGCTTTTGTAAGTGCCTTGGAATAAAGGCACCAAAAGTATATTTGTTAACTTTGACAATGCAAAGGTGAGTTGGAAAACAAATTGTGAAGAAGATACAAAGTGTTTACAAAGTAGATTTTAGTAAGGTTTAGTCAGTGGACAAAGAACTGGCAGAAATTGTCTATTTTGTCAGAAAAAAGAAGCATATTATAGCGATGTGCTACACGCAGCGCTAAAATTACGACACGGAGTCGGTAACTGCAGTCGAAGGAAAAACTTTATTCGAAATCCTCAGCCTCACTTTTAAGCCTCCCTCAACCTGCCCCCCGTGGCGCAGAGGCTCCAAAGCTCTGTGCTCGCAAACCCCTGTAGGCTATCTAATTGTGAGCCGGTTCGGAAGTGCCAGGAAATGGGTCGCCACAATATCACCCAAAGGGTGAGAACTTGTAGAGCACCATGAGGCAGAGTGATCAGGATACTGTAGACAGGGGTAGTGAACCTTTTTAAGAGCATGGTTCCCCAACTGGCAATAATCTTCTTAAAAAGAATTCTTTCACGTGCCATGGTACTTTTAAGCAGAGATTATCATTGATTAATGAATGGATAGCAATAATGGATTTTTTTTTAAGGAAAAGGGATGAGTTCTGTTGCTTATTTTATTCATTGTTTTACTATTAATATAATGGAGAAAGATTGAAATAAATGAAGCTTAGAAAACTTGTTTAAACTTTTATGCTTCTAATCTTCTAAAAAATTTGAAAAATAATGTCATTTCTACCCATGAGATTCAATAGATGTTGGAAATCCAAGGCAGCACACACAAAATACTGAAGGAACTCATCAGATCAATTAGCAATTAGCAAAAAAGGCCAGATGAGTAAGGGAAGGGGGATGAAGTAAGAAGTTAGGAGGTGATAGGTAGAAAAGGTAAAGGACTGCAGACCCCCACCCACTCACCCACCCACCTTGCTTCTCCTGTCATTTCTGCTTGCATTCTTTCCCCTCCATCGCCGCCTTATTCTTGTATCTTCCCCCCTTTTTTTACAGTGCTGATGAACGATCTCAGCCTGAAACTGTTTATTCCTTTCCAAAAATGTTGACTGATCTGTTGAGTTCCTTCATTATTGTGTCATCTTAGGCATATGTACCATAGGTTCACCACTCTTGTTAGGGTGCCATTGTTGTATTTATAGCAACTAATCGTGAAAGCTAAATTATGAAAAAACACTTATGGCTTGGGGAAATTGAATACAAAAGATTGGAAGCTGTGTTTGATTGCATAAATAATTATTGAGATCTTGTTTTGTGTACTAATATAGGTCTCTTTATTTAGAAAATGATATTAATGCATTGGAAGCAGATCTCAGCATACTTCAAAGACTATTATCTGTGAAGGTGAATGAACAGGCTAGGCTTGTCTGCTGGAGTTCAGAAGACTGAGATAGTACTTGAGTGAAATATAAGGTCCTCTTTGATATTTTTTTCTGTCAAAGACAATCTAGATCTAACAGATACTGCTCAAATAAGTGCTCATTCTCAAATAAAATAATGCACATTTTCTTTTACCACATATCTTTGGAACTGTCTTCCACACAAATGAGCGAAAGCAAAGATTTCAAACATTTTCAATGTAGAAGTAGATAAGTAAGGGTGAAAGGTTACAGTGAGTGGAATGCAGAGTTGAGATTGCAGTCAGAGTAGGTGTGACCTTACTAAATGTTGAGATGATCTCGAGGGGCCTGTGCCTTATCATAATTCATGTTTGTTTAATAAGAAATGTTGGTAAGCATTACTATCACAACATGGCCCAAAACTGATGGTGAAATACATTCTTTTAGCTGGAGACAGTGAATACTGGAGTGGGAATGCTGGCTGATTTTTTTTCCTTTCTCTCCCCCATCTCTACCAGTTTTTAGTGATAATGTTGCTTGTACTGTGTTATTTATATCCCTATTGAAGATGACAAATTTGACAAGCAGAGAATGAACCTTGGGATCTTAGATTTGCTAATGGGTACAAACCCTAAACCCTACAAACGTAAGGCACTTGCATATATGAGTTTTAAAGTGTATAGTTTCCTCTTGTTGTACATCTCTTGATACTCACTGCTTAGTTAGTAATGGAATCTGTGCAGATTTTCTGCTCCCTTAAATGAAGAATGTTTATTTTGTTCACATATTAGTGAAGAGAATATATAATAGGGAGACAATTTTCTTTCTGCCTTGAAACAGGGAGAAGGTAAGGATCTGCTTTTCATCCTGACTGCAAAATACAATGCCTGCATTCTGGAATATAAACAGAATGGAGAAAACATTGATATTATCACAAGGGCCCATGGAAATGTACAGGTAAATTGAATTTTCTATTCAACAGTTGATTAGTCAGAGCATATATGACATTTGTAATTGATGACCTTTTAATCTGAACTTTCTGGATCATTGGTGCCAGAAGTTTTAATAATCCACTTTAGCAGCCATTGCACAATTTAACATCTGGTTTTCAGTCTATAAATGATATAAACATACCTTTTGTGTTGTTTTCAGGATCGTATTGGCCGCCCTTCTGAGACAGGAATAATAGGTATTGTGGACCCTGAGTGTCGCATGATAGGTCTCAGACTATATGATGGGCTCTTCAAGGTGATCCCTTTAGATAGAGACAACAAAGAGTTGAAGGCATTTAATATCCGTCTGGAAGAGCTCCATGTAATTGATGTGAAGTTTCTGTATGGCTGTCAGGTCCCAACCATTTGCTTTGTCTATCAGGTAAGAAATCAGAATTTGATGTGACATAGAGATTCGGTAAGTTAGATAGGAACCTGAACACAAAAGGAATGCCGGCATATGTGAGTAAATTTTTGTTATAATGATATAAGAAAGCTGTGAAAACAAAAGCTTGCATGACATATAAATTGGCAATAAATATTCTTTCTTTGTGCCTATTAGTAATGGATTGGCTTTTGTGGTCATCTGCAAAGTAGCTGTTGCTAATGAAAACTATCCATATCCCTGTCAATCTGTAATCAAGCTTGGTGAGCAGCCTGCTACTTCTGATGGAGAGCAAATCAGAAGATATAAAGCATAATTTTCAGTCAGCATGTTAAATATTTTATCTTCCTGAAATAAAGATTAGACAGTAGTAGATTAATGTAAATGAGAGAAAAGTAAAAATAGTGTAAATGTCAGTATAATTTCCAGATTATTTGTTGTTATTACAATCTTAAGTGTTTACAACTAGCTTGTAACGGCCAAAGAGATTAGTGCACTATTAAAATCCCATTTATCCCTGAAAGTAGAACATTAACATTTTGTTGTAATAATTGTTTGTAAATATTCTTGTCTGATCACTGATTTCTGAAAATTTACTGATCTCAGTAATCTGAGAAGCAGGGAGTCATTGAGAACAACTTCTGGTTTTCCATGGTTAATTGTGAAAGTGAGTACTTCTGTAGTAGCTCTAAATATTCACTTTGTGAAATTTACAGTTTTCTCATAACTGCAGCTGCAAAGTTTATGACAATAAGGGAATCCTCAGCTTGGCCCCAACACAAGACTGCTGAGTTTTCAATTAACTGGTTGATGGATGTACACTGATGGCTGATGGGGAAATAATGTCTTGTAGGTCCTGTAAGAGGTGCTGCCCTTGAGGTGAAGAATATATTTCCCACAGAATATAGTGCTTTGCCTTCATTCAGTTTGACTTGTACTTGAGGTTTAAAGAAGAAATTTGATGTCAGTATCAGGTCCTTTTATGGCTTCTTCATTTTTTGGTTCAGTATCCCACTGTGCTTCATAAAAGATGAACAATATTCTCATCCAGTTGATCCAAATGGTACCCCAGTATTTCATTATCTAACTCCTGAGGTTACTCCTTCCCAATGTTGTTAAAAATTGTGATGTATAAGAATGAGAATGACCTTGTCCTCAGGCTTTGGAACATAATTATTGGGGATATGCCAATTTGTTGCTGCATTGTAAGCTTCCACTTTAAGTTGTTCTCTTTTTTAGGATCCTCAGGGCCGCCACGTAAAGACATATGAAGTATCTTTGAGAGAAAAGGAATTTAACAAGGGACCCTGGAAGCAGGAAAATGTGGAAGCTGAAGCATCAATGGTCATTGCAGGTAGGTATCTCTTTTTTACAAAATAAAGCAGTGATGAGTTATTTGTGCTAACCACTGATATCTAGGAGACCTTGAAATAAAAATTAGTGTGGTTATTTGGTAGTGTGGTGAATCAATTGGGGACAACTGCAAAAAAGGGTACTATAATTTTTCATAGTGTTCTCAGCAAATTGTACAGACAGCCTAGTCAATCACAAATGATGTAACAAAGTTTATTTTCAGTTTCAATTAAACTTAATATGCTTTTTCATAATTGTCACTAGATGTTACCCTACATCAGCATTTTGTGTGTGTTGCTATGGGGTGGTAGTCCTGGTTGATTTTTTTTTTCTTGATCTAAGATGGAGAAATGCAAATGATTGGGATGAAATATGAAATCCTTCTGAATTATAGGCATCTTAAGTTGTAAAGTGTTTTCACCTTCAAAGCTGTTGGCAACTTTTATAATCAAAAGTAGCTCTTGTTAACACTTTGCACTTTGATTTGGGTTCATGTTTTACTCTGGAGCAGGGGTTCCCAACCTGGGGTCCATGGACCCCTTTGCTTAATGGAATTGAAAAAGGCATAAAAAAGGTTGGGAACCCCAGTTCGAGAGAATCAAGCTCATAAATCAAGGTTGATACCTTAGTTCATGACTGAAGTATCTGCTATCTGTTGAAAGCGCTAAGAAACTTAAGCCATGGGCTGCTTTCTGAGGTAGATGCAAAAGGTACCCATGCACTATTTGAGTTCTGCCCAGAGCTCTGACTAGTATTTATCAAGTCTTCAAGGTTATGAATGCTTGTTTTTTGTGAAAGTTAACTGCTGTTGTGTTTCTTGCAATGGAACTGCATTTAAAATGTATCAAGTGCAGAAGAAATCCTGAAAGGGATGTGAAAAATGTAATATAAATACATTGTAACGTTCTCCTTCGCGTGTAACAATAACGTCGAATTTAACGTCGAGATAAACCACAGTCAATGAAACCAGATCGCAGTAAGATTAACCATTTACTGTTCACTCTTCACATTAACATATGGTGAAAACTGTTGATAAAACAATACAAGATTGATACAGTATTTGTTCCTTCCTTAATATCACATTTCAAGTGTAAATACTTGCAAAGGTGACTATAACTACATTACACTAAGGTGCAGTATACAGGGAGAGTTTACCTGCTCCATTGACTACTTTAAATACACTTCCATGCAAACTATCCGCGACTCTTTAACTAACGAAAGCATAAACATTATCTACCGTCGTTACTTCTAACAGGATCGGCATTAACATCTTAGTTCAATATATCGATTATCTATTAACTTACAGCGTTGCTCTCACTGTGATTTCTCATGCCTGCAAAACAACTTCTGCTCAGGTGAGCCTCGTGGAAAGCCCCCACCCTCGCGCTAATTTCAAACCGGTGTTTTCCCACAAGACGCGGCGAAACCGGATGTGACATCATCGCATGCCGATATATTTTACATGCAATGAATATACTTTAAACACTTCTAATTCTAACTAGAAAATACTATTGAATGAATTACTAAGCGAAAATATTATAAACTAAATAACTGTCGTAAAGACAGCACATACATCTTTCTTTCTTTTTTCAATTTCTTCATTTCAAAGCCAAAGGCTGTTTAATTTTCTTTAAAAGCTGATTATCCTTCATTACCAGGATCCCTTAGAGGTTAAGCTAAACCAGATTATTTTTAACAGAAGTGAAGTGCAAAGTACAGTTGCATAGAGTTATAATTGGCATAGATGTGATTTTTGTTCAGTTCCAGAGCCATTTGGAGGAGCACTGATCATAGGTCAGGAATCCATCACATACCACAATGGAGACAAATATCTGGCGATTGCACCTCCAGCTATCAAGGTAGGAAGTTATAGAAATTTACATGTAGCAGTGGAAGATCTTTGGAAACGTGTTTGGAGTCTTTGATTTCTTAAGCATGGCTTAATTTATCTTATGCACTCTGTTTCCAGTTTTCATTAGAATTGTACATTTGTTATTTCTTAAACATTTAAAAAAACTCAGTGGAAAAGAGGATCGTTTTCTGGCTGACTTTTCATTTTAGCAAAGTTATTTGGCATCAATATTTATTGTTACTTGCACAACATGTGTTATTTGGAGATTTGAGCTTCATCTCTATTTTTAATTTCTCCGTGGCCATGTCATGAAGAAAGGCTATATGATTTACAATGTTAACTAAGATGGAACATGATTCGGTGAAGGCAGACTTGTCATTTGTTTTTTAGTCCATTTCAATCCTGAACAAGTCAACATAGCTTTTATGGCATTGCATGGTTTATGTTGTGGGGGTATTTCTAATACTAAGCCTTTGAGTTTTCAATTGCTAGTTTATTCATAGTACAGTTAACTTTGTTAGAACATCATAGTTTCAAGGCTCTCTGAAAAGATTTGATTATACCACCTATCTTGACTTTCAATTCAATATTAAATTTTCATTGTTTGACATCCCTTATTTGACATTCTGTTTAAGTGAATGTACGTAGAAGAACCTGTGGTACCAGTGAAAGTAAAAGTACTGCTCGTTACTTATGCTTCACTAGCAACATTTGAAACTAACTATTTGATAATTAATCTGAGTTTCTGATTTTTTGCTGAGCACACTTTAGCAGTAAAACCAACAAAATCATATGGATATGGTCATTGATTGTAAAGTACTTTGAGGTCAGGAAATGTTTCCAAGAAATTAAAGTTCTATTTTCTTGAAAAGCAGGAGAGTTTTGAGAACAAATGCTGGGTTTGGAGGTAAAATTAAAATAACTGATATTAAAAACATTTCAGAAATCTGATTTTGAGGGACCACGTAGCAATTTATGTCACATCCAGTTGTGATAAAGACGCCATATGTCTTGAATATTACCAGGTATTAGGAGTATGCATTTAATATGCTCATTGTTCTGCCTTGCTAATCTATAGTTGTGTCTTACATTACCTGAAAAAGAAGAATCCACAACACATAGAAGTTTTTATAAATTATGATATAAATGTTATGTTTGATATTAGTTTAATATTTTGACTTTGGATAAGGAACTTAAGACACTTAAATGTAATAAATTGTAATTGTTGATATGTTCTTAATGTTTTTAAATTATGCAAAACATACCTCTTAAATTCTGCAAGTTGTAACAGAGAGAATTTTGATCTTCAAGAAACTAGGGTGATGTATTTGAGTTGCAAATTTCTGTTCAGTGGGACTGTTGAGAACAATTTAAAGTTTTGGGATGAGCAGAAGGGTTGTGCATAACTAGTGAAAAGGAAAAAAAAACCTGCAGGCCCTGGAAATCAAAAATAAAAGCAATCTTAATTTAGATTAATCATTACATTATTGAGACAATAACATAGCTGTCACTATTTCCCTTTAGTTAAAAGCTGTTGAATTATAACTGGAAATGGATAGCTGCTAATAAATCTAGTTTCTTAAAAGAAAGTCATTACTTTTGAATGCAAATACATTTAATTATCATTTTTTTCTTCTTTCTTGTCAGCAAAGCACAATTGTTTGCCATAATCGTGTGGATCCCAATGGTTCACGTTACTTGTTGGGAGATATGGAGGGACGTTTGTTTATGCTGTTACTGGAGAGGGAGGAACAAATGGATGGGAACATCACTGTCAAAGATCTTCGAGTTGAACTCCTGGGAGAGGTTAGCAATATGGAGTTGCCTTTTTTTAATGAATATCTGATTTTATCAAATTCTAATTGCTGATGGCAGTATTAGCAATTTCGCATATTCGTGTGGGATTTTTCCATTAACAAAGAAAACTATTTCATAATAAATGGGTTAACATTTGCATTGTGTGTTATTTTGGCCTCATTCTTTCAGAATGAATAATTTCAAGTTACTCCATGTTATACTCCGTCATACCATCTTCTTCCACTTGTTTTATCTATCCATGTTATTTTGGAGATTATTTGGCTCTGTTTTACCACTTTTCTATCTAGGCATGCCTCATCCAGTAGTTTGATAGGTTGCAGTCTCACCTTTCATCAAGATCACTTGTATCAGGGATAGCTGAGAGCTCAGTACTGTTCATTTGGCTCCCCTGTATCACCTTGGAAAGCTGATAAAAACGTAGCTCTATGTCACAGTTTGAGTCAGATTGAGCCTTCATCCACCCGGCAAAATGAATTTCTATCCTAATGGTCCGTGATCCAGTAGGGTTGGTCGGTACCATCTGAGGGGAATAATGCTCAGTGATTTTTGGCAAGGTGTACATCTCTAGAGTTAGACAATATGTGATAGCATTGCACCAGTGGTAGCTTTGTGTGCTATCATGCATTTTATAACACTACCCTAAAATAAGCGTTTCTGAGAAGTGGCTAATGTAAAGTACAACAGATATATTCAACCTAATGGTATTTTGTCATCAGTGATCCCTCAACATTGAAATTTGCCTCAATGATAGCTGAGTTCAAGCACTTTTCATCAAATGTTGTTATAAAATTCTACATTGAAAACTACCGTAAATTCCGGACTATAAGCCACTACTTTTTTCCCCACGCTTTGAACACTGCGGCCTGTACTACGGTGCGGCTAATGCATGTTTTTTTTTCATGCCGCCAAAAACATTTTGCTTCGTAACAGTAGACCAATAAAATTGATGAGTAGTTCACAGAGGTCCAATGAAATTGTACGATAAATCAAGCGCACTTTCACAATTAAATTATTGTAAATCAGTCATTTGTACTCACCCTCATCAACATGGAAAACACTCGAAGAAAAGCATATGATGCAGCTTTTAAGTTAAAGGCGATCAATCTGGCGGTTGAAGAAGGAAATTGAGCTGCTGCAAATAATCTTGGCATAAATGAAAAGATGGTGAGACGGTGGAGACGCCAGCGTGAAGAACTGAGTCAATGCAAAAAGACGACAAAAGCTTTCAGAGGTAATCATAGCAGATGGCCCGAACTTGAAAAATTTCTTGAAGACTGGGTTAACACACAGAGAGCAGGCGGCCGCGGTGTTTCCACCGTGCAGATCAGACTGAAGGCTAAAGCAATCACCACCAAAATGAAAATCGAAGATTTTAGAGGTGGGCCATCGTGGTGTTTTAGAATTATGAGACGAAAAGGCCTGTCCGTCAGGGTACGCACGACTTTGTGTCAGCAGCTCCCTCCCGACCACGAGGAAAAGCTTGCTAACTTCCGCACATTCACTCAAACAAAGATAGCGGAGAATTCCATCGGGCCAGATGATATCATAAATATGGATGAAGTACCTTTGACGTTTGACCTGCCTCTCACTCGGACTGTTAATAAAAAAGGTAACCGTCCATCACACTGAAAATAAGTGGCCATAAGAGAACGCATTTTACTTGTGTTCTGAGCTGCACAGCATCCGGACTAAAGCTTCCACCGATGGTGATTTTTTAAGCGGCTGACAATGAAAGTTCAGTGAAAGCTGCCATCAAGAGTACAAACTCAATTCCAGCTGTGATTCCTGGGGGCACCACAAAGTATTTGCAGCCACTGGACATCAGCGTGAACCGGGCATTTAAAGTGGCGCTGCGCGTTGAGTGGGAGGCTTGGATGGAGCGGCGAGAAATCCTTTACCAAAACAGGATTCATGCGAAGAGCATCTTTAACTCAAGTCTGCCAGTGGATCCTAAATGCGTGGAGCCGTGTCACAACATCCACCATCACCAGTGGGTTTCGAAAGGCTGGACTGCTGCAGTATATATATTTTTTTTACCAGTCATTAGGAGATATTGGAATGTTGTTCGTGCACTGTTCAGTAAAAAAGTATACGCAACGTAATTTGTGTGTTACTGATACGTATGTATATTTAAAAGTAGCTGTGTTAAAGGCACTGTTCGAAAAAAAGCATTTGCAATATATATTTGTTTATGTTACCATACGGATTTAATTAAAAGTTAAAAAATCTTCACGTGTAATATCTTTCTGTGTAAATAATCTCATATTACAACGTGGGACACCTGCGGCTTAAAATCCGGTGCGGCTTGTACAAGTACAAAATTGATTTTCTTTCTAAAATTAGAGCGTGCGGCTTTTAATCAGGTGCGCTCTGTAGTCTGGAATCTACGGTATGTCATTGGTGGGACTCACAGTACAATGCCCAATTTCAGTAGAGTGAATCCTTTCATTTTTAGAAAAATATTTGTTGTTTATTTTGGAAAAGTCAGTAGAAACCCTAGGACACATATAATCACATCGATTTGTCGAGAATTTATTCAGGAATTCAAATAAGTAATTTTTGTATATATTCCATATTAACATCAGTACAGCAGAAAATGTTACACCCCCCCCCCCAAAGGTTAAAAAAAACCCTTATTTGGAGAGATTTCTGGAGTTTTGTCAATGTCATGTTGTTTTCCATATTGTATCAAATCAAAACAATCTTAAGCTTTTGTTGTAACATATAGAATTAGAGTACAATAATTCAAATGTGGGGTTCCACATGGTCATAACCTAGGCTCCATTTGGTTGTAAAATGAATATATTTAATCAAAGACAGCTTTCCCTACTTTGTTTTCCATACTTTCATAACCTATTAATAATCATAATAATTTTCCAAGTCTTCCACATCTTCATCTGAACTTTCCACACTCTCTGAGGTGGATGCCTGGTTCTCACAGTCTGCCAGTCTACACAGGTCAGTACCCCTGAGGCCATTGGCAACACACATACATCTTGGGAGTGAACATTTTTTTGGACAATTACAGGCCAGTAGATCCAGGACAGCATCGGGTGCTGGCTGGCCTTCCATCCAGTGCACCACCAACTGTTCAGCTTCCTCTTCTCTCTCCATCTTCCATCCTCTGCCAACAGGGCTTGGCACTTGTGGGTCCTTCTCCAAACATCTTCTCCATATACCAGCCTGGTAGTTGGCTCACTGTGCATATTTTATTAAGTAGTCCTTGTATGGTGGGAGTTGATGACTTTCTATTTCACCTTTTTTGGCACAGAAAAGGTGATACCTGAGCTCATTGACCTTGGTGGTCGATGCTTTTGGGGCATACAGGAGACATGTAAATGCCTCCAGTTTGTCCATCAATTCTGGGAAGAGGTCCCATTCCTGACCCAACTCTAAGAATGTGTCCTGAGTTTCCCTGTCGCTGGTCAGAAGTTTTAGGGCACTTTTCTTCCTTTTGCCTGCAAAAACGCTTAGTGACACATCCTGTATATCCGTGCAACCCGATGAGAGCCCTACAAACCTCTATGACAACAGTGGCAGCAACCTTCCTGATGTCTACAAGCCTTGTATGGGTTCTAGAGCCACATTTCTGGAACAATGGGGCCTCAATCTTGTCACAAAAAGCTAAAAACATGACAAAGACATCTGTGTCTTCTGAGCAGATCACTGTTTGGTATCCCTCTCTTGTGGCATGGGCAACATGGAGAAGTAGGCAGCCATCTGCTTCTTGTTGACACAAGAGCTGGCACCTCCTCACTGTCTTGAGATGTGATTCTGTAACATTTGTCATTCACAGTTGCATACAGAATCTTCTCCTGTAGCTTTGCTCTGTACTCTGCCTTCCTCCATTCATGGACTATGAAGCTAATGAGACTTTTTGTTACTGACTTTGGTCAGGAAGCTCCTCCACTGCCTCACCATCTGTGAGCCTGGACCTTGCAACTCATGACCAGTCTCTTCACCCCATAAAGATCTTTCACTATTCTTAATAGAGTTCTCCTTGTATATGTTGAACACAACATCTATTCTGCTACTCTGACTGCCTTCCCTCAGAGCCAAACCCAGAATTGTTGTGGCAACATCTCTGAAAGTAATTTGATCACCTTTCACTCTTTGGACCAAGTTCATTCCATCAACCACTGTAGCAGAGTTTCCTGGGAGTTGCTCTTCTACTGCTACATTTTTCTGCAAGGTTGTGGCTAAAGTAGCTTTATTTGTCTTTCTCAGCAATCCTTCTGGTGTGGACAGGGCCCAGAGCAATGGTTCAAGGGGATGAGAAAGGACATCCTCCATACAGAGACCGCACCCTTCTGTCATCACTATGATGCATCCAAACAAAAACCTGTCTGCTTTCAAGATGATCGCCCTCCCATTTGATTTCATTTCTCTCTTCTTACACATATCACTGAATGTTTTCAGCTTGTTGGTTTTCATTGGGTCATGGAATTTCTTTGCTGTTGGGTCTTCCTCTAGTCTCTCATCCTTGAAGGTTGCATAGCATTGCTCACCGATCTCATATGCCTTCATCAGGTCGGAGGCTGCCTTTGCCTTAGAGATGCTAATGAGGTCCCGCTTCTCTGCAAATGGGTTGACCCTTTCATGTATGAGGCTAACCACTGCTGAAACTTATCTTTCTGGATTCTTGGCCGCTGTAGCTCTGCATGACAAAGCTCTGATTTGTTGCCTTGCACCATCTCCCTTAACCGCCCCAGGAATGCACTGCAGTGATCAGCTGTTATGTAGTAACGCTTGATCACTCCAGCACTCAGGCTGAACCGTGATGTGCCTCCAGGAGGCTGTGTGTCTTTGTTCATTGTGGCTTCTATAGCCTGGTCCACAGGGATCTGCCCAAAGGGGTTGTTACTTGACAGCTGCACTGAGAATTGGCCTGTCTTGAAGGTCTCATACAAGGAGGTTCATCATCTGAGTAAAGTAAGGGGACAGGTACCTGGCATAATTCATCTTATCATAGGCAAAGCACCATGGGATAATGGTTCTTATAGCATGGAGGTGCAACTCCCAGTCCCCCTCACGAGAGGCGCGCGGAAGTCCCAAGTACTATGTTCTCCACTGTAACAATGTATGATATCCAGAATGTGGATAGCTCTCCATTGTTGTGACAGATGTTCCAAAAAGTCTGCCAACAGGGTTATCAGCTCAGCTATGAGTGGACTTTGCAGCAGATTGTTCAACTTCTGTTGGTTCAAGTCAGTGGCCATGTTGTTCACATGGTCTAAGAATGATTTGAAGAAGCTACCACTGCTGCAATGCTATCACACATTTTCCAGCACTAGGGGTGTATACCTTGCCAAAAATCACTATAAGAATTATTTTCCCCAGATGGTACCAGTGGCCCAAATTTCAGGTCCTGGCTCACGGACTGTAGGTTTTATAGGAAATTGGTATTTTGGTAATGGTATGTGTTTTGTTATAAGGTAGTTATAAAAACTTAGTAATCTTTGAGGCTATGTAGCAGTAAATCCATCATAACAGCAATGAGTGAATGTAGAACATTTTGTGCTGTAACATTTGTTGTCACAGTGACCAAGCCACTGGAGAAGTTGTAGATGCAGTGGTGATCTATCTACCTCTGGAAAAGTGGTAGATATATCTACCACCTGTCTTGTGATAGTTATAATAGTAGATGCCCATGACAGGCAGACATTCTCTTGTAGAATCCCCCAGAGTCAAATACATCAAATACACTGTTAAGAACAATGATAATTGCAGATGAAACTGGTCCAAAGGCACCAATTACTTCAATATTTTATTGTACAAATGGTACCATTGAAATACACATTAACAATGGGAACATATTGCAACTGACAAGATATCTAAATGTTTAAACACCTTTGCTTGAACAAAGTAAATTACATGGATGGTCTAAAAGTTACTGAGCTCTGAAAACCCAGATAATATTGTGAAGGCAGACTCTCTGGGGGTGTAAGTATTTCAGTTGTTGATGAGTAAATGTCCCTATAACAGAGTTTGAAGTGCTAAATGATAGAATAACTTAGCTGGTGCATGAAGATGGTTATCAAGAATTACAGCAAGATCTAGTCTTGATCAGTGAGGGCACTGAGTATGGGATTTGGAATATTAAGTACGCGGTGTTACTAAGGTTGTATTTGGGATTTTGTTCACCATCCTATAAGAAAGATACCATTAAGCTGGACAGAGTACAGTGAAGATTCATGAGGAAGTTGCCAGGTGTCAAGGAACTGAGATATAGAGAGATTTTGAATAGGCTAGGACTTTATTCATTGGGGCACAGGAGAGTGAAGGGTGCTATTATAGAACTGAATGAGCAACATAAAAAGGATGAACGTACTCAGTTTTTTCCCAGGGTTGTGGAACCAGGAACTAGAGACCATGGATTTAAGGTGAGACAGGAAAGACTTAATAGGAGCCTAAGGGGCAACTACTTGGAAATGGAATGAGTTGGGAGAATTAATTGAGACATGTACAATAGTAACATTTAAAAGGCACTTGGACAAGTACACAGATAAGAAAGGTTTAGAGAGATGTGGGTCAATGGACAAATGGGATTAGCTTGCATCGGCATCTTGGCCGGCATGGACCAGTTCATTCGAAGGGCCTGTTTCCATACAGCATGATTTTATGGTGCATCTGAGACAATCTTACATCCTGTCAGTTTACAAACCATATCTCTTCCTCTGAGCCATTAGCCTGGGCCCTGTATTATTTGTTTATCTTACCAATCCTTTTAATTTAAAAACTCATTAATGATTGTAGTTTACATTTCAACATGTTTTTTTGGAAGCTGGATTCTTGTTTGTAGTAATGCCTGCTGCCCCATTCCATAGTCCCTGAAAAAATGCCCCATTTTTGACAATTCCCAAACAGGATTTGGGTACCGTCTGATGTGAAAATGTTACTAATGTTCTAAATCCCTGTTGTCCTCCACAGACATCAATTGCAGAATGTTTGACATACTTGGATAACGGAGTTGTATTTGTTGGGTCTCGTCTTGGAGACTCACAACTTGTAAAGGTGAGAACTTTAATCATTATGGCATAGTTAGATTGCCTTAATTGCGAGTATTTTAAACAAATGACAACTTTAACTTGGTTTGTGCTATTGAACCATTTACTGTGGACAGTTTCCCATTCCTTGTCCCTCTCATGTTATCTCCATCACCTCCCTCTGGTTCTCCCCCTCCCCCCACCATTCTTCTTTCTTCCATGGCCTTCTGTCTCTTTCACCAATCAACTTCCTAGCTCTTTGCTTCACCCCTCCACCTCCCAGCTTCACCTATCACCTGGTGTTTCTCGCTCTCCCTCCCCCCCACCTTTCAAATCTATTCCTTAATTCTTTTTCTCCAGTCCTGCTGAAGGGTTTCACCCTGAAACATTGTCTGTACTTTTTTCCATTGATGCTGCCTGGCCTGCTGAGTTCCTCCAGCATTTTGTGTGTGTTGCTCTGGATTTCCAGCATCTCCTGTTTGTACTGTAGCATTCAGTAGTTTTCTTATTGCATTGAGTTGTTGTTGTTGAGAATCCAAATAATTTAAATGACACTATTTCACTTTACAAATGTAAATGAGAAGAATCAAGGTTGAGGCTACCTTCTGCTCTCTTGAGATTGATATGGGATGGGGAAGGGAAAATTTTCATAACTGGTAACATGATTATTTGAAGTAAACAATACATAATCCAGTTTGTGAATCTACGTTGTAAATGAGATGTAATACATACAAGTTCTTCTTTTGTAATGTTCTTTTCCACTCAGTTGTATTTTTATTTTTGTTCTCTTCTGGACCTCTGTGCTGGAAATATTAGCACCTGAGGTTGGCTGCTAGATATATTTGGTACTGACTTATGATTGGCCATCTGATATCACTTTCCTCCTTGTGAATACTCTTCTGACCTTCTGGTACTTGCTCATTAGAGAGTTGAGACTGTAGGAAAAATGTTAGGATAGAATTATCTATATTGTAAAACGTTTCTCATTTTATTTCCGGACGAGACGATTCAGTGCATTGCATGTTTAAGTGTTTTAGTTAATTTAGAGAAAATGCATAGACTCAGGTCGTGTGAGAAGCATCAGAAAATAAAACTGTTTTAGATTATTCATTCTTTTGCTTCACTCTTATCTGAATTCTTGAATGCCATCTATTTGGGTAACTACTTAGGGAGAATAATATTAATAAAACATTCATTTTCAAATCTGTTGCTTTTGTTTTAGCTAAATGTGGATAGCAATGAACAGGGGTCATATGTTGCTGGTATGGAAACCTTTACCAACTTGGGTCCAATTGTGGACATGTGTGTAGTAGATCTGGAAAGACAAGGTCAAGGCCAGGTATGTTGAAGGGCTTCTTCCTTAATTTCTTTAATGTTGTCCATGGTCTGTAAATATCAGTCTTGTGCTTTGTCAAAGAGATGGCTGATTTTTCTGTTGCTTATCACTACTTCCAGTGATCCTGTTTCAAACAACACTTGATGGCATTCAGAAACAATGTGTATTAATGTTGAGAGTCTTTCATATGATTATGTCCATTCGTACAGTGATTTTGCAAGCTTGAAGCTCAGGAAGATCCACTCCATGCTCTTGACATTTTGCAGCATTACTGTCACGAAGATCTCATCTTCAACATCTTGGTGGTTACCGTTTACCAGAACTCAACTGGAGCAACAACATGAATACTGTGGTCACAAATCAAGTTGTGACTGAGTATTCTGTCACGTTTGACATAATTTGGAGAATCTGAAGCCTTTGCAAGGCACAAGTTAGAATGCAGTGGGATGCATTTTTTGATGCTTAGATGAGCATGGCTCCAATAGTATTTAAGAAGCCCAGGTACAACATTCACCACCTTAAGTATTCATTCCCTCCACTACTTCTACTGCTACACAGTAGCTGTTATGTATAGAACCTAAAATATTTTTTGTTTTAAAACTTGCTGTTTGAAGATTTATTCATTGGTTAAGAGAGTGACAAAATTTCATCCAGCAATAATACACCCTGAAGTAGACTTTTCCTGCTGCCTTTTAAAGCTGATGCACTGTCACGGAGTTTTGCAGTTTTGAGTTTATTAATGATTACATCATCTTTCTTTGTTAATGCAGCTGGTTACTTGTTCGGGAGCATTTAAAGAAGGGTCATTAAGAATAATTCGAAATGGAATTGGGATTCATGAACATGCTAGCATTGATCTTCCTGGTATTAAGGGTATGTAGTTCAAAAATTAAAAAGAAAATCTCATAATAAATAAATGTTAGGCAGTTTTACTGAGGCTGGGCACCTATTTTTAAATTCTTTATCAATGCTACAATTTTCTGCAGGTGCATGTAATTTGTGAAGTTAATTTAAATCCATTTTATTCGCTTTGGTACTTTTAGCTTTGCCACAACATAGAGAACATTTGCTCTCAGCCACTGGCAGGTGGTTTTGATTAACTCTGATCAATTGGTGGTAAGGCTCAAATGGAAATGAACTTTTTAGGGATGTGGTGATGAATAATCTTGAAGTTGCATGCCTTTGTCATAGTTTGTATAAAGCTGTAAAACTCTTACAGTCTTGCACAGAGGAAATCTATTGAAATGACAGAAGTCACTGGAACTGTGCAATAGCTAAAGTGAGTAAACTGAAAGGTTGGGGAGAAAATTAGGGAAAACAGAATTTATGTCCTGCATAATTTTGCACAAATATATTTGTGCAATTTATGATGTTGGGATAACACTTATTGCTGCATTATTGAAGGTTTTACCCTTCAGATCAGATACCTGGTCAGATCTGCCTATAGTATTTTTTAAAAAAAAAGATTGATGTGTCCTCCCTCTCACCCATTTGTAGGATTTTGCTGTGTTTGTAATGGTGCTTGATTTGCCTTGAATATTTGTGAGGTGCTTTAAATTGTTAATGAGATATCATAATTAATTATGTCTGTTTTTGTCCTTTCTCAGGTCTGTGGCCATTGCGTTCTGATTCCACTCGTGATACAGATGATATGTTGGTACTCTCATTTGTTGGTCAGACACGGTAAGAAGTTGCTTACTTTGGACATTGAATGTTGCTTTCAGTATTTTTAGTGTTTATCGAGTAATTGAATTTCTGACAATAGTTGAAAAACTGATCTGTATTTTCTGCTTAAAGAAATTAAATGTTTCATGCTGGATATTTCAGTGCCATATTAGGCTTGAGCACTTTAATATTTTGTGGTTTCCATTCAATCAATTATATTCTATTTTCCAAGGCACTAACACCTTCAGATGGTACACTATTTTCTCAGTATTTTTCAAGTGATATCTACCTGAGATTAGCTTACTGTCCAGGAATCATGAATCAAAGTTTAATGTTGTCTTTTGGTCTGTCTGATATGAAACCACAACACATAGTACACATCCTTTGTATGCTTTTAATAGTGGATTTAGTATTGATGTCCCCTAACAGTCTTTTCAGTGCAAACTAGTGTCAAACAATTCATTGACCTCGGATTATTCTCAGTATTACTTGCTGCAGTACCTCCCCACACCTTCATCACATTTCTTGTTGGAATGGACATTATCAACATGATGTGGAAAGCTATTCAACCTACAGTATGTCATCTCTACTCAAAAAACCAAGGTCACATTACTCTATTTGAATGACAAAGGTTACGTGCTCAATATCTGCATTTGTAGTTTCGAAGTTAGGCTCTGAGTTACTGTAGATTCATTCACTTCAGTGTGTGTAAGAATGAGTCTTGCACAAAACAAAAAACTTGTACCACTACTACTACTACATTGACTCAGGCCTAGGGGGCTGGTGTTGGGAAACTTGTACCAACCTGTCCCCATTGATGATGAATGTTCGCAAGAAGCGTTTGGAAAACAGTTCTCTTCCCATATATTGAGGGGCCCTTTCAGTGAAGTTAGATGTTGATGTTGAAATTTATTCTTGCCTTCAGTATGTCAGTGGAGCCTTTGGCTGTCTGAGAAAAAGTGTGTTTGAAGATCAAGTGTTCAAACTTAGGACAAATGTTATGATTGGAGCATAATAAAGCCTATTGTAATTGGCAGAAGGATCATGCCATCTCCCAAACTGCCCGTCAGACATCTCAACCCACAAAAATAAAGTGTATGCCAGTCATGAGGAACCACCTGAGAGGAAGAACTGATTAACTATAAAAGTTCTTAGATCTGATTTGATTACCACAGGTTGTAGAATTTGTCTCACACTCATTTGAAGAAGGGGAATTGATGCCATTGTGCCATATTCATTGAGGCTATTGAGTACACTCTCCAGTGTATCTTGTGTCCAGGGCAGTAACCTTTCCTTAGTACTGCTCTCCTTTCTGCCTCCTCCAGCAGACCTACCTGCTCCAGTTGTTCCAGCTCCGGGATCCACTCCTCCAGTTGCTGCTGCATCTGCTCTGCTTTCGCAGCGTGGTAACTGTTTCCGCATCTGGTCAGCATGGAAACAACTCTTCAGTAAATCCATTTGCCTATATCCCTCTGAACTTTTCTTATCCTTGTCTTTCTGTCCAAATGTCTTTTAAAATGTTATAATTGTACCTCTCTCTATCATCCCCGTTGGCAGCTTGTTCTTTACTTGGAAAAACTGGCACCATGGATCTTTAAATCTTTTCCCTCTTGCTTTAAACTTATTCCTTCTACTATTTGACTACTCTACCTTGGAAATTGGCTGTGACTATCTATCTGATCTATGCCCTTATAAACCCTTCTGTGGTCATTCAACCTCTTTGCTTCAAGGAAAATAGTCTTGGCTTATCCAATCTCTCAATTTAAACAATCCAGTCAACACAAGCTCACCTGTGCAGGCAACATTTATGTGAATCTTTTATAACCCAGTCATCAATTTGTATAACTGTTAATCAATGTTCCATACCTGTACTCAGTACCTTGGTTGATGAAAGTGAATGTCATGTACAACATATGTTGCCATCTTATGGGAGCCATGTACTTATATTCCAAGATTTTGCTGTATAATGTTTCCAGGGCCATGTCTTTCACTATGTTTGCCCTTGTCTGGTTTAATTTCCAAAACTGCATCATTTAACACTTGTTTGAGTTAAATTCTATTAGCCTTTCTGTTGCCCACTTTCCCAGTTGAATTAGATCCTGTTGTAACCTTAGACATCCTTCTTCACTGTCCACTATATCATGAATTTAATGCATACATCAGCATGCTCTTAATTGACAATAGCTCAGCATTCAATACTATCATTCCCTTAAAATTAATCAATAAGCTTCAAGATCTAGGCTTCAATCAATACCTCTTGCAGTACCTTTTGTGTCTTAATCAGTTCCTCCTTGTGCGGCTAAATCCTCAATTTCCTCACTTGCAGACCCCAGTCAGTTCGGATTGGCAACAACATCTCCTTCTCAATCTCCATCAGCACAAGTGCATCACAAAGCTATGCTCTTAGCCCCCTGCTCTACTTGCTTTACACTTAAGATTCTGAGGCTAACCACAGCTCAGATGCCATATTTAAATTTGCTGATAACACCACTGTCAATGGCAGAATCAAAGGTGGTGACAAGTCAGCATATAGGAAGGATATTGAAAATCTGGTTGAGTGGTGCTATAACAACAACAACCAAGGAGCTGCTTATTGACTTCAGGAGGAGAAAACTGGAGGTCCATGATCCAGTTCTTATCGGGGCTCAGAGCTGGAGTGGGTCAGCAATTTAAAATTCCTCGGTGTTATCATTTCAGAGGTTCTGTCCTGTGTCCAGCATGTAAGTGCCATTATGAAGAAAGCATGGCAGTACCTCTATTTTCTTAGAAATTTGTGAAGATTTGACGAATCAACTAAAAATTTGACAAACTGTTATAGCCTTGTGGTGGAGAATATATTGACTGGTTGTATCACGACCTAGTATGGAAACACTGATGCCCTTGAATGGAAAAGCCGACCCAAAAAAAAGTAGTGGATACAGTCCGGTCCATTACGGGTAAAGTCCTCCCCACCATTGAGCACATCTCAACAAAACGTTGTTGCAGGGAAGCAACATCATTCAGGGATCCACCCAGAACATGCTCTCTTCTTGCTGCTGCCATCAGAAAGAAGGTACAGGAGCCTCAGGACCCACATCAGCAGGTTCAAGAACAGTTATTATCCCTCAGCCATCAGGCTCTTGAAACAAAGGTGATAACTTTACTCAATGTTTCTTGCCCCAAGACTGAACTGTTCCCAAAACCTATGGACTCACTTTCAAGACTCTTCATCTTATGTTCTTGATATTCATTGTTTGTTGGTTTACTTATTGTTGTATTTGCGCAATTTATTGTCTTTTGCACAATGATTGTTTATTTGCCCTGTTGGGGGCAGTCTTTCCATTGGGTTTCTTGTACTTAACTGTGAATGCCTGCAAGAAAAATAATCTCAGGATTGTATATAGTGCTGTATATGTACTTCAATAATAAATTTACTTTAAATGTTAATTTTGATGTGATCTGCAAACTTGCTGATTATTTAATCTACATATCTTTAATATATATGACCAGTATTAAAGGTCACAGTACTGATTCATAAAGCACACCACAGGTTGCAGGTTTCCAATCTGAAACAAAGCTAATTTTGTATCCATTTTGCTATTTGATCCTGGATCCAGATATTCTCATCTTCTGGATCAGCCTACCATTGGGGACCTTGTCTTAAGGCCTTCCTAACATCTATTTAGGCAATGCCTATGGCCCTGACCTCATCGTTCCTCTTGGTAATCACCTCAAAAATAATCATCAAGTCTGCAAAACATGATCTCAGATGAACAAAACCATGCTGACTATCCCTAATCAGTCTTTACATTTCCAAATGCAAATAGATCCGGTCCCTAATAACTGATGTAAGGCTCATCTCTAGTTCCTGGAGTCCTTAAATAAAGGTGCAATATTGGCTATTCTCCAGTCTGCTCATACCTTGCCCTCGGCACGAAAATACAGATATCTCTGCCAGAGCCCCAGCAATCTCCTCTCTGGCTCTGTACCTGTATCTCCTCCTGGGATTCATCAGGTGATGTCCTGGGGGAATTTTCCATCTTTGTGCTTCAAGACTGCCAATATCACCTTAATGTTGATATGTTTCGGGATGTCTTTTTCAGTCATTAAATCGTAAGCAGAGAAGGGTTATTAACAAGTAATGTTTATTTAAAGCAAAGTCTGTTTACGCAGCAACACTTAACTAGTGATCTAATCAGATAAAATATTAAGTAAAAGAATGGTAATTTTAAAAAATGAACTGGGTGAGGATAGTTACATAATGTTTTATACTGATTACTTTCACAGACAGAACTAATGTCTCCTTTCTGGCAGCCTCTAAAAGCCCTATTTGTTTTTTTTGATTATTTAGAGATAAAGCAAAGTAATGGGCCCTTCCGGCCCAACGAGCCCGTGCCACCCGGTTATACCCATGTGACCAATTGCCTACTAACCTGTACGTCTTTGAGGAAACCCATGCGTTTAAGGGGAGAGCATACAAGTTAATTACAGGTAGCGGAGGAATTGAACCTGGGTCACTGGCACTGTAAATTGTTGCTCTAACCACCCTTTTTTTTAGACCTTGGGAACAATTTTTTTTTACTTTAAAATTCTTTTCTGGTGATAAGTCAAGTTGCCCTTTTTACATATAAAACAAGACTGAAATTTGAATTAAATGTTGAGATTGAAACTAAAATTAAAATGCCATAAATGTCATGGCCTAGCAGTTAGAGTTCGGAGGATAGATATTAAAACTGATTATACTAAATGCAAAGTTTGATTGGTACATGGAGGCAAACAAGACTGGAAAATATGATCTCATCTCCTTTTCCTCCAGCTCTTAGAATAGTTACGAACAATAATTTCCTTGTGAAGGTGCAGATAAGATCAGAATGTATAGAAAAGTGGAAGTACAGAGCTAGACGGTGAATAACTTAAATAGTCTCCAATGTAACGTTTTATTTTCCAGCAGATACCTTGCATTCTTGTGAAAATGTTTTGTTGATGGGGTGGGGGTAGGATTGGGGTAGTTGTCTTGTATGTTTAGGATGACCTCCTTTGCCAATACATTGCTGACTAATTTGAAATAGTAATAAACTACTAGAGGCTGACATATTACACAAAAAGGTGGCAGGTGAAATTTAGGTGCATATTGGTAGAAACAGTAAACTGGGAAAAATGTAGGTTAAATGGCAATCCAAGAGTGCAGGGGTATTATATGTGTATAAATTTTTGAAATGATCAGACAATTTGAAAAGCATAGTAAACTGAAGCAGAGTCTTATATAAAAAGGATGTCAAGCCTTTAGAAAACATTTTAAGGGCATAAGTAGAGTATTGTATCTAATACTTGTCATCACAAGATCAGAGGGATGTGAAAGTCCTCAAAAGAATGTTTCAGCGATTTACTGAAAAGGTTCTAGATGAGGTGGTGATTTCTAGCTGCAGGCTTTGACTCAAAGCTGGGGTTGTCTGTGAAGCAAAGAAAGCTGATTTGTATAATATAGAATGAGGAGATCTATACAAAGACATGGACAAAAATCTGTGCTGGAAACTAAAGTTATGGAGTTATGCAGAAAAACATTTCCAGAGTGATAATGATCTAGAACATGTTGTTTGTGAAAATCGGCAGTCAGTTGTCTCCATTGAAAATTGGATTAAAATTTGCATGACTACATATGGTTAGAAAGAGTGAGAAGAATGGACCGAAAAGGATACAGCTTAGACTAAGTGTTGAATAGTATCATGTGCCAAAACAGATGTAAAGTTTTTGAACAGGGGTCTCCATTTAAATGGCCTTCAGCTTATACAGGTCCATGGACAGAAACAGTAGCAAAAGGAAGATCGCCCTTCCTGAGGGAGGTGGGTAGAAATTTATTTGAAATCTGCAAAATGTGTATTTTCACTTGTCTTGTTATTGCAGTGTGCTGATGCTTAATGGGGAGGAGGTGGAGGAGACTGAAATGCCTGGCTTTGTTGATGATCAACAGACATTCTACTGTGGGAATGTAGCTCATCAGCAACTCATTCAGGTGAGAGCAATTCCAAATATAATATTTTTTAAGAGCAAATATTTTTATCTTAATTTATTAAAATCTGGACCCTGCTTAATATTGGTATGTAGTTTGAGTTCCTTCAAAGAAATAACAATAACATTGCAGAATTTCTTGTATTTGTATTGGTACATGGTAAACAAATACGTTCAAACATCGAAATGAAATCTCATGAACTTGTGGAAGTCCAATTTGTGATTCTAAAAGTTTTCTGAACCCAGAATATATTGTATAATGACTACTGCTTAATGTATATTCTTTATACTAATTTATTTGCTGTTAATCTTGTGGTATTAGGTTCATTAAGTAATTGATATGTAATACTTTTTGTCAACATGAATACGCTGGCCACTAAAAAGCAGGACTAAACTATACCCAAAATGGCTACCCCAGTGGCTTTTTTCCCAAGGAGTAGCACAGTGTGAACATGTGACTAATATTAACTGTTTTAATTTCCTGTTCCTCATCTGATTTCTCCACTCTTTCTATTATATTAATTATTTCTCCTGTGCTAAGGAGAGAAAATATTTGTTTAACATCTCAGCCGTTTCTGTGTTTTCTTTGTAAGGGATCTACAGTTACTTTGCTACTCTGTTCCTTTCTTCATGTTCTTTCCAATCCTCTTGTATTTACTCTTTATGAATTTGTTTGGTGATCCCTTGCCAGGTTCCTAAAATTCTGTTAATGCTCATATTTCCTATTTTTGGGAAAAGAAGATTAAACCTGAAGTATATAATGATGTGGCCAATGTTTCCCATATAGATATCTGGCAAAATGTTAATGTCATCAGTAAAAATTAAGTATGTTATTACTATTACTGCTGGATCCCTAATTTAAGTGATACTTGAATCAGTAATTTATTATACAGATCTGTTTGCTAATCTGTACTCTATACTATACAATTAAATATTTGGTCTTTGAAAGATTAGGAAGTTAAAATCCCATATTATGCAAATATCACACTTCTTGAATTTTATTGTTTCCATCTATTCTTTTGTCCTTCTAAATATTGTTATTATCTCAGGGTTAGTTTGCTTTAGAATAAATAATTGCCTTGTACTCCTTATGTAATTGTGTACAATCCAAGTGTCAGTGTAATGTGTTCTAAGTGCTGATATGTGTTATGCTCTGTAGATAACATCCGGTTCAGTGCGGTTGGTCAGCCAGGAGCCCAAGTCTCTGGTTAGTGAATGGAAAGAACCAAATGGAAAGAATATCAGTGTTGCATCCTGTAATAACAGCCAGGTAGTAGTGGCAGTGGGTCGTGTATTGTATTACCTGGAAATCCATCCTAAAGAACTCAAACAAATCAGGTAATGAGTCCTTTAGATTCATGATCATTGACCCTTTTTCTTCTTCACTCAAGCACTGTGCAATTTCTGTGCCATTTAGTTCAGAAGCAATTTTGGTCCAAGTCCATGTTAAACAATTTGCTGTTCGTATCTCCTGATCTCAGGGCGTCCTAAACTATTTTATTGAATGGACTTAGGAAGGAAAATGTGATACCGGATTTTTTTTTGGTCAGATTCCAAGAATGCTGAGATAACTAGTGACTACTAAATTTGATTTGAGTTCAATTGTAGGAAAAAATTTTTAACAGGCCTTTTGGAAACTTCCTTTCTCTTCAAATAACATTTATTCTCTAACATTTATTTGAAATTTTAAGCTGGGCACTGATTTCACTTTTCATCTGTTACAGCTATTCCTTCAGTAATTGTGTCCTCTAAATTACCTTGTCTGCAAAACTCAACTTCAGCTCACCCTGCACTATTTTCCCTAGACTACTGCCTCTTATGTTGGTCAATAATTGTTTGTGAGTTTCTCCCCAGAGGTACTTGGAATTTTTAATACATTTGACTACATACTGTCCTACAGCATCCCTTCATCTTCATCTAGTTGGTTGGGATTTCACTTCTCTTTCCATTCATGTACATTCATTTGTGTCTAGAATTAGCATAGCATGGCAGAGGAAGCAGCTATTTGGCCCATTAGACGTATGTTACGTCTCAGCAGAGCAGTCCATCTTATATTTTCCTATTCACTATTTTCTCCCATGTGGCCATCAGCTCTGCTTTGATTATTTTGCTGATTAATACTGGCTAGTGTAGATAACCAATAACCAATTAATATGCCAGCGTGTCTTTAAGATATGGGAGAAAATTGAAGCGTCCAGCAGAAAGCACATATACTTGCAAACTTTGTGTGGATTAAGGCCAGTAATTGCTGTTCACCCACTGTTTCCTAAGGTTCTGTTCTCGATTCCCTCTTATTTTCTGTTTGCATGCAATTCTCCTGCACTGACGATACCCCACTGTACCTGACTTTGACCTTTTATTTTCTTTAAATTATATGACAATTTTTTTTCTCCAGATTATTGAGCTGTATGAAATCACGAGAGGCAAAGTTGGGGTGAATACACACAATCTTTTTTAGAGGGATATGATCCAGATGTGGGCAAATGGTTCTAGTTTGGGCACTATGTTTGGCATGATCGAGTTGGACTGGTCTGTCTCCATGTTGAATGAAGGCTGTCCTTTGTCCTTGATACATGCATTCCGCAGTGATGTCCCCCCCCCCCCCCCCCCGGCAAATATTTGAAACTGAACTAAGTTGTTTGCAGTGTTAATAAAGTCCAGATTTTTAAAAAAGCCATGGCCTTGCATGATTCTTTAACCATATGAGGCTACTTCAGCAATTCTGGCCTCAAGACCTTCCTCATAATTATATTATTCCTCCTTTGATAGCTAGGCCTTCAGCTGCTGAAGCCTCTATTCTGCACTTTCTTCCTTGTGTTCCACTATTACTTTTACCCTTAAAACTACTACTTTGACCATGCTTTAGATTACATCCTAATATCTTCTTAAGTTGCTTTATATCAAATTGTATTTGGGAGTGCTCTAGGAATTGATTTATTGCTGCATTGAATTGTTTGGTTATTGTTTGGAAAACAGTTTAATTTTCTGAATAAGAGTAAACTGTAATCAAATTGTGATTAAGGAAATGTTTCTTGATCATTTCTCCTATACATCCATTCCATCATTCAAAAATGAGTATACAACCACATCTCACGAGGATAGCCAGTGTCACATTTCCATCCCTAATCATCAGACACAATATCACTAAATGTTTTGAATTCACATGAACATTTGCTTAAACAATTTTAGCGTCCAGAATAATTTATTAAGTTAAAATTTAAAATAAAAAACCTGAAAATTCTCAGGAATTTTAATGGGAAACAGTTAATTTTTTGGTTTGATAATCTTTCATTAGAATTCAAAGCAGCCATAAATACTAAATATGCAGCACCAAATAAGAAAGAAACTTGCAATCTCCTTAGCAGAGTGCGTGTGGATCAGCAGCTGCAAATAACACTTTTTAAACCTGTGGTCAGGACTTAACACTGTTTAAGAAAATCTGAACAGAGTAGTGTTATTACTTTTCCAGGATCAGTGTATATATGTGAAAAAAATTGATAAGTTATGACAAATAAAATGAATATCTGATCTAGTATGCAGTTCTTAGGAAATTTTGAATGGAGAAGCCTAATAATACTTGATTCTGTTAC
This sequence comes from Hypanus sabinus, assembly GCF_030144855.1. NCBI lineage: Eukaryota > Metazoa > Chordata > Chondrichthyes > Myliobatiformes > Dasyatidae > Hypanus > Hypanus sabinus. The sequence continues at coordinate 130,063,811 of NC_082712.1, read as the reverse complement.
AGAAAGAGTTCCTAGTAGTCATAGAATTTGACAATCCACATTTTTAAATGCCACTAGTTTTATAGAAATGGAGCATGAAGTAGCCTGTCTGGATATCACTCCATTGACTGAGGGAAGCAGTATATCACCCCTTTGTTCTGTGGGCCTTTGGACAGATATTTCAGCCCAGATCCTCAAATTACCATCGTTTGAAATTCTACATAAGGAGATGCTTGGAGGAGGTAAGAGAGAGGTAACATAATGTTCAACAATGAGGTTATTGAGGGTTTAAAGAGTTTTATTTAAGAAGTATTTTAAAAGCTGCTCTTTTTATTATTGTTTAAAAATATAATTTCCTTTACCATGTAATCAAGGGAAAATATTAATATTCAAAGACCTACAAATTATTTGCAGTTAACATGCAGTGATAACAATGCAAAAATAATGTTATTTTTTAACACACATTATTCAAGTACGTTAATGGCTTGAAATTCATTTTCTTTGAACTGCAGAGGGTAATAGCTGATGACTTCCCTGGGTAGTTTCAGAATTATACCTATTCAGGTGGGAAATTGATAGACGAACCTTTTGTTCCAATTTGTTTGTTCTCTTAGATAGTCCAAGGAAAGATCTTTGTATATTGGCGGCATGGAATAAAGAAGTGGCCCTAATTCTATTTAAGTCACGTTGGTAACTGGCATCTCTACTGGCTTACATCCAGTTCTCACCCGAACCTCCGGTCTGTACACAAGCAGCCTGTTTTCAGATCCCACCTCCCTTGTTTCTTGCTTAGCTGGTGCCTTCACCCTTCGCTTGTTTCATTTCTGTTCTGTTCTCCTGGCTCATCCCCCACGGAATGTCTCACTGAAAAACATCTCACTATGCTGAAATGTAACAAAATCTTTGATGTCACTGCTGGCGAGGGGAAAGAATTTAGAGAAGTGCAAGAGGCTGGAATTGAAGGAATGCAGTGATCAAGGTGCTGAAGATTAGATGAGAAGAACAAGACTGTTGGGAGGTTCTTTGAATTGCACCTTGAGAGTTCTGGAGAACATCTTGTAATAGATTATTGTTCAGATACAGCAAGTAATTAAGAAAGCCATTATTACTGATCACTGTTATGGAGGGACTGAATATAAAATCAGGAGGTTATGTTTCATTAATATAGAGTCTTAGTGACTGTAATTTGGAAGTAGTTCAGAAGAGGTATTCTAAGACTGCTACTGGAATGGGTAAATTGTTTTATGAGGAGAGTTTAGATAGAATAAGTGTATCCATTTCTGTTTTTTAAAAAATGAGAGTGGATATGGTTCCATAGAATAAGATCCAAATGGGATTTGAGAGAATGGATGTGGGAATGATGTTTTTAGGAGAAGATTCAGAAAAGTCTCAGCAGTCCCACTTCTCTACTAGATTTTGTGAGAATACAATGGTGGAAAGCAGCTGGCAAATTTTGGGAGTCCTAAAACTTACTGACATTAAAGTTGAGAAATTCTATTGGTTCTAGGTGAAATAAACAGATAAATATTAAGCCACTGTATACAATTTTACCATCATAATTTTCTGTTAAGTTTTTTCCCCCCTTAAAATGCAAATTCTTATTCTATTTTTTTTTATTACAGAGATTATTCCACGGTCCATTTTGATGACGACATTTGAAGGCAGCCATTACTTGCTGTGTGCTCTGGGTGATGGAGCTCTCTTTTACTTTGGACTTGAAATAGAAACAGGTATATATTAATTGCTCTGTGCATGAGGAACTCTGGTTGTGGATGATATTTGTGTTGCCCAGCATCAGTAAGGTTATAGTGTACTTAACAGTACAGAAGTTTTAGGCACATAAATGTAGCTAGGTTGCCTAAGATTTTTGCACAGTACTGTATTCGTCAACATGGAGCAGAGAGCGAGTTTGTAAATCTGGTGGAAGTAAAGAATGTGGGAATAGCGAGGGTAGAACTCTGTGGGCGGGTTGTGGGACAGGTGGCAGAGAAGGAGTGCTGGGGCAGGGGGTGATGTGGGTGCATCCAGACACATCCAGCCTTGAGACATCAGGCAAGGTCATTTGATTCCAAACAATTGGTTTATTGATCATTATAGAATGTATCTCTGATGCTTCTGGCTCCCTCCTCTCTCCCTTCTCCTTTTCCCAACCCACAATTCTCCTCTCCATGTCCTCCTTCCCACTCTCAGTCCATAACAGAGACCCATATCCAAATCAGGACTCACATATGTCATGAAATTCGTTTGGTTTTTTTTTGCAGACGCAGTAGAGTGCAATTCATAAAATTACTACAGTATTGTTCAAAAGTATTAGGCATCCTAGCTATTTATATGTGCCTAAGAATTTTTCACAGTACTGTATCGTTTGAAGCATTAGCTTAATGCTTGGTATATTTATATCAGGATGCAAAAAAGATTGCAAATTGCTGTCTTTTTCAACTTAGAGTTTAGAGTTTTTTTTATTTTCTGAATGTATCTTCACAGAGGGAAAATGGAAGAGCAATACTGTAGATGTGTGGATACATATAGATTTGAAACCTGGTTGTAATCTTTAATCTTGAAACCATTTAATTGTTACAAGCTTGGTCTACATAGGGTAATCAAATCAGAAAATTATATGCTATACTTTTGATGTAGTGGATTGTGGCATTTGATATGCTGGTAGCTTTTAAAAGAGGTTATTTATAAGCTGGTTTTAAGAGGTGTTGAAACATCTTTCATTTTCTAGCTGCATTTATTATTTGACACTGGAGTAACTTTCAAATATATCGTGATATCCGATAAGTATCCCCCTAGCCATATCAAGTACAAGTTTGGTTAAATCTTTATTCGTATTTTAATCATAAGAGTTCCAAAATAAAGCTAGTCTATTTAACAAAAGTAATTTTTCTCATTTTGATTGGTATCCAATAATGCTTGTGGATCTATGAATAGCAGTTATGTGATTCTTGCCCTTCTTCTGGTCTTGGGCCTTGCTCACTTCCAAGTATTATACAAGCATTGAAAGGCCCACTATTACAATTGATCATCCACTTTTCAGAGGACTCATGAACAACTTTTGTCTCAATGCTGTTTTTGTCAGGCTACTATATCACTTTCGAATCTGTGACCACAATCAGACTAATTGTGCCTGTCTGTTTTTGTCCCTCACCACTCCAGAAACAACATGACCCTGGCACAAATGGATGTATATTATCCAACCTCCCTGGAAACTCCCTCTTCCCTCCCCCCACTCCCTGACTCCCCACCTCTTCTTGCCCCATCATAGCTTGCCTCCCCGTTATGTGAGACATTTCCTTTCAGACCCAAGAGTCATTTTCTTCAGATTCTTCAGAAACACTGAAGAGCAACTGGTAATACACATAAAATGCTGGTGGAACACAGCAGGCCAGGCAGCATCTATAAGGAGAAGCACAGTTGACGTTTCGGGCCGAGACCCTTCGTCAGGACTAACTGAAAGGAAAGGTAGTAAGAGATTTGAAAGTAGGGGGGGAGGGTAAAATGCGAAATGATAGGAGAAGACCAAAGGGGGTGGGGTGAAGCTGAGAGCCAGAAAGGTGATTGGCAAAAGGGATACTGAGCTGGAGAAGGGAAAGGATCATGGGATAGGAGGCCTAGGGAGAAAGAAATGGGGAGGGGAGCACCAGAGGGAGATGGAGAACAGGCAGAGTGATGGGTAGAAGGAGAGAAAAAAAAGAGGGGGGAAAAAACTAAGTATATCAGGGATGGGGTAAGAAGGGGAGGAGGGGCATTAATGGAAGTCAGAGAAGTCAATGTTCATGTCAGCCGGTATACAAGGTTTTGCTCCTCCAACCTGAGTGTGGCTGGATCTTGACAGTAGAGGAAGCCACGGATAGACATATCAGAATGGGAATGGGACGTGGAATTAAAATGTGTGGCCACTGGGAGATCCTGCTTTCTCTGGCAGACCGAGCGTAGGTGTTCAGTGAAACGGTCTCCCAGTCTGCGTCGGGTCTCACCAATATATAAAAGGCCACACCGGGAGCACCAGATGCAGTATACCACACCAGCCGACTCACAGGTAAAGTGTCTCCTCACCTGGAAGGACTGTCTGGGGCCCTGAATGGTGGTGAGGGAGGAAGTGTAAGGGTAGGTGTAGCACTTGTTCCTCTTACAAGGATAAGTGCCAGGAGGGAGATCGGTGAGAAGGGATGGGGGGGACGAATGGACAGGGCAGTCACGTAGGGAGCAATCCCTGTGGAAAGCAGAAAGAGGTGGGGGGGGGGGGGGAGATGTGCACGGTAGTGGGATCCTGTGGGAGGTGGCGGAAGTTACAGAGAATTATACGTTGGACCTGGAGGCTGGTGGGGTGGTAGGTGAGGACAAGGGGAACCCTATCCCGAGTGGGGTGGTGGGCAGATAGAATGAGGGCAGACGTGCGGAAAATGGGAGAGATGCGTTTGAGAGCAGAATTGATGGTGGAAGAAGGGAAGCCCCTTTGCTTAAAAAAGGAAGACATCTCCTTCGTCCTGGATGAAAAGCCTCATCCTGAGAGCAGATGCGGCGGAGACAGAGGAATTGTGAGAAGGGGATAGCATTTTTGCAAGAGACAGGGTGGGAAGAGGAATAGTCCTGGTAGCTGTGGGAGTCTGTAGGCTTATAGTAGATATTAGATAAGCCGTCTCCAGAGATGGAGACAGAAAGATCAAGAAAGGGGAGTGTGGTGTCAGAAATGGACCAGGTAAATTTGAGGGCAGGGTGAAAGTTGGAAGCAAAGTTAATGAAATCAACGAGCTCAGCATGCATGCAGGAAGCAGTGCCATTGCAGTCATCGATGTAGCGAAGGAAAAGAGGGAGACGGATACCCGTATATGCTTGGAACATGGACTGTTCCACAAAGCCAACAAAAAGGCAGGCATAACTGGGACCCATGTGGGTGATCCCCTCCCTGTTTCTTTCTCCCTAGGCCTCCCGTCCCATGATCCTTTCCCTTCTCCAGCTTTGTATCCCTTTTGCCAATCACCTTTCCGGCTCTCAGCTTCACTCCACCCCCTCCGGTCTCTATCATTTCGCATTTTCCCCTCCCCCTCCTACTTTCAAATCTCTTACTATCTTTCCTTTCAGTTAGTCCTGATGAAGGGTCTCGGCCCAAAACATCGACAGTGCTTCTCCTTATAGATGCTGCCTGGCCTGCATTTTGTGTGTGTTGCTTGAATTTCCAGCATCTGCAGATTTCCTCGTGTTTGCTTTTGAAGAGCAACTGGTAATATTTTTTCCACTCAGCATTCCCATTCCTTAAAATCCGTGCGTTTTTTTGCTGATAACAGAGGTTAAAATGGTTATCAGCTGTTTTGTTGGATCTCAATCAGCAAAAAGCTTAAAGTCTACACTGTCAATTGTTAATGAATAAGAGTCATAAAAATGTAAATATATTGCTGCTCCAATCAAGAATAGTCTTGATATTGTTTTCTAAGGCAATGTGCACACTACACCGGATAAATCCGTAACCGAAGCTTTTTCTCTTTGTTTTTACCCTCCATCCACACTAAAACGGTGTTTTCGTCTCCTGAAACTGGAGCTTTTCAGAAACGTTTTCCAGGGTGGGTGTTTTTGAAAACGCTGTTCAGGCAGATCAGTGTGGACGGGGTAACCGGAGACTTCTGAAAATGCAATCAGACGGCAGCGCACTGTTTCATTATTTTCTTGAGCACAACCTAACAATTTCAGAACAGACGGCAATGAGACTGAAGCCAGAAGAGTTAGAAATGTACTCACCTAATACTTTGACTCATAACTTACTGAATAAATAAGTATACTCACTTTGCCCTGTTTTCTGCCTTTGTTTGTATGAAGGTGGTTTACCTGTTTATGCAAGTACTTCTCTGACAATAGATGTGTAACAGCCTAATGTAACATTGTATGGAAATACAAGATAACACTGATGCAGATATGCTTTACACATTTAACAAGGTGCTTTATTAATGCAACAGAGTTGGTCAGTTTTTCAATGTTCGTCGTCAGCTGGGTCAATCTGTCCGTGAACTCCCTGTCAGTGGCCTCCGTATTTTTTTTATATTTTAAGTTCTCCTGCGCAAGAACCAACAGCTGCCCAGTGTTTAAGTTTTTCTAGTCTGTAACTACACAAACGCGCACTTTTACGGTGAGATTCAACACCAAACATGGCGCTTGTTTTCGGTAGATGTGTCCTGCGCATACCCAGTAGGAGGAGATTCGCTGAAATCTCCGTTTCAATGTGGATAGAGATAGTTTCAAAAACGCATAGTGTAGATGCCTATCGTTTTTACGTGAAACCAGCATTTTCAAAATTATCCGGTCTCGTGTGGATGTAGCCTAAGATCATTGTTGCAATAGTGTAAGTTAATGACTAGAGTTCTGAGGTTCCTTTACTTCCATCTCCAGTGGGATTAACTGTAGGATCTACTAAGAGCCATTAAACTTAGTATAAAGCCATCTGTAGTTGTCTAAGTATGGTATTGACCGAACTAGACTAGAAGATCCTACGTTTTGACTTGGAGCTGAGGTAAGATTAAAGTTGCTAAATTTGTTTCTGCCTGCAGTTTGTGAAGAATTGTGTAGGTTTGAAATTTCTATTCACTTTCCTTTGACCTGTTGTGATCCCTGGAGACATGGTCGAGCTGCTGTGATCTCACTGTGATCGAATAACAGCATTTGCTCCCTTTTTATTGAATTGACTTTATTTCTTACATCCTTCACATACATGAGGAGTAAAAATCTTTATGTTACATCTCCATCTAAATGTGCAATATGCAATTTGTAGTAATTTGTAATGAATAGTATGTACAACAGGAAGTCAATATAGCATAGAAATACAATTGTATTTGCGTAAATTCCGGACTAGAAGCCGCTACTTTTTTCCCCACGCTTTGAACACTGCGGCCTATACTACGGTGCGGCTAATGCATGTTTTTTTTTCATGCCGCCAAAAACATTTTGCCTCGTAACAGTAGACCAATAAAATTGATGAGTAGTTCACAGAGGTCCAATGAAATTGTACGATAAATCAAGCGCACTTTCACAATTAAATTATTGTAAATCAGTCATTTGTACTCACCCTCATCAACATGGAAAACACTCGAAGAAAAGCATATGATGCAGCTTTTAAGTTAAAGGCGATCAATCTGGCGGTTGAAGAAGGAAATTGAGCTGCTGCACACAATCTTGGCATAAATGAATTGATGGTGAGACGGTGGAGACGCCAGCGTGAAGAACTGAGTCAATGCAAAAAGACGACAAAAGCTTTCAGAGGGAATCATAGCAGACGGCCCGAACTTGAAAACTTTTTTGAAGACCGGGTTAACACACAGAGAGCAGGCGGCCGCGGTGTTTCCACCATGCAGATCAGACTGAAGGCTAAAGCAATCGCCACCAAAATGAAAATCGAAGATTTTAGAGGTGGGCCATCGTGGTGTTTTAGATTTATGAGACGAAAAGGCCTGTCCGTCAGGGTACGCACGACTCTGTGTCAGCAGCTCCCTCCCGACCACGAGGAAAAGCTTGCTAACTTCCGCACATTCACTCAAACAAAGATAGCGGAGAATTCCATCGGGCCAGATGATGTCATAAATATGGATGAAGTACCTTTGACGTTTGACCTGCCTCTCACTCGGACTGTTAATAAAAAAGGTAACCGTCCATCACACTGAAAATAAGTGGCCATAAGAGAACGCATTTTACTTGTGTTCTGAGCTGCACAGCATCCGGACTAAAGCTTCCACCGATGGTGATTTTTTAAGCGGCTGACAATGAAAGTTCAGTGAAAGCTGCCATCAAGAGTACAAACTCAGTTCCAGCTGTGATTCCTGGGGGCACCACAAAGTATTTGCAGCCACTGGACATCAGCATGAACCGGGCATTTAAAGTGGCGCTGCGCGTTGAGTGGGAGGCTTGGATGACGAGCGGCGAGAAATCCTTTACCAAAACAGGATTCATGCAAAGAGCATCTTTAACTCAAGTTTGCCAGTGGATCCTAAATGCGTGGAGCCGTGTCACAACATCCACCATCACCAGCGGGTTTCGAAAGGCTGGACTGCTGCGTAATGAAGAGGACCACGTGCGCTCGTGAGAGTGACAACGAAGAGACTGAAGTGAGTGACGAGATCCTGAGGTTTTATTCAATTCAGACACTGAAGAAGAGAACTTTGATGGTTTTAGTGTGCAGGAGGAAGATGAAGAAGGCGATCAATAACTTTTCCTGGTAGGCTGCAGTATATATATTTTTTTTACCAGTCGTTAGGAGATATTGGAATGTTGTTCGTGCACTGTTCAGTAAAAAAGTATACACAACGTAATTTGTGTGTTACCGATACGTATGTATATTTAAAAGTAGCTGTGTTACAGGCACTGTTCGAAAAAAAGCATTTGCAATATACATTTGTTTATGTTACCATATGGATATAATTAAAAGTTAAAAAATCCTCATGTGTAATATCTTTCTGTGTAAATATCTCATATTACAACGTGGGACACCTGCGGCTTAAAATCCGGTGCAGCCTGTACAAGTACAAAATTGATTTTCTTTCTAAAATTAGAGCGTGCGGCTTTTAATCAGGTGCGCTCTGTAGTCCGGAATCTACGGTAATCAGTCTGATGGCCTGGTGGAAGAAGCTGTCTGAGCCTGTTGGTTCTGGCTTTCATACTGTGGTACCGTTTCCCTGATGATAGATAGATAGATACTTTATTCATCCCCAAGGGGAAATTCAACATTTTTCCAGTGTCCCATGCACTTATTGTAGCAAAACTAATTATATACAGTATTTAACTCAGTATAAATATGATATGCATCTAAAATCACCCTCCCAAAAAGCATTAATAAATAGCTTTTTAAAAAGTTCTTAAATAGTTTACTAAAGTGCATTAAGTGGTAACTTAAGCTCAGTCCTAACCCTGGCACTTTAACATGTCTTGCCTCTGGTGGTTGAATTGTAGAGCCGAATGGCATTGGGGAGTAATGATCTCTTCATCCTGTCTGAGGAGCATTGCATTGACAGCAACCTGCCGTTGAAGCTGCTTCTCTGTCTCTGGATGGTGCTGTGCAGAGGATGTTCAGGGCTTTCCATGATTAACCGTAGCCTACTCAGCGCCCTCCGCTCTGCCACCGATGTCATACTCTCCAGTTCTGTGCCCACGACAGATGGTAGCAGCTGAAGCAGTTTGTGGTTGGGGTGACTCAGGTCCCTAATGATCCTTTGGGCCCTTTTTACGCACCATTCTCTGTAAATGTCCTGAATGGTAGGAAGTTCACATCTACAGATGAGCTGAGCTGTCCACACCACTCTCTGCAGTCCTGTGACGAAGAGAAGTATACTTCCCATACTAGGCAGTGATGCAGCTAGTCAGGATGCTCTCAGTTGTGCCCCTGTAGAAAGTCTTTAGGACTTGGAGACTCACAGCAAACTTTTTCAACAGTTTGAGGTGAAAGAGGCACTGTTGTGCTTCTTTCACCACACAGCTGGTATGTACAGACCGCATGAAATCCTAATGATGTGTATGCTGAGGAACTTAAAGCTGTTCACCCTCTCAACCTCAGATCTATTGATGTCAATAGGGGTTAGCCTGTCTCTATTCCTCCTGTAGTCCACAACCAGCTCCTTTGTTTTTGTGACATTGAGGGAGAGGTTGTTTTCTTGACAGCACTGTGTCAGGGTGATGACTTCTCTGTCGGCTGCCTCATTATTTTATGAGATTAGGCCAATCAATGTAGTATCATCAGCAAATGTAATTAGCAGATTGGAACTGTGGTTGTGACACAGTCAGGGGTATACAAAGAGTAAAGGAGGAGACTTAGGACACGGCTCTGAGGGTCTCCTGCGTTGAGAATCAGACGGGCAGAGGAGAGGGGGCCCACTCTTACCACCTGCCAGTGAGCTGACAGGAAGTCCAGGATCCAGTTGCACAAGGCAGGATGAAGGCCAAAGTTTCTGAGCTGCTTGTCAAGTCTGGAGGAAATCATGGTGTTGAATGCTGAACTGTAGTCCAAGAACAGTATTCTCAATAAGCATCCTTCTTCTCCAGGTGTGTAAGACAGTGTGTAGAACTGTGGCTATTGTGTCATCTGTCAATCAGTTGTGTCAGTAAGTGAATTGTAGGGGATCCAGCATGTAGTTATTGTCCAGTCTCTCAAAGCATTTGCTTATTATTGAGGTGAGTGCAACAAGATGCCAGTTGTTCAGTCATGTTACCTCATTGTTTTTAGGTACAGGAATGATGGTGGATGTTTTGAAGCAGGAGGGCCTATATACTGTCAGAGGGAGAGATTAAAAATGTCTGTAAACACACCTGCCAGTTGTGCCGTGTACATCCAGTGTACCCGCCCTGGGATGCCATCTGGTCCAGTAGCCTTGTGACCGTCCACTCATTGGAAATACCTGTGTTCTTCAGCCTCCGAGATTACCAAGGTGCAGGTCACTTCGGGGGCTCTCCTCGGGCTTAGTGTAGGCGACATCGAACTAAGTAAAAAAAAGATTTAGCTCATCTGGGAGAGAAGCAGCAATGTTGGCAGCATCACTGCACTTAGTTTTGAAGTCTGCGATGGTGTGCAGACTCTGCCATAAGCTGCATGTGTTGTTGGTGGAAGGGTTGTCTGGATCTTGTCCCTGTATTGTCATTTATACAGGAATAATGGTAATTTAAGTAAAGCGTCAAGTACATTTGAAAGTGCACATATCAGAAAAAAGCTATGATTTTAACAGCAGATAAACAAACAGAGCACTCATTACTAATGTTAGTAAGCTAATATTTTTGCATTGTTTATTTTTTAGGCTTGCTGAGTGACCGTAAGAAAGTCACACTGGGGACCCAGCCAACAGTGCTGCGAACGTTCAGATCTTTGTCTACTACAAATGTCTTTGCCTGTTCAGATCGTCCTACAGTCATTTATAGCAGCAATCATAAGCTGGTTTTCTCAAACGTTAACCTTAAGGAAGTAAACTACATGTGTCCTCTTAACTCCGAAGGATATCCTGACAGGTTAGTGATGCATAAAGAGATATTTTAAAACTTTCCTAGATTCCGTTTCTTAAAAATTGATTTACATGATATAAATATTGCAGGTCAGCCAACACATTAGTGTTCTCTTAATTCCATGCCAAAAGTGGCAAATTACAATTACTTTGTATCCCTGCAGTGGATATAGTTAAGGTGATTGCATGCTGTTAGGAAAAGAGCTTCTGGACTTTAATCAAAAAGTACACCAGTAGTGGAGGGAATGCTGGTGTTTTGTCCTGAATTCTATCAAGCTTCTTATTGCACAACTTAAAAGCAAATATTCACCTTTAAAATGTTTTAGAATGTTGTCTGATTAGGAACAGCATTATATAAATGTAAGTTTCTTTCACTAGCTTTTTGTCATGTTCCACTACCACAGTCTTGACTGTGCCACTTTGTGGATACTTAACTACCAATAGAAAGCACCTTGTAGAATGCAGTCATCGCTTCACGATCTTGAGCGTTATTACACATTTTAAGAATCATCTTAATACCTGTCCCTCCATTATATTCTGAACAAGTGCAGGTTTTTTAATTTAGAAAATAATGACAGTTTTGTGCTACAGGGTATTAATTTGGAAAGTTAAATCCAAAAGTCAGGAAATTTAAATCATTGTTTTTAAAAAGAGAATTTCTGAAAGAAATTAAATCTGTTCCTGTAGATGCAGACTTACAGCTCAAGTTGGATATCTTAGGTGCAGGTTTTTAACTTTCAAGCCCATTCAATATTTGCTGATTTTCATTGCTGTGCAGATTCGTCAGTTTTGAACTAAGAAGATGATGTAGTGTTAATCAGTACTTCTCAGGTCACTATTCCCAGAACTGAGTTCTTAATTACATTCATTTGACTTTGATGGTTAAGCTAATTTGTTTGAATGCCTGACCTGAGACTCTTGAAGCAGATACTTGCACTAATCAATCTGTGATCATTTGATACTTCAGTTTTCTGTGGCCCTTTTTTATAATTGGTTAAGTTTATAAATGATAACAAAATCCAAGAACTTTTTGGAGATTTCTCTGACAAGCCACTACCTAACCTGGTCAGTGGGGAGAAAAGAAAGGTGACCCATTTGTTCTTATGCCTGGGATTACCTGAGCTTGATGATGTTTATACTTTTTTTTTTGACATTTGAACAGTTTCTTTCAGATTATTTATCTGCAACAGTGAGTCAGCGAAAGTTGAAATGGCCGTGCAATCCTACTATCAAATGAATTTGTGTAAACTGAGTTTAAAATGCTTGTGTTTTTCTGGCAATTCCTCATGATTACCAGATTTGTTGCCTTGCCTTCCTTTCTCAAGGATCTATACCTAATTTCCTTTCATTAATATCGGTTCCTTCCACTTTATTGTATGTCTATTATTTCATCTTTTGAATCAACCTTGCAAAACTCACTTTAGTATTATTGAATGACGCATTGCAAAAGCAGGCCTTTCGTCCATTGTGTTCTTTTTAATTTATCTAATTAAATTAATTAATCTCTTTTCCATAAGAACACAAAATAGGGCAAAGAGTAGGCTACTCACCTCAATCCTGCCCCTCCATTCAGCATGATAATTGCTGATTGTGCTGGCCTCAATTCCTCTTCTGTTCCAGTTCTTCATAACAATGTCTTCCTGAATACTTAAACAACTTTTATTTGCATAAACCATTATTCAGTTTTCATCTGAATTTTACAATTCAATCTGCTTCCACAAGCTCTCAAGGATTACATCTACAGTACATATAGTATTTCATACTCTGAGAATTCTTACATGAAGTTTCATGTTTCAAAAATTCAGGAAAATAATTTTGGAAAAACCTTTGTTAAAGCATTTTATGAATGAAAAATCATCTTTTTTCTAGCTGTCTGCCTTCTGATTGTTGTTTTAACTGCTGTTTTTTTTTTAAACCTTATTTTATCTTGTTCCTGTCTCACAGTTTAGCCTTGGCCAACAACAGCACTTTAACTATAGGAACCATTGATGAGATTCAGAAACTACACATCCGGACAGTGCCACTTAATGAGTCTCCAAAGTAAGTGCTCCTTACCAACTGTATGTCATATCAAGTAGTAAAAATTGTTTCAAGGTGTGCCTGTGTGAGTAGTATTGTTTCAATGCACTAAGCTTTTATATTAATGCAAACAAGCTGTTCATTCCATACCTGGTATGTCCTGCCTTTAGATTCGTAATATTTGCTAAGTTAACAGTTTAAAATTAATCAGCACTTCTGCTTCAGTAATTATCTTCATGTACTTCTATTTGGCCTCAGGAGATGAAAAAGACTTGTTATTCCTACCAATGGCTTGTCCTCTATGCTAGATTAGCTTGTTAATATATCCACAATCAATATTTTAAAGAAATATTAAGTTGTTGTTTGATAGGCAAGTGCATCATACACAATTGTACCAGATAAAATTTCTAGTAATTTATTTCTATATCATAGACCTTTCAATAAACTTTATGAGAGAGAGTATTTCTAGAAATAAAACACATTTGATTGTAATTAAGAATGTTGATCACAGCTAACACAAAGGGAACTCAGTGGTCTATAACAAGTCAATTATACTTGCTTATCTAAAAAGATTAATTTTTTTGAGCTCTCTCCTTGATTTTCAGTCCAATGCATAGTCAAGTGCTGGGACTTGTGCGTAAATCATGAAGCTCCTTTGGATCTTAAAGTCAACAGCTGAATTTTTTTTAAAAATCAAGGCCTCTCAGGATCCTGAACTAAATTGGTTAAACCTATACCTGTCATTTAAGTATTGTTAATGCATGTGATAAACATATTTAACTTTATCTTTTCACAATTGGATTGGGGAGTTTTATGATACCTGTGGTGGCTGTATTGAAATTTCAGTGTCAATCTATATTCTGTTATCCCTTTGACTAAAAAGGGAACTCTATACCTTGGGCACAGTGAGCATAATGGGAAAAGTAACAGAAGCTAATTAATGTAGGATCAACAGGAAAAAAAAATCAATGAAAATGGCACAAGATTATTCAATCTTTTGTTCAGTGAACAGCATTACCAATGAAATGTTGTTGGTAAATGAAGTACCTAATTCAAAGCTGGAAGTAAATTGTATTATTGAAGTACACCATATACAATCCTGAGATTCATTTTCCTGCAGGTATACTTAGGAAATCTATAGAATAGTAACTATAACAGGATCAATGAAAGATCAACTAGAGTGTAGAAGTCAATAAGCTGCAAATGCAAATATAAGTAAACAACAATGGATGACAAGAACGTGAGATTATATGATGAAGAGTCCTTAAAGTGAGATCGTTGGTTGTGGGAACATCTCAATGGATGGGCAAGTAAGTGTAGTTATCCCCTTTGTTCAAGACCCTGATGGCTATGGGGTAGTAACTGTTCTTGAGCCTTGAGACTCTTGTACTTTCTACCTGATGGCAGCAATGAGAAAAGAGCATGGCATGGGTGGTGAGAATCTCTGATGATGGATGGTGTTCTCCTATGACAGCGTTTCATGAGTATAAGCTTAATAATTCGGAGGGCATTACCTGTAATGTATGGGACTGAATCCACTCCCTTTTGTAGGATTTCTGTTTAAAGGCATTGGTGTTTCTATACCAGGGCATAATGCAACCAGTTAGTACATTCTCCACCACATATCTGTGGATGTTTGTCAAAGTTTTAGATTTCATTTTCCACAGACTTAGAGGCAAAGGGTCGAGACCCGAAATGTCAACTTTATATCCAGAGATGTCTGACCTGCTGAGCTATTCTGACAACTTGTTATTTTTTTGTTTTATTAAATGCATCAAGGTCAGTTTGACAATTAAAGTGAAATTTAAACATTTGGGTTAATTTAGATTTCATTGGGTGCTTTTTCTTTTGCAGGAGAATCTGTTACCAGGAGGCATCACAGTGTTTTGGTCTGGTCAGTAGTAGAGTAGAAGTATTAGATCCCAGTGGAGGCACCTCTGTCCTGAGACCAAGTGCCAGCACTCAGGTAAAAAAAAATGATTATTTTATTCTTGGTCTAATCTAATCTGGGAAAATATCTCAAAATGCAACACAGAGAAAAAAGGAGCAGCCATCAAGCCTTTGTGAGAAGGCTTGGAAATGTGAATAGGAGCTTAGAAACAGACTTTAAATTTGTAAATTTCAAATGGAGATAGAGGGCTAATGTATTTGGAGAGGAGTTTCCAAGAAAATGGAGCCAAGATAGCTGGAAGTGTTCTGTGACTGAGTACACGCCTTTAGACATTCAGTGTGGTTTTATATCTGAAAAAGGATAAATAGATCTTGTCTGTGAAGAGTAAATTTAAAAGAATGATTTGTGCAATGAGGGCATTGCTCTAGAACACATTAAATAAGATGGCAATACCAACTTTATGCTCATTTGACATAAAGGAAAAAAGGCAATCTTATTGGGCAATAAATGATCTGGAGAAGGATTGACACTAGCTGCTGAGAGCAGAATGTCCAGAACACTGGATGTGGTTTCAGGATAGACTATCAAAGCCTTACTGGGGTGAATGAATCTTGCAATTATAGAATGGTTACAGCACACAAGGAGGTCAACCAGAATATCATGTCTGTACTGCTTTCTACCAGAACAGCTCATTAATTCCACCCCTTGCTTCTTCGTAATCTAGCAAACTTCTCCTTGCCATATATTTATTCAATTCCAACTTGAAGGTTGCAGTGGTATCTGCCTCCACCACACCTACACACAGTAGATTCCAGGTTGTTGCCATGTGGTGTGTGTAGAAAAAACCCAACTTTTTAAGTCTTTCTTAATTCCTGTGCTTTATGCATGTAACCACTGTTCCTCAGCCCCTCAACCATGAAGTATTTCCCTGCTTTAAATCTCACCTACTATGCATCGGGTTATTTATATCCTGTTGATATTTATCACTGTCCTCTTTGCAATTCTGAGTACAAATTTCTCTATGGCGGGGGGGGGGGGGGGTTGTAAATCTTTGTAATTCTCTTGCTTAGTTATTGAAGCATGTGTTTAATAGGTTCTTAAATTTTAAAAAAAAGCACTTGATTAGGGCACGGTGTCAGGCTACGAAGTTATCTTAGCATGAACAATGGTACAACAGGATTGAAGTGCTGGAAGGTCTGCTTCTGGCTCTTGTGTATAATCAATAGACCCAAAGATGTAAGTGAACGTGAAGGAGGAAGTTGTCGAGATAGAGTCGTGATAGGCTTTTTCTTCAAGTCTAATTGATTTTAAAATGTTTGAAAAAGAGTGAATGTTCAGGGAGTGAATGACGTTTTGAAGCTGAGGGCAATGAATGAGGAGGTGTGGCTTTGTTCAGGAAAGGATATTGGCAGCCAAGTTTTGGATGATTTGTGGTCTTGTGGAAATGATCAGGACACTGAAATATTGCAGTCAGGGGATGTATAATTAACATGCTTAAAAGTAAATCCATCAATCAATAATTAGCTGAACCAGTTTGGTTCAGGCTCTGTTCTATTGGAGAAATGGTGCTAACCATGTTGAATCTGGTAGGAGAGAAATTTTGCAAGGACTTCTTTGCATTGGGCCGCAGATGAAGCATGAAAGTGGGCAGTGGATTGCAGTGTTAGTGCTCTGGAGCAGTTGTGGAGAGGTGAATCATTATGGTCACTGCTAAAAAGATTTCTTGGTGCATTTGACCTAAGTGGTCGTAGGGTTTTGAGTTGATTAAGCTGGGCTGATGGGAATCGTAGCAGAAATTATTTCTTACTGCTGCTATGTTCAGGACAACCATTATGTGGAGGAATGGGATAGGATTGAAAGGAAGAGAAAGATTGCATAGATATGAATAAACTGATGCCAGGAAAGTTGATCTGAGTATCTAGGAAGTGTGTGATCTAGGGCTGTAACAAATAGCATTATACAATATTATTGATTTAGGATGCATTAATATATTAAAAATTGAAAATGCTCTTACCTGAAGAAGTTGTGTATTGCAGTGTCACACTCGTTGTTTACTTCAGTGTTCTTTGTTTTCCCTTTTAAGGCTCTTTCCACCAGTGTCAGCTCCAGTAAACTTTTCCCAAGTAGTACCTCGCAGCATGAAAGTTCATTTGGGGATGAAGTGGAAGTGCACAGTTTACTAATCATAGATCAGCACACATTTGAAGGTAAAAGTTATATCTCCCTTGGAATCTGCTCTTTGTCTGGTATTTCTCTGGTTTCAGCAATCCTCTGAATAATTCCATTTCAACCACCTACAAGTCTTTCCAAAGTTGCTTACAAATAACAAGTAACTTAGAGCCTTGTTCTGTATTATGTATTTGCAATATTATGATTTTTTTTCCAGAAAACTAATTGTTTTTAACAATTTGTGTTATATTGTGCTGCATTCTGGTTAATATAAAGCAGCTCTCAGGATAAAGTAGAGGTATCCACAGTTTGATGTTATGGATGCTGACAATAAGTAGGATGTAAAGTATGGGAAATCTAATATTCTCTGTCACTGCAGAGTTTAGCAGCAAAGTAAACTTGATTTATACCCAGATGAGGTACCTGTCGTCGTCTGAACCCTTAATGCCTAGGTGGCACGTGGGGCCTCAGGGTACCTGACTATGTACTAAGAACCTTTGCTGATCAACTGGCTGGAATGTTCACTGAGATCTTTAACTTCTCACTTCGGCAGTCTAATGTACCCACCTGCTTCAAGCAGGCTTCAATTTATACTAGTGTCTAAGAAGAATTTGGTAACCTGCCTCAATGGCTTTCATCCAGCAGCACTTACATTCATAGTGATGGAAGTGTTTTGATAGGTTCCTGATAGGTTAGTTTCTGCCCGACATGGGTTCTCTCCAGTTTGCCTACCAGAGCAACAGGTCCACAGTCTAGGTGCAAAAAAAGTATGTGAACTTCTGGCATACTGCCTTCTACAAAAGCCATTTAGAGTCAGGAGTTCCAGTCATTGAGATGAGATTGGAGATGTGGGTTGTAGAGGTGCCCTGCCCTATAAAAAAGGTGCAGAAAGGTTACTGACACAGCCTGCTCTGCTCAAGAAAGATTTGTTTATGTGCAGCATGACTCAATTAAAACCACTTTCAGAGAATCTTAGAAGGATTGTAGAGATACATGAAGCTGGCAAAGGCTACAAAAGCGTTTCTAAAGATCTAAATGTTCATCAGTCCACAGTAATAGAAATTGTGTACAAATGGAGGAAATTCAGTACCGCTCCTGCTCTCCCTAGGAGTGAACATCCTACCAAGAGCACAATGTGCAATGCTGGAGGAGGTGAAAAAGAACTCAAGGGTAACAGCAAAAGACCTGCAGAAATCTCTAGAACTTGCTGAAGTCTCTGTTCATGTGTCCACTATAAGAAAAAGGCTGACCAAGAATGGTGTTCATGGAAGGACACCACAGAGGAAACCTACTCTCCACAAAAAACATTGCTGCATGTCTCAAGTTTGCAAAAGCCCATCTGGATATTCTAAAATGCTTCTGGGACAATGTTCTGTGGACAGATGAATCAGAATCAGGTTTATTATCACCGGCATGTGTCGTGAAATTTGTTAACTTAGCAGCAGCAGTTCAATGCAATACATAATATAAAAGAAAAGTACCAAAAATAAAATAATAAATAAATAAATTGCAGTTTTATGTATATTGAATAGATTTGCAAAAAACAAATAATACTTTTAAAAAAAAGTGAGGTAGCGTTCAAGGGTTCAATGTCCATTTAGGAATCGGGTAGCAGAGGGGAAGAAGCTCTTCCTGAATCGCTGAGCATGTGCCTTCAGGCTTCTGTACCTTCTACCTGATGGTAACAGTGAGAAAAGGGCATGCCCTGGGTGCTGGAGGTCCTTAATAATGGACGCTGCCTTTCTGAGACACCACTCCCTGAAGATGTCCTGGATACTTTGTAGGCTGGTACCCAAGATGGAGCTGACTAGATTTACAACCCTCTGCAGCTTCTTTCGGTCCTGTGCAGTGCCGCCTCCCTCCAACTCCCCATACCAGACAGTGATGCAGCCCATCAGAATGCTCTCTACAGTACATCTATAGAAGTTTTTGAGTGTACTTGTTGACATACCAAATCTCTTCAAACTCCTAATGAAGTATAGTCGCTGTCTTGCCTTCTTTATATCAACATCAATATTTTGGGACCAGGTTAGGTCCTCAAAGATCTTGACACCCAGGATTTTGAAACTGCTCACTCTCTCCATGTCTGATCCCTCTATGAGAATTGGTATGTGTTCCTTCATCTTACCATTCTGGAAGTCCACAGTCAACTTTTTCGTCTTACTGATGTTGAGTGCCAGTTTGTTGCTGCAACCCCATTCCATAGTTAGCATACCTTGCTCCTGTACACCCTCTCATCACCATGTGAGATTCTACCAACAATGGTTGTATTATCGCCAAATTTATAGATGGTATTTGAGCTATGCCTAGCCACACAGTCATGGGTATAGAGAGAGTAGAGCAGTGGGCTAAGCACACACCCCTGAGGTGCACCAATGTTGATCGTCAGTGTGGAGGAGATATTATCACCAATCCGTTCAGATTGTTGTCTTCTGGTTAGGAAGTCGAGGATCCAATTGCAGAGGGAGGTACAGAAGCCCAGGTTCTGTAACTTCTCAATCAGGATTGTGGGAATGATGAAATTAAATGCTAAGCCATAGTTGATGAACAGCATCCTGACATAAGTGCTTGTGTTGTCCAGGTAGTCTAAAGCCATGTTAAGAGTCATTGAGATTGCACCTGCCGTTGACCTATTGTGGCAATAGGCAAATTGCAGTGGTTCCATGCCCTTGCTGGGGCAGGAGTTCAGTCTCATCATGACCGATCTCTCAAAGCATTTCATCACTGTAGATGTGAGTGCCACCAGGCAATAGTCATTAAGGCAGTTCACGTTAATCTTTTTAGGCACTGGTATAATTGTTGCCTTTTTGAAGCAAGTAGAATCTTCCACCCATAGCAGTGAGAGGTTGAAAATGTCCTTGAATACTCCCGCCAGATGGTTGGCACAGGTTTTCAGAGCCTCACCAGGTACTCCATCAGGTCCTTTCGCCTTGCAAGGGTTCACTCTCTTTAAAGACAGCCTAACATTGGTCTCTGAGACAGAGATCACAGGGTCATCAGGTGCAACAGGGATCTTCACAGCTGTAGTTATATTCTCCCTTTCAAAGTGGGCATGGAAGGCATTGAGTTCATCTGGTAGTGAGGTATTGCTGCCATTCATGCTGTTGGGTTTCACTTTGTAGTAAGTAATGTTTTGCAAACCGTTCCAGAGATGAGTCAAAAGTTGAAAATTTTGGCAGAAATGCACGCCGCAATATTTGGAGGAAATGGGGCACTGTACAGAAATACCAAAACCTCATCCCAGCTGTAAAGCATGGTGAAAGGAGCATCATGACTTGGGGCTGCTTTGCTGCCTCAGGACCTGGTCAGCTTGCAATCATTGAGGAAACAATGAATTCAAAATTCTATAAATATATTTTACAGGTTAATGTAAGGGTAGCGTGCTGTCACCTGAAGCTTAATATAAGTTGGATATTGCAATGAGATAATGATCTGAAACCTCAAGAGTATCTGTGGATGTGAACTTCTCTCCATTTAGGACATTTACAGCAACAGGTGCTGGAAGATCATTGGGGAAACCAGTCACCCCAACCTTAAATTGTTTCAGCTGCTGCCATCTGGCAAATGGTATCAACAGGTTACAGGAGAGCTTCTTCCTACAAGCCATTGGACATAACTTCATATGTCTGTGCATTGTGACGGAATACTAATGCAAAGATATTTACTCCCTCGTGTTGTGGGATGGATGTAAGATTTAAATTCAGTAAATCAACAGCAGAACAGTTTAAGAAGAAGAAAATTTGTGTTTTGGAATAGTCAAGTCAGAGTCCAGACCTTAACCCAATTGAGATGCTGTGGTATGACTTGAAGGGGGCTCTGTTCATGCAATGTATCCCAGAAATATTGATCAACTGAAACAGTTTTGTATGGAGGAATGGTGTATAATTCTTCCTTGCCTTTGTGCAAGTCTGATCAGCAGCTACAGGAAACATTTGGTGGAGGTTATTGCTGCTAAAGGAGGTTCTACCAGTAATTAAATTAAAGGGTTCACATACTTTTTCCAGCCTGGACTGTGAATGATTAAACAATGTGTTCAATAAAGTCATGAAAAGTACAATTATTTGTGTGTTATTAGTTTTGGCAGATTGTATTTGTCTATTATTGTGACTTAGATGAAGATCAGACCACATTTTGTGAGAAATTAATGCAGAAGACCATTAATTACAAAGGGTTCACAAGCTTTTTCTTGCAACTATACATCAGGATGCTCTTTATCGTCTATAACTCAACATTCAATAACATCATCCCCTCAAAACTAATCAATAAGCTTCAAGACTGTGGCCTCAATACCTTGTTATGCAATTTATGCTCAATTTCCTCACTTTGAGACCCGAGTCAGTTCGGATTGGCAAAAACATCCCCACGGTCTCCATCAGCACAGGTACACCACATGGCTGTGTGCTTAGCTCTTGCTCTACTCACTTTACACTTATGACTGTGGTTAAGCACAGCTCCAAGACTATATTCAAGTTTGCTGAAGATACCACTGTCGATGGCTGAATTAAAGTTAGTGATGAGTCAGCACATAGGATGGAGACTGAAAATCTGGCTGAGTGGTGCCATAACAA
This sequence comes from Hypanus sabinus, assembly GCF_030144855.1. Lineage (NCBI taxonomy): Eukaryota > Metazoa > Chordata > Chondrichthyes > Myliobatiformes > Dasyatidae > Hypanus > Hypanus sabinus. Next base: position 130,042,224 of record NC_082712.1, on the reverse strand, counting down.
CAGTCTGTTACTTAATGTCAACAAGACCAAGGAGCTGATTATTGACTTCAGGAGAGGAAACCAGAGGTCCATGAGCCAGTTCTCAGAGGCGGAGAGGGTCAACAGCTTTAATTTCCTTGGTGTTATTATTTCAGAGGACCTGTCCTGGTCTGAGCACGCAAGGTCAATTACGAAGAAAGCATGGCACTGCCTCTACTTCCTTAGCAGTTTGCGAAGGTTTGGCATGACATCTCAAACTTTGATAAACTTCTGTAGATGTGTACTGGAGAGTATATTGACTGGCTGCATCATAGCCTGGTATGGAAACACCAATGTCCGTGAACGGAAAGTCCCACTGTCACGCAGGTGAGAAACTGCTAGAAAATTCAGCAGTCTAATGAACAAGGAGGCAATTAAAAGAGAGAGAGAGAACTGTGACTTGGTTTTGATAACACTTTTAATTGTGACCTTGAGAGGGAGAGAGTATGGCGCCAGCTGAGACATGAGCTGGGAAGTCACCATGGTAACAGCTCAGTGGTTGAGTTAACGGATGGCTGGAATTTCAAATGGAATATAAAAAGTTGAGGCGTTGGTCTGATAACGGCAGAGGAGACAAGACATGGGAGAAGTGCAGAAGCTATTCGAGAAACCACTGGTGGAGTTTAAGACCACCACGAGGGTGGAGGCCACGAACCGATTAATTTCGACCCGTGATTACAAGTGCGAGTAAGAGCTTGCCTGTGGGGGTCTGCTGGTGGTGAACCCATGCCTTGGGTTAGTAGACCATTCCCTAGAAGGGGCTCTGTCCATCTGTTTCTCTGTGGGGTTCACACGAAGTGACTCTAAAGACTTCGGAAGCAAGAATAACTAAAACTGCCAACTAAAACATCAACTCAATTAACTCTCTCTCTCTCTCTCTCTCTCTCTCCATCAATTCAACTTGATGCAACACAAAGTGAACTGAACTGCTTAAACTTACCTGAAACCGTAAGACTGATATCTACCTCCCGGACTATTATCTTTGTATCCACACACACATTTACAGAGATATATAAAATAATTTATAACCTGTATCGTATTATCTGGTTTTAATGATACTAATTTGTAGTAGTAATAAATATAGTCTTAATTTATAGTAAACCAGACTCCAGGTGTGTTCCATTTCTGCTAGTCTTTTTCAACTTGTCACAGGATTCATGACACCACATAAAGTAGTGGATACAGCCCAGTCCATCACATGTAAAGCTCTCCCAACCATTAAGCACATCTCCACGAAATGTTGTCGCAGGAAAGCAGCGTTCATCATCAGGTCACCACCAGGTTCAGGAAGTTATTAGCTCCTCAACTATCAGCTCTTGAACCAAAGGGGATAATTTTACTCTACTTCACTTTATCATCGAAATATTCCCACAACTTACGGATTCAATTTCGAAGACTCTTTATCTCATCTCGATATTTATTTATTATGATTATTAGTATTTCTTCCTTTTTGTATTTTCACAGTTTGTGACTTTTACACACTAGTTGAATGCTCAAGTTGTGTAGCCTTTCATTGATTCTATTATGGTTATTCTATTATGGATTTATTGAAGAAACCCCGCAACAAAATAAATCTCAGGGTTGTATATGGTAACATATCGTCTTCAATAATAAATTTACTTGAATTTCACATTATTCCATAATTCTTTTCAAATGTTTTCACTGTAATATATCAAAATCAGTATTACAGGACCTAAACTGAGAAAGTAGAACCTCTCCAAAAATTATTTTGGTGTAAGTGTAAGTCAAGTTGCTACATGCAGTTAATTTCAGTATATAAATTACTTCCTTTACATATTTGATACTTGGATATAAGACATTTATCTACAGTCATTTATCATTTAGGTAATTTCAAATTTTTGGTGCTTGGAGGCCAGAAAAATGTTTTCCTTTTAATTAGGTTTTTGCTGAAATTACGGTGCTTATAAAAAGTATTCGCCCCTCTTGCAAGTTTTTGTGTTGCATTGTTTTACAACATTGAATCACAGTGGATTTCACTTGGCTTTCTTGACACTGATCAATAGAAAAGACTCTTGCATGTTGACATGAAAACACATTTCTACAAATTGGCTGAAATTTATTTCAATTATTAAACACAAAATAATTGATTGCATAATTACTCACCCCCTTCAAGTCAGTATTTACTAGATGCACCTTTGGCAGCAATTACATTCTTGAGTCTCTGTGGATAGGTCTCTATCAGCTTTGCCCATCTGGACACTGCAATTTTTCCCCATTCTTTATAAAACTGCTCAAGATTTGTCAGATTGCATGGAGATTGTGAGTGAACAGCCCTTTTCAAGTCCAGCAACAAATTCTTATCCCAAGTCTCAGTTCTCTTGTAGACTGCGTCTGGTTTTCATCCAGGACTTTCCTGTATTTTGCTGCATTCATTTCCCCCTCAACCTTCACAAGACTTCCAGGGCCTGCTGCAGAGAAGCATCCCCACAGCATGATGCAGACACCACCATGCTTCGCAGTAGAGATGCTGTGTGTTGTTTGGCTTACACCAAACATAGCATATAGTTTGATGGCCAAAAAGCTCAATTTTGGTTTCATCAGGCCATAGAACCTCCTTCCAGCTGATTTCAGAGTCTCCTACATACCTTCTAACAAACTGTAGCTGAGATTTCATGTGTGTGTGTTTTTTTTCCCAACAGTGGCTTTGCCACTCTCCCATAAAGCTGTGACTGCTGAAGCACCCACCAACAGCAGTTGCATGTGCAGTCTCCCATCTCAGCCTCTGAAGTTTGTAACTCCTCCAGAGTTGTCATGGGTCTGTAGCTGGTCTCCATCCCTAGTGCCCTTCTTGCTGGGGCACTCTGTTTCTGAGGATGGCCTGCTTTAGGCAGATTTACAGCAGTGCAATTTTCTTTCCATTTCTTGATGATTGATTTAACTGTACAAAGGATATTCAGTGACTTGAAAATTTTTTAGTATCCATCTCCTGACTTGTGGTTTTCAATAACCTTTTCGCAGAGTTGCTTGGAGTGTTCTTTTGTCTTCATGTTGTAATTTTTGCCAGCAGTTGGACCAATCCTGACTTTTAATAGCTGTTGACAGTCCATCTTAAAGGTGCATTACCACCACCAACCAGACAGAATTGCTGTAGAGAGTTGGGAAATAAAACCCTTACTCTTTCTTTATCAAATTAAATTACCCCAAGAAGCCCTATAGATTGAAAGTAATGAAAGACAATATTGTGAATTAAGTTAAAGTCACTTTGACTTGGTAAACTATCAACCCCCAAAGATGGTAGTGCAGCCTGCATTTGGCTTCTTTCAACCTTACTACATCACTTTGTAAAAAGAATATGTTCAACTGGTAAATAAAGATGACAAAACCAATGCACCCCAGAGTGATGTTTACCAACAAGTTAGAAGGAACAATTAAACATAGTATACCCAATTCTAAGTCAAGTCAATATAATTCCTTGCTTGCTTGTTTTACTCCTTTCTCCCCCCCCAGTCCAACAGTTCTAATGTATTCTGTAAAGATATCTCCCCTTATGCCCATTATCGCACAAGTCTTGCCATAATCCCCTGATTCTTAGGCCCACCAACCCCAGCAGTTCGACTTTCCACATATAGGTGTATTTTTACAACATTCATTTGAAACGCCTTGACTGCACACAAGTGATCTCCATTTAACTATGTAACTGCTAAAATCACTGGCTGCACCAGTGATGATTTGGTGTGTTATATTAAAGGGGTGAATACTGATGCAATCAATTATTTTGTGTTTTATATTTGTAATTAGATCACTTTGTAGAGATCTGCTCTCACTCACAGAATGCTGGTGGAACACAGCAAGCCAGGCAGCATCTATAGGAAGAAGCACAGTCGACGTTTTGGGCCGAGACCCTTCGTCAGGACTGAAAGCGACTTCTTCAAAATGAGAAACCCTTCACTGACAAAGAAGTGTTTTTCTGTTGGTCAGTGTAAAAAAAAGCCAAATTAAATCCACTATGATTCAGTGTTGTAAAACAATAAAACACGAAAACTTCCAAGGAGGGTGAATACTTTTTATAGGCACTCTAATTCAAGTAATGTGATACTTTGCATTTTATTACTTATCAGATTATGGATACTCTATGGTAAAAACAGTACACTGTCCGGGCTCTCTTAGATTTCAGGCCAAAGAAAGTGAGAAGTGGTGTGTCTCTTGGCTCTCCTCTTCAGAAGATGATGAATTTCAGACCATTGATTCCAGGAATGTTGGCCAATTTCAAACCGCTCAACCATTTTGGCAAATATTAATAAGCCAGATGATCATGAAATGTAGCACAAATACCAATACACATTTCACAGAATCACTGGAATAATGCAAAGGAGCAAGATCACTGACATTTGAGTAGCAATAATATCAATTGTAGCAGTTAATTTGTACCTTTTATTGAAGGTAAAAGCTTTTATTGGTCTTAATTTATTTTTTATAATCTTGTATTTAATAGGATTGTATTTTAGAAATTTTTAACAATAGCTTTCTGTTTTTAGTACTTCATGCTCACCAGTTTCTTCAAAATGAGTATGCACTAAGTATTGTATCCTGCAAGTTGAGCAAAGATCCCAATACGTACTTTGTTGTGGGTACGGCAATGGTTTATCCTGAAGAAGCAGAACCAAAACAAGGACGAATTATTGTGTTTCAGTACTCTGATGGTAGGTTAAATTATATTTAATGCTGACTACCTTTTGAATAATCCACTTATCCTTTTGGCTTTCTTCCAGTTTAAAAACCTAATATTCCAGGTCATTCTTTCTTCATCTTATGAAAACTGGTATTGGTCTGTTTTGTTAGCCACTGGCCTGCAGTTCTTCTTGCACCAACACTGACTAGTTTTAATCCATTGATTACCACCTCTCATTATTGAGGTTACTCAGCCATTGGAATTTCATCTGCGTGACATGAATTATGGACCTGATTATCTCCAATTTATTTTTCCAAAGCACTATTAGCATATAAAGTTTTTGTTTATTAATGAGCAATGTTGGCCTTCTTGTTCCAAATATAATGTATTTCCAAACAGCTGTTATTACCTTCATTTCCCTCTAATGCAGTTAAGCAAATTAGGCACCATAGTCACAAGTCTTGATACAGATTGTTTATATACTCATTTATGATTAATTTAACACTCTCCATACTTGTTAATGATTCATTTTGAATACACAAGAAATAGTATCTTTCTAAATGTTTTATTCAAAAGGTAAACTTCAGACTGTCGCCGAAAAAGAAGTAAAAGGTGCGGTGTATTCCATGGTGGAGTTCAATGGCAAGTTGTTGGCAAGCATCAATAGCACAGTATGTAAATATTTGTAAAATTTTTAACAACTTTACTAAGATGGCAGAAAGTGTTTCTTTTTATACTAGTCATAACAGGCTATGTAAATTTTTCTAAGACATAGACAGTTTTATGTGAAACCTAAAATAAGAGTGCTTGCTCTATGTTTTGCATTTTAAATCCTTGTACCTCCCTCTGCAACTGGATCCTTGACTTCCTCATTGGAAGACCACAGTCTGTGGATCGGAAATAACATCTCATCCTTGCTGATTTCAACACTGGCGAACCTCAAGGTTGTGTGCTTAGCCCACTGCTTTACTCTGTCTGCACCCATGATTGTGTGGCAAGGCACAGCTCAAATTTGCCAACCTCACAACTATTGTTGGCAAAATTTCAGATGATGACAGAGCAGCTTATAGGAGTGAGATAGATTAGCTGGATGAGTGGTGACACAGCAGCAACTGCACTCAACGTCAGTAAGACCAAGGAATTGATTGTGGGCTTCAGGAAAGGGAAGTTGAGGGAACACACACCAGTCCTCATCAAGTGATCAGAAGTGGAAAGGGTGGCAGTTCCATGTTCTGAGTGTCAACATCTCTGAGGATCCATTCTGGGCTCACTATATTGATGCAATTTCAAAAACGACCTAACAGTGGCTATGTTTCATTGGGAATTTGAGGAGACTTGGTAAGTCATCAAAAGCACTCACAAATTTCTACAAATGTACCATAGAGAGCATTCTAATTGGTCTAACATAATCTATTATGGAGGACTGCATGGGCTTGAAAAAAGCTGCAGAAAGTTGTAAATACAGCTAGCTCCATCGTGCAAATTAGCCCCTCTGGCAGCCAGGACATGGCCTCCTCTCAGTGCTACCATCAAGGAGGAGGTGCAGGAGCCTGAAGACACACACTCAACAGCTTCTTTGCCTCCAACATCAAATTTCTGAATGGACAATGAACCCATGAACTCTTACACAGTACTTATTTTTCCCCTCACTTTCTGTACTATTTACTTAATCTATTTAATTTTTTAAAGTATATAATTATTATAATTTTATAGTGTTTATTACTACGTATTGCAATGTCCTGGTGCCGCAAAGTAACAAATTTCACGACAGATTAATTCTGATTCTAAAAATTGACAGATCCTTTTTCTGCATATAGTAACCCTTAATGAGTACAAATCTTGACTTTGGGTTGACATGTGAGTATTTATCTTTTATGCTTCCTTCCATGATATGGAGGAAGAAGATTTTAAAGGGTCTGTTTCACTTGTTTTTTTGCCAAAGCTGGTCCCACCAAACTGAAAATTGTACAATTTTATCCCTAATTAGATTTCTCAATGTAAGAATGAAAATTCTGTTTTAGTAATTAAAATTTCTTTTTTTTTTCTAAATATGGCATTTTGTAAAGCATGCAAATTGTTATTTTGCTCTGAGATGTGAAAAAATATTTTTATTATAGGTTCGATTATATGAGTGGACTGCTGAAAAAGAGCTACGCACAGAGTGTAACCACTACAATAATATTATGGCCCTTTACTTGAAAACAAAGGGAGACTTTATTCTTGTGGGAGATTTGATGCGCTCAGTGCTGCTGCTTGCCTACAAACCAATGGAAGGCAATTTTGAAGAGGTACAATGCAAATAGAGGTTGTGTCACATTTTTCTTTTAAGTTTTTTGCTGCTCTGCAAGCCCCAATCATGTTAAGTTTTAATGTGTCAGCTTTTAAATTGTTATGTGAATGTTCATTCATAAAAATAATAACACAACTGCCTGCCTTTGATTGCTTTGCAGAGGGAGAACATACTTTCCCTATTGTGGGTAGAAAGGATCATCAGATGCAATCCTGGAATAAGAGGGCTGTTCTGTATGGAGAGATTGGAGTAAATGGGATCTTTTTATAGGATTTGGAAGGGGAATTATGTTATAGAGTATAAAACTTGATTGTGTAGCTGAGTACAAGCCATTTCTCTTAATTGGAGAGTTGGGGATTAGGGATCGGAATAAGATATCAGCCATTCTATTTATTTATTTACTTACTTAGCTACCATACCTATGTGTCGATCCCTGTCTATTCTGCAGTTTAGGATGATTATTTGCAATTCTGTTTGTACGGATTGTGGATGCTCATTCATTAAATATATTTAAGATTGAGATCAATTGATTTTGAGCACTAAAGGGAATCAAGGCATATGAGAATCAGGCAAGAAGAGGAATTAATTTCACTATTTATTTCTGACATTTTGAGTGGCAGAACAGGCTAGAGAGATATTCATAGTCTATTTTTGATCCAACAATGTACTTGCAAAAGGGTTGCTGAAAATCTCATGTACCGGATCTGCTCTTTCATTTCAAACTAAAACCAAACTCCATGAGTATCTCCAATATACATTTTGATGTTTCTCTTTAGTCAGCAGATGTGACTTTGAAAACTTTGCCGCCACTGAATTGGATGTTGAGGGTTGTGTTGTGCAGCTTCCCCATTCCAGACTTCACTCCCTGATAAGGAGAAGAAAGTAGTAATTTAAAAAAAAAGTCTCTTCCATTTCTGACTTTTTTTGGTAAATGTGGTCAATGTATTGGCACTGATACAAATGATAATACTCTTAATTTATCATCTGATATTTCTCCCACTGCTTGTAATTGATTTTTAATTAATATTGGTAAGCTTAAAATGTCATCTACAGACACAACGTTATCTGGAGGAAGGGAACGTTCAATCAGTTACCTTCCCCACCTCCCCTAAAGTATTATATACAATGGAAAGATATTTATGTACTGATTATAATTTGGTTTTATTATAAGAATGATATGATTTACAGTATCCATAAGATTTCAAGTTGAAAGTTACTGAAAAAAACTGTCTTTCTATTGGTATTCTCTGTTATTGTTAAAGCAGTTGATTAATTGATTATAATGCGATAGCTTCCATCCTGGTTGTGCCACAGATTGAAAGATCCAAAGTAGCTGTGGTGTTCACGTGCCTCCAACACTGTTGATTGGTGTTTGCCTTCAGTGAAAGTCTTCAGCAAGCTTGTGGAGTGATTTTATCATTAACATGATGCAAACTGTTAAAATCATCCAGTCCAAAATGCACTTCAATTACTTCAAGTTTCAGTTGACTTATCATATCATGGATTTATCATATTTTCAAAAATAGGTGGCTATTTGGGCAATCAATTCTATATTAAGTCTCTGTAATTCCATCAATCCCATTTTCCCTGTAAAACTCTCCCCACCCCCTCCCCCTTTCCCACTAATATTTCTATTTTTTGCAGAAAAGACTTCTGTAACTTTTGGCAGAGGTTCTGTATTTAAATTAGATCAAAAATATCTGTTCTGTCACACCTACTTCACTGCATTCTACTCCACGGAGGTGATTGTAGGAAATCACCTTCAGGAGGCACCTTCGTGAACTCTCAATCCCCGATGACCCTATGATTCAATTTCTGAGACTGACGTGAGAGTATCCTTCATGAGGACTGATCAGCTGGCTGGAGTATTTGTCAACCTCTTGCTTCAATAGTCTGAGGTACCCACCTGCTTCAAGCAGGCTTCAGTGATACCGATGCCTGAGAAGAGCGTGGTAACCTGTCTCAATGACTATGATCTTGTAGCACTTATACCCACTTTGATGAAGAGCTTTGAGAGGTTGGTGATGAAACTTATCAGCTGCCTACAAAGTGACCTGGATCTGTTACAATTTGCCAACCGTTACAACAGGTTTACAGCAGGTGCCATTTCATGGGCTCTTTACTGAACTCTGGAACATCTGAACAGTGAAGGTGCATAAAACCTTGGCCTCAATACCTCCTGTGCAATTGGGTCCTCAGTTTCCCTCATTTACATATCCCCAGTCAGTTCAGATTCACAACAACAACCCCTCCACAATCTCAATCAGCACATGGCTGTGTGCTTAGCCCCTGCTCTACTCACTTTGCACTTAGGATTCTGAGGCTAAGCACAGCTCCAGTGCCATATTTAAATTTGCTGATGACATCACTGATGTTGGCCGAATCAAAGGTGGTGAGTTTGGATGAAACCAGTTGTAGATATTACTATGGGGACAATGTATGCCTACTTTATTCATGTTCCATAGTCTTTCAATTTCCTCTTTTATTTCAGCATACTTTTAGTATTTTTCACTTGATTTCCGTGTGCTTAGAATGGTTGTGACTACTAAGTAAGTTGCTTGTTAATCTGTAACATTATATCTGGACAGTTATAGATTGTCCTATATATAATAATGGATCGGTCATAATATAATTTGTAGGACTCTGACTCTAAAATTGGATCTGGCTTGTATTTATAGTAAAGTCTGGTGTCTTTCATGAGTTTGTATTTTATAGCAAGATTTTGGTGAATAAAATTTGCCACTTGATTGTGCCTTTGTAAGTAATCAGATTGAGTTAAACTACAGTAGGATCCTGCAATGTGTTAGATTGTTTTTGGTTTCTCTTAGAATTTTCTGCTTTTGTCACCTTGAATTTTTTGGTCTTTATTATGATTTTTTTGATAATTTTTTGTGTTGGTCTCCTGGCCCTGTTCTGCCATAAGGAACCCCTCTTCTGGGAAGAGGTCTCCAACTCTGAGCTAGGCATTTGATGCTTCCTTGTCGACATCTAGTCTGCTGAGATCATAGGGACGTTTTCCATGGAGAGTCATACTCTTCCATTGGTTAACTTTTCTTCTCCTATAATGATAATTTCTTCAATTTACTAGGTTGTGTTTTTATTTTAAGCTTAGTAGTGTGTATTTATCAGTATTGCATATACTTGTGTGGAGAGTTACCTGTTTTTGATGATGAAAGTTTTTTCCTTAGAAGTTTTATCTGACTGCTATGTAATTTTTTTTAGACCTGTTTTCTAAAATTTGTCATTTCAGTTCTTACTTTTCTTTATACATTTTCCATATCGGTTTTGGATCAAGATATTATGTTAAGAGAATATGTTAATATGGGTATAGTGAAAGTGTTTCTTGCATTTGTTATATTTTTATTATTAAACTCTGGCAGATTTTCTTAAGCCTGGTGTAAATTCTGTCAAAAGTTTGCCCTTTATCACACTAATCTCTTTTCTTTGCTTGTTGATGTCTCACTTACTTTCATATTCACCCTTAAGTCGTGTTATATCCTGCTGCTCTGTTTTATATTCGAGTAGCTCCATTGCACCTTACTCTACATTTACTATTCTAGTCCAAAGTTCTTTAGAAAATCTATCTTTAGAAAATAGTTCCATTATTTGAATTAATTGCTTTAGTTTTCCTCATGAAGGAGTATATAATCATTTTTTTGCTCAGTTTGTCTTTTGTACATTGTTTATTTGTTCTATAGAGGATGGTCATTATTCTATTGTGTTTCGTGTATTTACTATGATTGCCCACAAGAAAATGAATCTCAAGGTTGTATACAGTGACATATATCATCTTTGATAATAAATTTACTTCAGACTTTGAATACTGCCACAGTTTCTACCTAGCATGTAATTGAAATAGAAACTTGAAAATTAACTTGATTCCTTTATTGTTTTTATAAAAGATTGCCCGAGACTTCAACCCTAACTGGATGAGTGCTGTGGAGATATTGGATGATGATAATTTCTTGGGTGCAGAGAACTCCTTCAATTTATTTGTATGTCAGAAAGACAGGTGAGCAGTTCTAAAAAGGTATTTCCACTCTTACAGGTAATCTTACGTTGATTTTATGGTATATGCACTCTGGCCTTTGAGTGGTGGTGAGATATTTGAAGGGATCCACAAGTAGACTGAATTAAAATTACCTATAAAGATGAATTATGGCAGGATAGTTCAACAGTGTGCAATGTACATTCTGTGCTATGCTGGAGGCAATGGAGACAATTACAGTATCAAACTTTGATTTCTCGGATTCTGGAATTTTGGGGCTACTGTGGAGTTATATTCACTGTGGCACATCCGTGTGGACGTTCATGAAAGGTCGCGGAGGCTAGAATACCGGAGGTATTGAATGAGTATCAACTAATTTTTGGAAAGATTAAAGAACTGAAAATTGAACTGGATCAAAAGAGGTAATGTTGCCTAGAGCTGATCAGCTGTGATAGTTTTAAATAGTGAAATGCAGTCCTTCAATTGTGATTGTTGATGTTTACACACCCGTCCCCCACCAACCCATGCTGGGGAAGTGCTGCAGGAGCTCTACAGTGCCATCAGTGACCGTGAAACCACTCATCCCGATGGTGTCTTCATTGTTGCTGGTGACTTCAATTATGCCAACTTAAAAACAGTCCTAAAGTTGCACCAGTATGTCAACTTTGCAACCAGAGGAGGGAATATATTAGACCTGGTTTATATATATATATTTGTAGAGCCTACATGGCTGTTTCCCACCCTCACTTCAGCTACTCGGACCAACACATCCACTTTCCTAAGCCCTACGTACAGACCACTGGTTAAATGAATCAAACCTGTTCACAGGGAGATCGGCACCTGGTTAGAAGGTGCCACCTTGGTGCCATCTCAGTGCCACAGGTCTGCTTTGAAAGCAAAGACTGGAGCTTATTCGAGGCAGCTGCTTCTTTCAACCTTGGTTTTGATTGTTTAAATGGTATACGGAGTAGAACAATTGTTTCTGTGCTGTTAGCTTTGGCAGGTTGTGTTTGTCTATTATTGTGACTTAATTGAAGATCAGACCACATTTTAATGCTAATTAATACTGAAAACCAGATAAGTGCAAAGGGTTCACAAACTTTTTCTCGCAACTGTACAATCATCACGTGAACATTAATGAACACTGCCAGGGCAATCCAATAACCGTGTCTGACAGCAGAGGTTCATGTACTGCTCTGGGATTAGAACACTGCCTTCAGATCAGTGGACAGGACAACTGTGTGGTCAGTGAGAGCCACACTCTCCAGAGCCATCAGTACACATTTCACTCCCCTTCCTTTTGTCTCACCTCCTTCACCACCGCTCCAGATAATACCAAACCCAGGTCTTAAACTTGGTACACTGCCCAATTTCAAAATGAGCTTCCTCAGCCATAACCATTGAGCTACCAAAATTAAGTATTCCATTCCAAACATCACTAATACGCCTCACACCTTTTCCTCATGATACAGGAACAGTTCTTAATAGTTACTTGACTTCTCCTGAGTTTTACTTTTCATAATCTTTTTTTATTTGATCTTCCCAATAGAACTATCTTTAAGTTATAGCTCATTTTGAATCTTTATGTGAATATCATAGTTAATATAGTTATGACCTCTTAAAGCAAATCTCCACAGCTTCCCACGTTAGTGAGTTGTTTAGATTTTCCAGTAATATTTTCTACGACTCTGTTCACAAATACCAGGTTCCACCAACTTCTGTGTGTGTTCCAGCAACAGTGAATGCTGTACTTCATTAAATTGAAGGAATTTCTTTTTCTTCCCAGATACTGACTTTTTAACGTGATCGTGTTTTAAATTATCTGTAGCATTTTGAGATTTCTGTCTCAGTGCACTTGCAGCAATGGGTTTGTGTTTGTGTTTTCGTTTTCAGTGCAGCTACTACAGACGAGGAAAGACAGCACCTCCAGGAAGTAGGGCTTTTCCACCTTGGCGAGTTCGTCAATGTGTTTTGTCATGGTTCGCTGGTGATGCAGAATCTTGGTGAGACATCAACACCTACACTGGGTTCAGTGCTGTTTGGTACAGTCAATGGCATGATTGGTAAGTATATATATATATATAAGTTTGAAGGAACAACAAAAGCTACTTGAAGCATGCTTATTACAATGAGCTGCTCTGATTACTCAGGGAGGAACCTAGCCTCCTCATAAAATGTGAAGACCAAGAAATTATAAGTTTCTGTCCACAGTTTGTATGAGTGAGTTATCTTAACGAGTGTTAATAGAGCCACAACACAATCCATAGCAGAAAAACAGAATGGTGATCTCTGACACATCTTCCCTCCCCTCTTCTCTCTGCTTTCCTTTAGGATTTCTCTCCATGACTCCATTGTCCACTTGTCCCTCCCCACCAATTCCCCTCCAGACATTTAATTCTTGCACACAAGTGTATCTGCAGATGCTGAAATCCAGAGCAAAGCACGCAATGCTGGGGGAACTGTGAGCAGATCTGGCAGCTTCTATGGAGAATAATAAGCAGTTAACATTTCAGGCCGAGACCCTTCATTAGGATTGAAAAGGAAGGGGAAAGAAGCCAGAATAAGGAGGAGGGGGAGAGGAGGGAAATACAGCCTGGCAGGTAATAGGTGAAGCCAGAAAAGAGGAAGGTAGGTGGTTGGGGGGATGAAATGAGAATCTGGGAGATGATAGGTGGAAATGGTAAAGGGCTGAAAAAGGGAAAAAAATCTGATAGGAGAGGAGAGTGGACCATGGGAGAAGGGGAAGGAGGAGAGGCACCAGAGGGATGTGATAGGCAGTTGAGGAGAAGAGTAGGAGTAGAAGGGGAACCAGAATGGGAAATTGAGAGAGTGAGGGGGGGGGGGGGGGAGAGAGGATAGAAAGGACTGAAAGTTAGGGAATTCACTGTCTTGGAGGCTTCCCAGATGGTGTATGAGGTGTTGCTCCTCCAACCTGAGAGTGGCTTCACCCTGGCAGCAGAGGAAGCCGAGGACAGAAATGTTAGAATGGGAAGTAGAATTAAAATGGGCGGCCACCGGCGGATGGTGTGAAGGTGCTTAACGAAGCAGACCCCCAGTCTACATCACTGATGTAGAGGAGGCCGCACCAGGAGCATCAGATATAGTAAATGACCCCAACAGAGTGAGGTGTTGCCTTATCCCTGCAATTGCGCTAATTGTTATACCTGACCCTTCCTCACCCTCTTCATCACCACCTTTCAGGGCCCCATACTGTCCTTTCAAGTGAGGTAGCACTTCACACATGAATCCATCCTGTCATTTATTGCTTTTGGTGTTCCCAATACAGCCACCTCTACAAGTGTGAGACTTAATTCAGATTGGAGGATCACTTTGTTAAGCACTCTGCTCCATCTGCTTTAGCAGTCAGCTTGATGGCTAGCCATTTTAATTCAATTTCTTACTGCTGCACCAACATGGCCTCCTCTACTGCTATATTGGTACTGGAGGATCACCTCATATTCGAACTTGGTACTTTCAAACCTGACAGCATTGATTTCAGCAATTTCCAGTAACCATTCCCCTCTGTTTCCCCCTCCTCTTTATTTCTGCTTATCCTTCTGATCCCTTTACCTCTTCTTTTCCCCCTTCACCACCCTCATGTTCTGCCCATCACCCACACTTTCCTCCTGCCACCTTCTTTTATTCTGTCTACTGTCCTCTCCAATCAGATTCCATCTTCATCAACCCTTTGCCTCTTCCACCTATCACCTCCCAGCTTCCCACAATATTCCCAATCCCCTGTAGCCCCTGCCTCTCATGTACATACCTTCACTTTCTCACCTGGACTCGCCCATCTGCCAACTCATACTCTTCTCCCTTCCCCCACCCTTTTATTTTGGCTCTGCCCTCTTTCCAGCCCTGATGAAGGGTTTCAGCCTGAAATGCTGTCTGTTCATTTCCTCCAGTCTTTCATATGTCTTTTCCAGATTTCCAGCATCTGAAGCATTGCTTGTGTGTCCATGGCAATTTAATGCACTTTTGTCTTTTAAATGGAAATAATTGCTTTTCGTTCTGCCATTGTTTGATTTGGAAAGTTTGTTTATATTGCAAAAATATATTTTGTCCTACTGCTCTCTCTTGCCATTTTGTTCAGATTTTTTATTCCTCCTTGTGAATGACAGAAGTCCAGTTACAAGTATAGGGGAAGTAAAGAGATCATCACCAGTCATAAATCAGTGAGAGTATTGATTTTCCTGGAGAATAATAGATTATATTCATCACAAAGTCACAGGGTTTGCAAGTCTAATAGTGTTTCATCATGGTTTTCAGGAAGAATAGTACACAGGATTTATGCCTTTGTCTCCAGTATGAATCTTTACAGTTAAGAACTGATGCAAATAAAATAGTAAAATGTTGCAAAAAACCTAGATTTTCCTGCATTGGATTATTTGTGTGGTCACTCACTTAAAATCTAGATATATGTAATGACAGAACTGACAGAGCCTTCACAAGCTTCAAATTAGAATGACCAAGAACAATTGAAGCAAAGTTGGAGAAAGGAGCCAAATGCCTTTTTTATTTGTTTAGAAAAGTTTATAGGGGGTTTAAACCTGAAAGGTAGCTGGTGGCAAGGCCTTTCCATCTGGGAAGCAAATGATATGGTTGGCTGAACTGCAAAAAGAGGTGCTAAACAGAGGGCCAAAACTGGTCGAAAGGGTAGGTAACTTTTAATAATTGTTTGCAAAGTAGAAAAAGAGGCTATATTGAGGGACAAATTTGTAGAATCTGGCAGCTGAAGTCATGTTTGCAGGGTCAGTGCTCCAACCTTGTACTACTTAAAAATTAATCAACGTGTTAAATAACGTTTTAAAAGAAATTACACTATCTGTCACTTACAGTAATTTTACTGATGATTATTTTACAGGTTTGGTTACTTCATTATCTGAGAGCTGGTATAACTTCCTTTTTGAAGTCCAAAATCGACTGAATAAAGTTATCAAAAGCGTGGGCAAGATTGAACATTCATTATATCTTTTCTATGAAGTCATCTACATGGGATTATGAAGGATTACATACTATGTATATCACAGAAATAGACCATGCCCCAACTCATCTATACTGGCATTATGTTTTGTTTGTGCCTCCATCTTTTTTTCTCACATCCAAGTCCCTATCAGTATGACCCTTTATTCCCTGCCCTTCATAATTGTTCATCCCAGTTTGGCAAAAGAATAAACCAGGGAAGATAGTGCACCAGTGGCTGACAAGGGAAATTAGGGATAGTATCAAGTCCAAAGAAGAAACATATAAATTAGCAAAAAAAAAAGCGACACACCTGAGGACTGGGAGAAATTCAGGGATCAGCAGAGGAGGACAAAGGGCTTAATTAGGTAAGGGAAAAAAGACTATGAGAGAAACTTGACAGAGAACATAAAAACTGACTGTAAAAGCTTTGAAAAGAAAAAGATTGGTCAAGACAAATGTAGGTCCTTTACAGTCAGAAACAGGTGAATTGATCATAGGGAACAAAGACATGGCAGACCAATTGAATAACTACTTTGGTTCTGTCTTCACTAAGGAGGACATAAATAATCTTCTGGAAATAGTAAGGGACCGAGGGTGTAGTGAGATGGAGGAACTGAGGGAAATACATGTTAGTAGGGAAGTGGTGTTAGGTAAAATGAAGGGATTAAAGGCAGATAAATACCCAGGGCCAGATGGTCTGCATCCCAGAGTGCTTAAGGAAGTAGCCCAAGAAATAGTGGATGCATTAGTGATAATTTTTCAAAACTCCTTAGATTCTGGATTAGTTCCTGAGGATTGGAGGGTGCCTAATGTAACCCCACTTTTTAAAAAAGGAGGGAGAGAGAAACCAGGGAATTATAGACCGGTTAGTCTGACATCGGTGGTGGGGAAAATGCTAGAGTCGGTTATCAAAGATGTGATAACAGCACATTTGGAAAGAGGTGAAATCATCGGACAAAGTCAGCATGGATTTGTGAAAGGAAAATCATGTCTGACGAATCTTATAGAATTTTTTGAAGATGTAACTAGTAGAGTGGATAGGGGAGAGCCAGTGGATGTGGTGTATTTAGATTTTCAAAAGGCTTTTGACAAGGTCCCACACAGGAGATTAGTGTGCAAACTTAAAGCACACGGTATTGGGGTATGGTATTGATGTGGATAGAGAATTGGTTGGCAGACAAGAAGCAAAGAGTGGGAGTAAACAGGACCTTTTCAGAATGGCAGGCAGTGACTAGTGGGGTACCGCAAGGCTCAATGCTGGGACCCCAGTTGTTTACAATATATATTAATGATTTAGACAAGGGAATTAAATGCAGCATCTCCAAATTTGCGGATGACACGAAGCTGGGCGGCGGTGTTAGCTGTGAGGAGGATGCTAAGAGGATGCAGGGTGACTTCGATAGGTTAGGTGAGTGGGCAAATTCATGGCAGATGTAATTTATTCTGGATAAATGTGAGGTTATCCACTTTGGACAGGAAAATTATCTGAACGGTGGCCGAATAGGAAAAGGGGAGATGCAGCGAGTCTGGGTGTCATTGTACACCAGTCATTGAAGGTGGGCATGCAGGTACAGCAGGCGGTGAAAAAGGCAAATGGTATGTTGGCATTCATAGCGAAAGGATTGGAGTACAGGAGCAGGGAGGTTCTACTGCAGTTGTACAAGGCCTTGGTGAGACCGCACCTAGAATATTGTGTGCAGTTTTGGTCTTCTAATCTGAGGAAAGACATTCTTGCCATAGAGGGAGTACAGAGAAGGTTCACCAGATTGATTCCTGGGATGGCAGGACTTTCATATGAAGAAAGACTGGATCAACTAGGCTTATACTCACTGGAACTTAGAAAATCGAGGGGGGATCTTATTGAAACGTATAAAATTCTAAAGGGATTGGACAGGCTAGATGCAGGAAGATTGTTTCCGATGTTGGGGAAGTCCAGAACAAGGGGTCACAGTTTAAGGATAAAGGGGAAGCCTTTTAGGACCGAGATGAGGAAAAACTTCTTCACATGGAGAGTGGTGAATCTGTGGAATTCTCTGCCACAGGAAACAGTTGAGGCCGGTTCATTGTCTATATTTAAGAGGAAGTTAGATATGGCCCTTGTGGCTAAAGGGATCGGGGGTATGGAGAGAAAGCAGGCACAGGGTTCTGAGTTGAATGATCAGCCATGATCATACTGAATGGCGATGCAGGTTTGAAGGGCCGAATGGCCTACTCCTGCACCTATTTTCTTTGTTTCTATACTTGGCCTTAAATGCATCTAAACCATTTGCAACAGCTCAATCCCAGTGGTGGTTGGTTCCACGCTTATACCATTCAAGATATTAAAAAACAATTAATTTGGATTTCTTTTTCATTTTGAATTAAGTTATTCCCACATTTGAAAAAACTTCTTCTTTGTTTTTCATCATGTTAGGCACCTGTATAATTTTCTGAAGGTAAAAAGATATCCAATTAATTCACTCTCTCATTTGTATCCACTGATATTTTTGGTAACATCCTTCTAAATTTCTGTTGCTTCTGTATCCTTTTTAGAATAGTTGGGACTGTACAAGGTACTCCAGGTGTGATCTAACCAGTGTTTGATTATTTAGCATAACCCTCTCCCCCTATTATTCTCTGAAATGATTTCTGAAAGGCTGAAGGAAATTATTGGAATGTTATTATGAACATTATCTGCATAGCCAAATTTTTATTATTAAACTGGAAGAGTCTGTTGGCTGCAAATGTCATTTGAAGTGCTTTTGAATGTTTTTAAAAATCTAAGTCCATTCTCAAGCAGGACATATTTTTCTTCAAATCTTTGAAACAGAGTTGGAGAATGAAGTTCACATTTTGCTCCACATCAATTCTTTGAATATGAGTTCTACATCACATTTATTACAATGCTGTCAGTTTATGAATGCAGCTACAAATGCTAGTGACCAATGGGAAAAATAAGTTTTCCTGCGACATTTGTTAAAACTAATGCTTCATTAACAGTACAATGATCCTGATACCTCTTTGAATCTCTGAAATTGGGAGCTGAGAGTTGTAAGGTCTGAGGGATGTGTCTGAGAAGAAAAAGAGAAGTTTTCTTATTTATCTGGAGAGCAGATTTAATGCGACTTTTTCATTTGCTGCTTTTGAAAATCTTTCTTCCTTGACTTCTCTTTACTTGGAGATCATTTCACTCCGAAAGGAAGACTGAACCTGCTGCAGGTTTCATAGATGGAGACCTTATAGAGAGCTTCTTGGATCTTAGCCGACCTAAAATGCAGGAAGTGGCTGCAGGGTTGCAGGTAATGTATGACTATGTGACTCATTAAGTGAAGGAATTCTGTTTAAATAACGTCATTAAAAGTAGCTTTTCTCCAGGGATAGAATTGAAAGGGGTAAGATCATTGTACTAGATTATGCTGAGAACTCCACGGAGCTATTGACTGGATGCATTGCAAGTGTGAACACGCTGCAGACTCCGGTACTTGTACACTGTGTGTAGAAATAGAAAAGATACCAAAGCAATCTCTTACTGCATCCTAGAATTGGGTCCTGGTATATTCTGTACATTGCACAGAGACCAGATAGTCTTTGTATGAAGTATCCAGCGTTGCTTATTTAGTCACTTTTTAATTTCAGTGTAATTCATTTTAATTAACGGTTTCATTTTTTAAATTATTTAAATAATTTCAAAAATATTCCAGGAAAAAAGTGATAGTCCTTCAACAACACAGCCTGTCACTGTGGTCGTATTGGCTCCTTTGGAATGTAATGTATTGTCCAAAGGTCTCTTCATCACTCGTAGCCTGATCCACATGACAAACAGTGTGGAACTGAAGCCTAGGTGTTGGGGAGCCATAAAGGCCACAAAATGCTGCTGTTGCTAGACTGCTAGTTCAGGGAGGTACATGCAGGTTGCTTTATTTCACTTTTTCTGGATGTAACAAGATCATCCCACACAATTTTATCAATACAGTGAAGTATATGGAAAATACAGAATATGCTAATTTCTCTTGTGTGGTGGCACAAAATGTACAAAAATGGAATAAGTAGTAATAATGGAAGATGGTTGTTTTGTAATCAGTTTACTGTTCTCCAGACCAACCCTTTTCCATTTCCCTTGGATGGGGAAAGTACTTGTTCATTTATTGCAGATTTCTAATGGAAATTATTAATGTAACTTTGGGAAAATGTTTACAGCCTGGTAATTTTAGATCAGCACAATGAATTATGATTCAAAAGTTTTAAAAACTTAAAAATATTTTGACAGTGCATAGACTAAAACAATCTATTTGCATAAACTCTGTGCAGCAGAATCAAATAATAATTTCATATTAGCATTTTAAATTTCTGCAGTTATATGTGACCAAGGACAATAATTTATGATCAAAATGTGATTTCAAATTTGTAATCCAAATTAATGGCTTGTAGTTCAGTTGAAGTGAGTATTAGACTTTGATCAAGACTTAGTGGAAATAACTTACAGTATTTGATCATTTAAAGAATATAATGTCTTGAAGTACAGAGTTCAAGGTAAATTTATTATTAAAGTATGCATATGTCACCAGATACTACTCTGAAATTCATTTTTCTTGCATGTCACCGGCTTTCAATTACCAAGTATTGCCAAACTTACAATGGGATTCAACTCAGCACGCACAAAATGCTGGAGGAACTCAGCGGGCCAGGCAGCATCTATGGAAAAAAGTCAGTCAATGTTTTGGGCCAAGACATTGACTGTACTCTTCTATAGATGCTGCCCAGCCTGTTGAGTTCCTCCAGCATTTTGTGTGTGTTGCTTTGATTTCCAGCATCTGCAGATTTCCTCTTGTTTGTGATGGGATTCAACTCCTCTTTTAATTCCTGAGAAGATACTGCATTATTAAACCCCGACTTCCAAAAAGTGATGTCCCTGAATATTTTTATTTTCCATCACTTCTATTAAACCCCATGAGTTTTTGTAGGAAGATTTGTTCTGACCTATTGAGCATCTTTTGCTGATTAGAGGTTTGAGTTGAAATCAGCAGATAAATCCCCTGCATTGTAGTTGGCAATTCTTATTACTGTAGCCTGAAAATGTTGAGCATGGTGTTTTAAAAGATTGTTGTTCTTTTTTCCAGATTGATGATGGAAGTGGGATGAAAAGAGAAGCAACTGTAGATGATCTGATAAAAATTGTTGAAGAATTAACTAGAATACATTAGCCGAACACTGGAGATCTGCTGTTTATCAGTGATGATGCTGGTATTATTGGAGGGTTGCAGTGAACCTTAGTACACAATTAAAAGAACTACAACATATTTGTGATATGAACCAATAATGTCTGGGACATAAAGTTTCTTCGCTCATAGTTGTGTTTTATTACTTTGTCCTGAGCTGCTGTTGGGACATTATTGTTCATATGGATAGGAACTGCAGGGAAACCAATAAAAATCACGTTTCCCATAATGTTAAAACAAAACAAAAATTAAATTTAAAATTACCCACAGACAGTGTGTTATTTTTTATTCTCCACCTGTCATGGCAAGATTAATATGGTACATTATACTTTTTGGAAAGGTGAAAAGACGGAAAAGCCAAGTAATGATCTTGGGACTAGACTCTAGAGCCAGTTGCTTTGAAAATTCCTTCCTTTTCAGGTGCGACTCTCATACCATAATTGAATTTGTCTTTAATGTTGGTTTTGTTGAACTTTGCGAGTTGTATCCCGAGCATTCTTTGTTACTTAGCTGACAAACTCATTTGTGTGGCTATTATGAAAATATGCAATGCAGTAGTATGTATTTTTCTGAAATTAGATGAAGGAACAGTACTAAAGTAGCTTAACTTTAAATTTTAACCAGTTTTACCTTGACCTTGGTGTTGATCAAAACTAAGAATCAATTACAGTCCTCTGCAAATTGTTAATTAAATTATTGCACATTTATGGCACCATATTTGGAAGCTGAACTGTGCCAAATGTGCTTATTGTCACCTCAGTGTTTCCATACCTTGAAAATGATCTGGGGATCAGGAAAAGCTGTTGGAAAATTCAATGTAATATCATATGCTGAATTTTTTGTTAGTGAGACCCTGAGCTGCTTAAGGAACTACATCTGTTGATATTCACGTGACTAAAGTCAAGAATCAAACTGTATCAAAGTGTTTTGTAAAGAACAGCTGTGTGTGTCACTTAGTATGCTTTAAAATAACACATTTTCAGGGTTCAAAATTACACAAATGAAAAGGTAAGAATCTGCTGTATTACAGGTGTGTATTGCACATTTAGGCATTGACTACTAATGATGCTAATACCCAGAAGTAACAGTGACCATATGAATATAAAGTCAGAACTGCCAAATGCATGTTAATTACACAGTGTGGTAATACTAATTGAAACAGATTCTGCATGTCATTGATTCAAATAGTGTTAAATGTTATTTTGATGCCTGCCATTTGCTTGGAGGTAAAGAATGGCAGTTGATTTACAGGGAATCAATATTACATGGTACACCCTTCCTTAAAAGAAAACCTGACCTTTTATGTTAGAAAGATAACCTAAAATGGAATGTTGAAATTAAAGTGAATGTACCGGTCAGATTTGTCAGTAACTCAGAATAAAACTTAGCAGAAGCATTAAGAGAAGCACTCCAAAAAACATTTCTTTGACATTTTCAGTTTTGATGACCTCCCCATAACCTGGAAGCTATTTTTGTTTCATCATCATTCCAACTCTTCTAAATCAGGAGGATGAATGATGTGGCCTGCTTTGAGGGGTAATTTAATTTTAAATGTGTTGGAATTGTGAGCAAAAGTCCATCTTGTTTATTCAGGTTGCTCTGAGGTGACACAATAACCAAAGCATATCCTGACATATGGGCTGATACTTTGGTTTAAAACAATTGTGTAAATTAAAGGGAGATGATCTGATAGTTGCTGTCAATTGCATCTGGTTCTAGATCTTTTTTTGAATTTGGGCCCAAAATCACAATCACTGTGAAGCTGGTATGCAGAAGAGCATAGTATGATGTTGTATGCCTGTTCTCTCTAATTTTGAGCTCCCTTCATAATACCTGGAGGAAAAAATTAATATTCCCCATTGTGGCTGTTTAACAGAAAGCATGTCCTTTTGTAGGCTGAATATAAAACTGCTTTATAAATAATGAACAAATGTGCACAGTGCTTGAACATTTTAATGAACTTTGTTATTTTCATCAATAAATTTCTGTTTCAAAGTGTATTGTGTTATTTTTTATTTGTGCCTAACAAGCTGATATGAAAGGCTAAGTATAAGATGTGATTTGATTGCATGGGTTGAAAGGTACAGTGGTTTCTGTTTACTAGGGCCATTCGTTAATTGTAGCTTATTTGGGCTAACTCTTAAAGAACAAAAACTAATCAAGAAAATAGCTGGGATTCCCTTTGTTTATTTGGGACACTGCCACTTAACGGGCAGGAAATTTGCTGAACAGTTTCTAACTCGTGTCAGTCATACGCACTTACGTGGCTGTTAGACACAATACCATACTTGACGCAAACGGTTTTTCCAATAGCATCAGTTGTGTGTGTTTGTGTTCAAAAAGCAGGGATTTTTGCCACTGAGATTTGGCAAGAAATATGTAGTAAGACAATTCGGAACTGTTTTCCTCATCGTGTTTCAAAGCATTCAGACTTGGAGATGCCAGAAACGTCCTGGAGTGAAATTGAAACAATTTCACTACTTCAACAAGTTAGGAACTATGAAGAATTTGAAAGTATCGACAATCATCTTGAATGTTCCAATGAAAATGGACATTTGGAGGATGTAATCATCGAAAAGATTGTATGAAGGCAGTCCATTAAGTATCGGGTATCTGCTGATTTTGTCGAACAAAAAAACATGATAACGTACACTGGATTAATTCCTCTGTTGATAACTGGAACTAATACAGTTTCATAGCACTGTAGTAGTACTGATAACATTTTAATTTGTTCTGTTTTATTTAAATACATAATTTGTTACTCAGTTAAGTGGTAGTTTGCCTTGTTTTATGCCTTTTTAACTATTTCTATGAAGCTTCAGCTAATTGGGACAGCCTCTTAATTGGGCTAAAATGTACTTGTCCTAATATATCCCAATTAGCTGGAATCCACTATACTTTGGCATCAACAATTGCATGTAAAATTACAGTAACCTTTGATGGACGCAGGCCCACGCCACAAGCAGTTCTTTAAAAATAGGAATAATGTGGGAAATGAAAAGTTGATATGGACGCAAGAATAATGGTTCGGTGTTGAGCTGAAGAACTCTGCGTGTAACCATTGTGAAAATAATGCGCTCATTGCTGAAACTGGCCAGAATGGAAATTATAATCATCCCTTGCCAATGCAGACATTTTTTAAAAAGTTTGTTTACAGTAAAATGTGGAATGATGGCAAAGTCATTGCAGTGTATCTAGAGAATTTTACATGCTTCATTATAGTTGATATGTAACTTGTGATTATAAGTATAACCTCATGTTACATGTTAATAACTGATTTTCCACCAATTGTTAACTTCAGGTTTGGCTTGGATAGAAAGAGAGTGTTAATGAATGGGGATTGCTTTTCTTTCCTCTTAAGATACAATGTAATGGATGTTGCTGTCATATCATTAAGCCAAGTTTGGAAAGCTCTTTTGTCATTGATATTTGCAGGAGCTTCATTTCTTGCAGGTACTCAAAATGCATGTAATACTGACTTGTTGGCAAATAATCTAAAATAAAATTGTTTCTCCATAGTTAGTATTAGCTTTGCGTGTTTCCCTTTATTAATTTTATGAATTTGACAAATGTAAGATTTATAATGTCACCATTCAATAATAGGAAATCATAATTACAGTATAATTTAAAGGATTTGTTAGAATGTTTAAAATGTATTTTTGCTCATAGAGGTCCATAAAAATTGGATGTAATCTTCTAAATAAAACAGATGAAATCAAGACCTTGTTTGCCAAGTGACACTGGAAATCTAAACTTGTTCCCACAAAAGTTGTTGATACTGGGTCAAGTCAGATTTCAAATATGGGAGATTAATGTTTGTAAAAAATGTTATGAAATTGAAGAAACTATTGTCCTGGTAAGAAATTTGCACATGAGAGACAGGAGTCGGAGTTAGGATAATGGCCAGGTGGTCAAATTGGCAGGATATGAATCCTGCAGTTCCACAAGGATCTGTGTAGTGCCATCATCTTTTCACCATATATATAAATGGCATTATTCATTAGTCATTTGTGAGTGTTTCTTATGAAGCGCTCAATTATTATTACTATTTCCTGGTACGATAAGTACACTCACTGGGCATTTTATTAGATATACCAATAAACCTGCTTATTAATGCAAATATTCTTCATGTAGTAGCAACTCAATGGTTAGAAACATGCAGTCATGATCAAGAGATTCAGTTGTTGTTCAGACCAAATATCAGAATGGGGAAGAAAAGTGATCTCAGTGACTTTGAACATGGAATGATTGCTGGCGCTAGAAGGGGTGGTTTGAATATATCAGAAACTGCTGATCATCTTGGATTTCACACACAATAGCCTCTGGAGTTTGCAGGAAATGGTGTGCTAAAAGACAAGAAAACGTCCAATGAGCGGCAGTTCTGTTGGAGAAAACACTGTTAATGAGAGAGTTCGGAGGAGAATGGCCAGACTGGTTCAAGTGAAGTGAAGTTCATTTAACTACATACAAGTATATAATGTACAAGGGGTGATTGATAAGTTCATAGCCTAAGGTAAAAGGAGTCAATTTAAGAAAATCTAGCACATTTATTTTTCAACATAGTCCCCTCCTACATTTACATACTTAGTCCAGCGGTTGTGGAGCATACGGATCTTGGACCTCCAGAAAGTGTCCACAGCAGGGGTGATGGATAAGTTTGTGGCCTAAGGTAGAAGGAGATGAGTTACTAACTTCGAACTTTCTGCATAATCTCTCAAGAGTTAACCTCCATGTGCATGTAATGACAGCTGTATAACTCGTCTCCTTCCACCTTAGGCCATGAACATACCAATCACCCATCTGTGGACACTTTCTGGAGGATTAAGTATTAAGTAATTAAGTATTCTGCTGTACAGAACAGTTTAACCAGTGACACTTGAATACAATGTGGCCAGGAGTTCAGAAGCCTAATGGCCTAAGGAAGAATTTGTTTCTCATCCTGACCGCTCTTGTTGATGGCAGAAAGTCAAAGAGGATGCTGGATGAATGGGTGGAATCCTTAATACTAAGGGCCCTGCATATGCAGCACTCCTGATAAATGTTCTTGATGGATGGTAGCGAGATCCCTATGATCCTCTCAGCTGTCCTCACAGTCCTGTCGCATGACAGGATAGTGACAGTAACTCAAATAAGCATGCATCATGATGGTGGTGTGCAGAAGAGCATCTCTCAATGCACAACACTTCAAACCTTGAAGTGGATGGGCTACTGCAGCAGAAGACTGAACATGCACTCTGTCCACTTTATTAGGTACAGGAGCTACTTGGTAAAGTGATGATTTATTTAGTGGTGAGATATCACCTGTTGTAGATCGTAGATATTTGGACCATGTGAACATAAAAGATGATAAACGCAAGTGATTCTGCAGATGCTGAAAATCCAGAGCAATTCACACAAAAGTGCTGGAGGTGCTCAGCTGGCCAGGGAGCATCTGTGGAAGGAAATAAACAGTCTATGTCAGCTGTTCACCAGGACTCATCAGCAAAGATGATAATAGAAGTCAGAATAGTGATTGACATTGGGGCTTGCACTTGTTTCATTCCCGTGCACTTGCTGTTCTTGTTCTAATTAGTAGAGATAAAAGATTTTGTGTATTACTATCAGAAAAGACATGGTAATTTCTTTAGTGAGTCTTTTAAATGGTATAGACTCTCACATTGTTCCACTGACAGAGGACTGGAAACCATTCAATTGAACTATTTTGTCTTCAGTGGTGTTCAGATTCATAAGTGTTGGGCAGAACTCATCCACGCAATTGAGGCATAATCCAATGAGCCGGATTGCACCTTCACATTTACAAAACTACCTGGGGTCAGTCCCAGCAGGGTGCCTAGTCTCTGATCTTGTATTTACATGCTCCATCCTGATAAGTTTCTAGTAAATGGTGACCTACCCCAGGACAGGCATGAAAATTACAGAGGTAATGGGATGAAAGATTGCTTATCTTTGATGAAATAAAAATAGCATGGAAAGCAAAATAAGCGAACATGCTAAATTACAGAGATAATACTTAAATGAACAGGCAAAATTATGGCAAAAGTTCCAGTACAGGCAAAGGCACAGGCATGCTTTTAATCTCTAAACAAGCAAATTCTGCTTGTTATTAGGGTTTAAAATTGAATTGTCCATTGTAGTCTGCAGCTCAAAGTTAGCTTAAACTAGTATCAATTTTTGATGTTCTGGTGCAAGAGATTCATGGACAATTCTTGATGGGAAATATCAGCAAATTCCTGTGCAAATGGGATCTGAAATTGCCTTAGCTCAAAGTTCAAAGTAAATTTATTATGAAAGTACATACATGTCACCACTTCCAACCCTGAGATTCTTTATCTGCAGGCATACTTAGCAAATATATAGAACAATAACTAAACAGAACCTGCAAACAGTGAACAAACTGTGCATATGCAGAAAATAAATAATAGCAATAAATAACGAGCATGACATAACAAGAGTCCTTATATAAGTGTAGTTAACCCCTTTTGGTCAAGAGCCAGATGGTTGAGGGGTAGTAACTGTTCTTGAACCTGGTGGGTGGGAGTCCTGAGGCTTTTGCACCTTCTACCTGATGGCAGCATGGAGAAAAGAGTGAGGCCTGGGTGATGAGGATCTTTGATAATGGATGCTGCTTTTCATGTAGCTATGCTCAATGGTTGGGAAGGTTTTACCTCTGATGTACTGGGCTGAACCCACAACCTTTTGAAGGATTTTCTGCTCAAAGGCATTGGTGTTCCCATACAAGGCCATAATGCAGCCAGTGAGCACATTTTCCAACATGCATCTATAGAAGTTTACCAAGGTTTTTGATGATATGCCGAATCTCCACAGGCTCCTGAGGAAGTAGAGTGTTACTGACCCTGTCCACCTCTGATCCTCCAATGATTACTGGCTTATGGATCCCTGGGTTCCCTCTCCTGTAGTCTACTCAGTTCCTCAATCTCATTGACATTGAGTGAGAGGTCGTTGCTATTACACCACTCAGCCAAATTTTCAAACCTCTAACTTACAGGCCCCAGTTGCACACAGATTAGTAGTAGAAGTATATTTAAAAGAAGAAGTAGTAGTTTCATGATCTGACTGCAGGACGTTGCCATTAGCTGGTGCCATATTGCATGCATGATGAATTTCTATGAATTCTGTTAGTGTTTCATGTAATTAAATGATTTAATGCAATTCAGTTTCATAATTAACATTTAATAATCATACTAATTTTAATTAGAGAAATTTTGCAGAGTGTATCCTGTATGTGTAAAGAGCAATTTTAAATACAAAGTTAATAAGTCTAAAGGAAAAAAGAAAGTCATCAACTTTGGTTCTCTTTGGAAAAGATTTGTACTTGGTGAATACACAACAAGATGTTTGGTGAGATTAGAATAAGGACCTAATTTTATTTTGAAGTCTGAATTAGGATTAAGCATAACTAAAGGGCTATCTTCCACATATCTTCTTCATGGAACCATGATGTAGCCATTCCAGAAACATGGTTGAAAGAGGGACAGGAATAGGGCTTAATGCCACAGGATTTTGATGTTTTAGAGAAGATGAAGAGTGAGGTAAATGAGGAGGGAAGTTGCATGTCTGATCAGGGACAATATCACAGCTGTGCTCAGAGGGAACAAAATGGAAAGCTTGTTCACTGGGCATATATGGGGACATCTCAAAAACAGGAAGGAAGTAATCACTGATGGGATTGTACTACAGACCTCGAGAGCCACCGGGACATTGAGGAACAGATATGCAAGCAGATTAAGGAAAGGTATAAATACAACAGGGTGGTTGTCATGGGTGTCTTCAAATTTCCTAATGTAAACTGCGACCTTCTTAGTGCAAATGGTTTAGATGGGGCAGAGTTTCTTGAGTGCATCCAGGAGGGTTTCTTAAATCAATATGTGGATAGTCCCAACAAGAGGAGAGGCTGTGCTGGATCTGGTGTTGGGTAGTGAGCCTGGCCAGGTGACCGACCTTTCTGTGGATGAGCAGTTAGGGATCAGTGAGAACAGTTCCTTAAATTTTAAGGTAGCTATAGAGGAGGATAAGTATTGACTGCACCAGAGAGTATTAAACTAGAGCAGGGCAAATTACAAGAGCATTAGTCAGGAACTAGGGAGAGTTAACTGGGAACAGCTGTTTTGGGTAAATCCACATCTGACATGTACAGAATATAGGACAGATGTGTTCCAATCAGGAGGAAGAACAAGGATGGTAAGGTAAGAGAACCTTGGATGTTGAGGGAGGTGACAATTTTAATCAAGAAGGAAAAAGTAAAGTATGTAAAGCTTAGGAAGCTAGAATCAAACAGAGCTCGTGAGGATTGTAATGAAGCCAGAAAAGAACTTGAGGGAATTGGAAAGCCAGGAGGGGCCATGAAAAGCCCTTGGTCAGTAGGATTAAAAAGAATCCAAAGGTCTTCTATACATACATCAGCAACAAGAGGATAATCAGGGGGAGGGTGAGACCACTCAAGGTTAAAGGGAGGAACATTGGCTTCAACGTGAAGGATGTGGGTGAGGTCCTTGGTGAATACTTTACATCACTATTTACCAAGGAGAAGGACATGGAGAACAGGGAGATCAGTGCCCAGGGTGCTAGGGCATTTCAAAGTAAAGGAAGTAGTGTTGAGTATTTTAAAGAGCATTCAGGTGGATCTTGGAATCCAAGTTCATAGCTTCCTGAGATTGGCTACACAGGTTGATAGGGTGGTTAAGAAGGCATATATGGTATGCCTGCCTTTATTAGTTGAGACATTGAGTTTAAAAATCAGGAAGTGATATTGTTGCAGCTTTATAAAGCTCTGGTTTGGCTGCATCTGGAGTATTGCATAAAGTTCTGGTCACCCCATTATAGGAAGGGTGTCAAGGCTTTGGAGAGGGAGTAGAAGTGGTTTATTAGGAAGCTGCCTGGATTAGAGAGCATGTGCTGTAATGAGGTCGGACAAAGTTTGGTTGTTTTCTCTGGAGTGGTGAAGATTGAGGGGAGATTTAATTATGGTTTATAAGATTATGAGAGGCATCAATTGAGTAAACATTTTCCTAGTGTTGAAATATCCAATACCAGAGGGCATGCATTTCAGGCGAGAAGGAGTAATTTTAAAGGTGATGTGAGGGCCACATTTTTTTTTACACAGAGAGTAATGTGTGTCTGGAATGAGCTGCCTGGAGAGGTGGTAGAGGTAGATACATTAGGGACTTCTAAGAGACGTTTAGATAGGCACATGAATGTGACAAAAATGTAAGGATATGGACAATGTGTAGGCATAACGTTGAGATAACATAACATGAGAGAGTTAGATAGAGCTCTTATAGATAGCGGGGTCAAGGAATAATGGTGAGAAGGCAGGAACGGGGTACTGATTGTGTATGATCAGTCATGATCACAGTGAATGGCGGTGCTGGCTAGAAGGGCTGAATGGCCTACTCCTGCACCTACTGTCTATTGTCTATAAGGAATTAATAAACTCTTATGCTTCCAGCCGGGTACAGGTATCAATCCCTAAAGGAGTTTGTCAATGAAACATTGGTTATAATTGATATTTGTACTTGGCTGGAAGCCCAAGAAGAGTTTATTCATCATATATGCTGGGAAAGCACTAGATCCTTTTTCGCATAAGAGATTAGTTTAGCTGGTCATTTGATCACAAATCCATTTGGTTCGGCACAAGTTTCGGTCAAAAGACCTGTTCCTGTGCTCTACTGTTCTATATTCTAATTAAAACCAACTGAGATAAAAATGTGTATAAACTGAGGGATTTATTAAAATATTACAATGAAACAAAGCATCTCCTGTTTCGAGAGCAGTAGCTTTTACAAGGAACAGTAACTTTTACAATGGAACTTTGCAGTTAGCCATTACATTTGAGTTTATTTTGGAGAAAGGGAACGAATATTGAATATTGTTTAAATGACAGTAAAATGTCAAATTCATTTGTTTGTTGGTGAATAGCAACACAGTCCAAAATGAAAAAGGAAATTAATAGTACTGCTGAGCAAAACTTCCACAAGCAACACTTAGAGAATCTGTCTTTTTCCAAACTTCCCATTTATATAACATATACTGGCTAACTTCATGGCTGCTATCAAACTCTAAAATTAATAGCTTATTTGAGCCTTTTGCAAATTAATGTAACACTAATACACTGGGTCCTGTTCCAAGCTCAAGAATGTCATTTCAAAGTCTTCAATTCTGTAAGTAGTAGGTAGAAGTTCTACCTCGGAGTATTCAGGGAAATTGGTGATTTAAAATGAATATTCTAAGCAGGGTGACAGAGTAGACACAGAGTTGATCTTTCTCCCAGCTTGGGGAATTTAGAACCAGGGATCACGGTCTCAAAATAACAGATCAGCCATTCAGGACAGAGATAAAAATAATTATTTTCACCAAAAGGTTCAGTCAATTGCTGAGTATATTGAAGGCAGTAATTAATATCTTTTTAACATTAAGAGAACTGAAGGATATAAGGACACTGCAGGAAAATAGTACTGACCTGAAAGATTTACCATAATCTTACTAAATAGCACTCAGCATGAGAGACCAGCACCCGTGCGGTTTCTGGGTCTTTCAAAGAATAGAACGGCTGTCCCCTGCCATGCATGCCATAAAAGGCGACTAAGGAGGGTTGGGCATAGGGTTAGCAGCCCTATCCTGTAAAAATAATTATTGCTACAGAAACATCAGCAGCATCAAAACCAAGCCAGCCAGTCTTGGGAGAGGTAGGGCCTCTTTTGGAGAGTCATATGATGTGGAGAAACGAAAGCCAAAAGGAAGCTCCTTCACCGAAATACCTGCTGTCAACCAAGAAGATTCCAGAATTGGCATCTGGAATGTGAGGACCATGTATGAAGCTGGGAAAACCCTGCAAGTTGCAAAGGGATTTCGGAACAATACATTAGATATTTTGGGACTCTGTGAAACTAGATGGACAAATTCAGGGCAAGTACAACTCACTTCAGGGGAAACTATCATCTATTCAGGACACATGGCAGATAATGCACCACACACTGAGGGAGTAGGATTAATATTATTAAAACAAGCAAAGGGATCACTTTTGGCTTGGGAACCATCAGGATCATGTCTGCAACCTTCTGCATGAGTAATAGGAGAATAAATCCAAACATTGTGTTGGCCTATGCCCCTACAAATGACAAGGGCACCATTGTCAAAGAAGATTTCTACAACAGACAGCAAGTACTCCTGGAGAAGCTGAAAAGAAGAGACATCACATTCCTCATGGGAGATTTCAATGCTATAATTGGAAGTGACAACGCAGGATTTAAAGAAATAATGGGGCAGCATGGACTTGGAGGCAAAAATAAAAATGGAGAGCTATTTGTAGACTTTTGTGCAGTCAACGAAATGGTAATCTGTGGCAGCATATTCCCCCACAAGGCAACATGGATTTCACCAGATCATCGAACAGAAAACCAGACCGACCAAATCTATATCGGTAAGAAGTTCAGAAGATCCATGCAGGACATCAGAGTCCTTTGAGGTGTGGACGTGGCATCAGATCATCATCTTGTTATTGTTGAGCTTCAGCTCAAACTTAAAAGGAACTATGCTGCAACAAGCAAAACGAAAAGCTAGGCAACATAATTTCTGAAGGACCAGGGGAAAAGACAACAGTTCAATTTAGAATTGAAGAACAGATTTCAAGCCTTGGAGAACTTAAATGAAGAAACAAGTGTGCAGGGGATCTGGGAACAAGCCAAAGATGTCTGGATCAGCATATGTGAAGAAGTTCTAGGTAAAAAAGACTGCCAACACAAACCATGGATTTCTGCTGAAGCACTCAGAAAAATAGCACTTAACAAAAGCAAAACAAGAGCATCCAAGACTGTTGCACAGATAAACTCCACAGAAGCAAATAAGGAAGTGAAAGCAAACATCAAAATGGACAAAAGAAACTTTATTGAAGACCTAGCAAAAGCAGAGCAGGAAGCATCAAAAGGGACCATGAAAGGACTGTTCGACATAACCAAGAAACTCTCTGGCAAATTTCGACCAGTGGAAAGACCAAATAAGGATAAAGAGCAAACACGAGGAAATCTGCAGATGCTGGAAATTCAAACAACAACTCACACAAAATGCTGGTGGAACACAGCAGGCCAGGCAGCATCTATAGGGAGAAGCGCTGTCGACGTTTCGGGCTGAGACCCTTCGTCAGGACTAACCGAAAGGAAAGATAGTAAGAGATTTGAAAGTAGTGGGAGGAGGGGGAAATGCAAAATGATAGGAAAAGACCGGAGGGGGTGGGATGAAGCTAAGAGCTGGAAAGGTGATTGGCGAAAGTGATACAGAGCTGGAGAAGGGAAAGGGTCATGGGACGGGAGGCCTCAGGAGAAAGAAAGGAGGTGGAGGGAGCACCATAGGGAGATGGAGAACAGGCAAACAACTAAATATGTCAGAGATGGGGTAAGAAGGGGAGGAGGGGCATTAACGGAAGTTAGAGAAGTCAATGTTCATGCCATCAGGTTGGAGGCTACCCAGCCGGTATATAAGGTGTTGTTCCTCCAACCTGAGTTTGGATTCATTTGGACAGTAGAGGAGGCCATGGATAGACATATCAGAATGGGAATGGAATTAAAATGTGTGGCCACTGGGAGATCCTGCTTTTTCTGGTGGACCGAGCGTAGGTGTTCAGCGAAACGGTCTCCCAGTCTGCGTCGGGTCTCACCAATATATAAAAGGCCACACCGGGAGCACCGGACGCAGTATACCGCACCAGCCGACTCACAGGTGAAGTGTCTCCTCACCTGGAAGGACTGTCTGGGGCCCTGAATGGTGGTGAGGGAGGAAGTGTAAGGGCAGGTGTAGCACTTGTTCTGTTTACAAGGAATAAGTGCCAGGAGGGAGATCGGTGGGAAGGAATGGGAGGGACGAGTGGACAAGGGAGTCACGTAGGGAGCGATCCCTGTGGAAAGTAGAAAGAGGGGGGGAGGCAAAAATGTGTTTGGTAGTGGGAACCCGTTGGAGGTGGCGGAAGTTACGGAGAATTATATGTTGGATCTGGAGACTGGTGGGGTGGTAAGTGAGGACAAGGGGAACCCTATCCTGAGTGGAGTGGCGGGTGGATGGGGAGAGGGCAGATGTGTGGGAAATGGGAGAGATGTGTTTGAGAGCAGAGTTGATGGTGGACGGAGGGAAGCCCCTTTGTTTAAGAAAGGAAGACATCTCCTTCGCCCTGGAATGATAAGCCTCATCCTGGGAGCAGATGCGGCGGAGACGGAGGAATTGTGAGAAGGGGATAGTCTTTTTGCAAGAGACAGGGTGGGAAGAGGAATAGTCCAGGTAGCTGTGAGAGACTGTAGGCTCATAGCAGATATCAGTAGATAGGCCGTCTCCAGAGATGGAGACAGAAAGATCAAGAGAGGGGAGGGAGGTGTCAGAAATGGACCAGTTCTGTCAGGAGTTGAGGACCAGACCCAAAGATGGGCTGAACACTTTGAATAGCTTCTAAACAGACCATCACCACCAGAACCACCTGTCTTCCCACAAGCAGAGAACAATCTAGAGATAGACTGTGGCACTCCTACCAAAGAGGAGATCGGAATGACAATCAAGCTCCTGAAGGATGGTAAAGCTGCAGGACCTGATGGTATACCTCCAGAGGCGCTCGAGCAGTATAGACATATCTACTGAAATGATGCACTACATCATAAAAAGGGTCTGGGAAGCAGAAGTACCCAAAAACTGGAGAATAGAATATCTAGTTAAAATCCCTAAGGAAGGAGATCTCCAGGAATGCAAAAACTACAGAGGGATAATGTTGCTTTCAGTGCCAGGTAAAGTTTTGAGTACAATTATTTTAGAGAGATTGAAAAATGCAGTGGATGAACAAGCAGGATTTCGACAAAACAGGTCTTGGACTGATCAGATTGCAACTCTGAGGATCATCACTGAACAATCGTTGGAATGGAACACATCTCTGTACATTAATTTTGTAGATTATGAAAAAGCATTTGACAGCTTGGACAGAGAGACATTGTGGAAACTAATGAGGCACTTTGGGATTCCAGAGAAGTTAACTAACTTGGTAAAGAAGATCGATGAAGATATGGAATGCAGAGTAATCCATGTAGGTCAATTGTCAGATACTTTCAAGGTCAACACCAGGGTATGACAGAGATGCTTACTGTCCCTTTTTCTCTTCCTGCTAGCGGTGGACTGGATTATGAAGCAAACAGCAGATGGCAAGAAGAATGGAATTCAGTGGACATTGTTCAGACAGCTGGATGATCTTGACTTTGCCGATGATTCGTCACTACTGTCACACAGCCATGCTCAGATGCAAGAGAAAACAGATTTTCAAGACTCCACATCGCAGAAAATAGGGCTACACATCCATGTAGGGAAAACAAAGTTACTAAAAGTAAATGCAGGAAACAACACAGTTACCCTGAGAAATGCTACTCTAGAAGTTGAGTCATTTGTCTATCTGGGAAGCATTGTCAACAAGAAAGGAGGTACTGACGACAATGTAAAGACCAGGATTCAAAAAGCCAGAGGAGTCTTTATAATACTATGTCCAGTTTGGATGGCAAAATAACTAAGGTTAAGCACCAAAATGAGAATCTTTAACTCAAATGTCAAATCTGTCCTCCTTTATGGCTCTGAAACTTGGAGACTGACATCAGAAGTAACCAGAAAAACCCAGACTTTCATCAACAAATGCCTACGTTAGATTTTGGGGCTAAGATGGACAGACTATGTGAACAATACAGAATTATGGCAAAGGACCAACCAGACACCAATTGAGGCAGAGGTCAAGAGAAGGAAGTGGTGTTGGATAGGCCACATGCTGAGGAAGCCCCCAAACAGTATCACCAAACATGGAATCCTCAGGGCAAGGAAAATTGAGGTAGGGCTAAGTCCACATGGAGGAGGGAAGTATTAACCGATGCCAGGAGAGTGGGAATGACATGGTCACAGCTGGAGAGGCATGCATAAGACAGGTTGATCTGGAAAGATGTTGTTGATGTCCAATGCTCACCTGTGAGTTGAAAGGCAGAAGAGGAAGAAGAAGAATGAGAGGCCAGACAGCATGGACTCCTATTTCTGTGTTTTTAAATGCCATTTGTTTTGGCATCCTGGTAGTTCTGGTACTTCATTAAATATTCTGGGAAATAGATAGTATAGAGCCAATTTGTATTTTCCTCATTTCATTTTGTAATCTCAGCCATTATTGGCTGCTTCCTTTTTATGTTGTTTCTGGAATTGTTTAAATTATCCCCGGCTAACAATAAGTTATTAACATTTTATTTCCCTGGTTTGACTAATGTTTTTATTGCCAAGTAGCTGCCGTGTTTGCTATAAAATATCAAGTAATAATATTTTGTTAAATTATTATATACTTCACGTATTTCAGTATATAAGTTGCAGGTGTTCATTTCACTCCTGATATGATGTATTATCTGGGGTTGGAGGAGCGGGGAAATACTATTGATAAAGTGGCTCAATAGGTGAAAGTACCTCTTGGGAGTATAAGTATTGATATGTGAAATGCATCTTATTTGTTCCTGTTAACAAACTTCTTTTGATAACAGATGTACTTATACCTTAACTTTAAGAAGAAAAGGTCTTCTTTCTTGGATGGAAAGAATGATAGTTTTTCTTCTGAAGATGCTGAAATTAATCTAGCACTAATCACATTTATTCAACAACAGAAATAACACATCAGCATTAATATGTATTGTTCTTAGACTGGTATAGTTAATGGAAAAACTGTATTTCTGTTATACCACATACATCGTTTGTGCATCAAAAGAAACCTGGAGTTCTAAATTCAAAGATGACAGACTAAGATTTTAGTTATTGCACATTTTTATAAAAGCAACTTATTCTATCATCTGGATCACCTTTTGCATGTCACAGTATATACCTGGGAATCAATACTCTATGACGGGAATGGTAATTTTTACTGCTCGGCAAGAGTTATAAAATAAGGTCAATAGCTTTGTGCCCCATTAACATCAGTTGATGTAGCGTGATCCTTTTTAAATGCAGGTGACAAAATATTCACTTGTTTCAACTGATGAGATCCATTTTAAAACAGATTTGATACAAGATCCCATTTGGCTTAATGGATTGGAACTAGTCAGAATTTATAATTTATGGGTAAAAAGGAGCTCTATAAGCATTTCAGTCTTTTCATGGGAATGTTAATGTCAAAGACATAAACAGCTTCACTGAATGTGCCTCCTGGTATAATTGAGTACATCCGTAGGCAAGTAATTTTGCTGCTTAACTGGTTGAAAATTGTGTGCTTATAATAGGTCACCCAGCAGCGCAAGAGGATAAATTCCAGGGATAATTGGTGCTGCTCAAACTCCTTGTGATGGAAGATGTAAGGCACTAATTGTGATATACTGAGTCTCCAGTGAAATGAAGGTAGGGAGGCAAAGATGAACATAATATGATGATTAAGACACTGAAAACACATTCTAGAAACTGAAAAAAAAAGGTCAATTAGCAGGAAGTTGTCATAAAGTGGGCATTGAGAGCAGACCCAAATGCAAGACACAGACACTGAAGTCCTAGGGACAGGACTAGGTGTGTCAAGAAAGCAGGGAAGTGGGGAAGAAATGACTCTGGACAGGACACAGGCCCTGGAGGAGACTAGGATACAGGGCCTGGGCTAGGACTAGACCAGGGAAGTGGGACCTGGACTAGGAACTAGGGACTTGGAAACTGGACAAGGACTCTGAGCCAGAGATTGGACAGGGACCCGGAACCTGGGTCTTGACTCGGGCTCGGACTCCAGGTCTAGGAGAGGACAAGACGTGGCAAGGCAACAGGACTGGACGTGGGGGCAGGACGTGGGACTCCAGGGCTGGATGAGGGCATGAAGCTCAGACTCAGACTTGGGAGACTGGAACACAGAGCCTTGGTCTTGGGAGACAGGAATGCGGAACACAGAGCTGGGACCCCTCCTTGGGAACAGGATGTAGGGCCAGGACTCATACATTGAACGGTTGAAGGCTTCAGCCAAGGACTACAGCAAAAAGAAGGGAAGAGAACAGTCCAGCCTCAGGCTAATGGCAAAGATGACCTGGCTTACCCAACAGAGGCAAGGACAGGAAGGGATAAATCCAACCACAGGGTAATGGCAAAGACAGCCTGACTTACCCCACAGAGGCAAGGACGAGATACTGACAAGACAAACCAGCCCCCACACTTGACCCCAGGGCCACTTATATTCTCAGCCCCAAGACGAGCATCAGGTGCCTATGATTTAGCCCAACTGAAACAAGAGACAGCCGGAAGACCCGGAGTCTGGAGACCACGGACCGGACTGTGAACTGGAACACGGACTTCACGGACCAGAGCATGACAGAAGTTGCTATTAACACTTCCTCTACCTCTGTTTTCCAGCCCCTCACAATACCAGCAATATCTGGCACAAGGAGAAACTTAAAGGATTGTCACATTTGGTTAAGCAGGATATAAAAGCATAGCAGGTTTGAAGAAACATGTTCAGGTAAACAAAGTCCTTTCCTTGACAAGAATGGGTCAAACAGACATGAAGGAAATTCATCTCCATCAGACTTATAGCTTTGCCATAAAAATATTGAGCAGTGCATTAAGACATATGAGAACTAAGGTGATCCCAACTTTTCAAGAATATAAATAATCTTGATGAATTTAACTATTAATTACATGCCACAGTGTTAAAACAAGCGATCATAATTGTGCAAAATATTCATTTGACTTGGTTTAATGCTTTTTCAATTCATCTGAAACAAATGCTGAATTTGTATAATTGCATAACTCTAGGTGTTTTAAGAATATTCTTTACTTGAAGGGAAAGTTGGCCTTCAATTGTAATAGGCTTTTTTTTCTGACAGATCTTCAGATGTTATTTTTAAAGGACTGGTATTAACGGACAGGGAAAGTGAGAAACACTTGCTTTCTTCCCTAGAGTTAGAAAGAAGTTGCACCCTTACAGCTACCACCCCAAAAAACAAAAACTTTCAGTTAAGGTCAAAGTTGTGTAAAATTCACTTTCTCATTTCATTTTTAGAATCTTTTTATTGATATATAAATCTTCAACAGCTATAAAATGATACAAAACTTCAACAGATTAATATGTATACGATTAATAAAGCTGAAGAAAAAATACTTACCTTAAAATATAAATATGGAATTTTTTTAAATATATAGGAAAAAGAAGGGAAAAAAATAACCCCACCGAACTAGGAAAAAAAACCCCATTAGGAATCAACCCCCAGGAGCAATATATTTGACCATCATCTAAATATACAAAAAAAAGTCATCAACCGCCATTTCATATTTATAAAAAAAATAAGATTGGAAGGATGCCATATAACTTAATTCAAATTAAATGATAGTATTTGGCAAAAGAACCCCATCTTCTCTCAAAATCAAATCGAGGATCAAAAGTTCTGCTTCTAATTTTTTCCAAGCTAAGACAAAACATCACTTGAGAAAACCATTCAATTAATGTAGGGGAAGAAATATCTTTCCATTTTAATAAAATAGCCCTTCTTGCCAGTAGTGTAACAAATGCAATTACATGTTGATCTGAAAATGAGATACCCTGAATATGATGGGGAACTATTCCAAATAGGACAGTCAATCTATTAGATTGTAAATTAATTTTCAAAGCTTTTATCGAGCTTCTTATTTCAAAACTTTTCATTTAAACCTTCAACAACTGACCCCATTTTTCTTCTATGAAAAAATAAAGAAATTCATTCTTTTACAAATTTATTCTGTGATGGACAATTGATGACTTTTGAGGAGTTAATTAACAAACATTCTCTCACTGATACACATTTTTTGCAATATTTTCAGGTTAGACATTTTTTACAACAATATTTACCTAAGTTTCCATATTTACAAGAATCTGATTTGTTGGATACCATTTTGAAATTGAATCCCTCGTGAAAGGTTCCATTAGTAGAATTTATAATTTATTTTTGTTACAAAAAAGGGAACCTATCACTAAAGTTTAAACGAGATTGGCAGAGAGAACTTAACATGACCCTTGTTAATGAAGATTGGCTTCGAGTTTTGAAAACCGTAAATTCTTCTTCTGTGTGTGCCAACCATTGTTTGATTCAATTTAAAATTGTACACCGTTATTACTTAACAAAGGAGAGACTATCTAAAATATTTCCCAGTATAGATAACTATTGCGATAGATGTAAAACTGAAGTAGCTAACTTGTCACACATATTCTGGCCACGTTCTTCATTAAAATCGTTCTGGAAATCTTTATTTTCTACAATCTCTAAAGCTTTGAAAATTAATTTACAACCTAAAATTCACTTTCTACTTGAACGTAAAATAGCCATTAGGTTGACAATACATTCTGATTTCACTGAGATCATTGATACTATAATGCTTGTATTCCTCTTGTGATTAATACTCACACAACCTCATATTAAACTAAAGTGCTCCATACTAGTACTGGACATACTAGTTGGAAGGTTAAATGGTCATTGTAGATTGTCCCTTGATTAGGCTAGAGTTGCTGGTGGGGCGGCTCAAAGAGTCAGAAAAGGCCGTTACGCACTATTATCTTAATAAAATTTTAAAAAGCAACATAACAGAAATAGTCAGAAAATTATGTTTCAATAGAATTAAAATATACTGAATTGTTACAACATAGAAATTAATCGTCCGGCACCAGCAGTTATATGATGTTTGTGCACTGGTTTGTGAATAAGGAAGTATTTGACATTTTATGCAGTTCTGCTGGAGTTGTCAAAGCAAACTCACACTTCAGTGGATCATGAATTACAGTCATTGTAATCTTTATCCATTTAAGAGATGTGGATTTTGCAAGCCTAATGAAGTATAACCACCGTCATGCCGCATTTTTAATTGCGTCGATATGTTGGTTCCGGGTTTAATCTTCAGAGATATTGACACACAGGAACTTGAAATTGCTCACTCTTTCCACTTTTGATCCCTCTATGAGGACCGGCATGTGTTCCTTCGCTTTACCCTGTCTGAAGTCCACAATC
Organism: Hypanus sabinus; assembly: GCF_030144855.1. NCBI lineage: Eukaryota > Metazoa > Chordata > Chondrichthyes > Myliobatiformes > Dasyatidae > Hypanus > Hypanus sabinus. Next base: position 130,001,153 of record NC_082712.1, on the reverse strand, counting down.
AGTTCTTTGGTCTTACTGATATTGAGTGCAGGGTTATTGCAGCAACACCACTCAACCGTCTCACTCCTGTAAGCCCTCTCGTCACCATCTGAAATTCTGCCAACAATAGTTGTATCGTCAGGATTTCACATTGTTCTAACAATTAAATGTTTTCTCTAATTATAATGTTTCTCTTTCAGTTTTTTTGGAATCATTTTTCAAAATAGAAATTATACAAATTATATCTGATTTCACACTATCATGAGATGCTGTTATGAGTCAGCTTTCATTTATGTATTTATATTCATCTTATATAATTTACTAATTTCAGTTGGCTTTTTTGACTCAATGCAACGTACAATGGAGTCTCAGGAAGCATCACTCTTCATTTGATGATTTACATTGCTGAATAAATTTTAGCAGGTTGATTTTGAAGGTAAAGTCTTTTCTGTGCATCATTGTCCTTTATGGCAGTGGTTTTGATAACAAAATAAATAATTCAAACAATCCCAAAGGAAATTTCAGGATTGTTTAAACAGTTACTATTGGCTGTGACTTTCAAGTCGTGCTGACATACCTGTCTAAACAGTGTCTTTGCATTGCTTAAGATTTTTTGTTACTTGTACTTCAGGTTCATAGAAGCACAGAATAGTAGCAACAAAGGAGACTACTGAGTCCTTTGGAATCTGTGCCAGCTCTTTGCAAGTGCAAAGTATTTGACCTTACTCACCCCACCAACCTTCTACAAATTTTTGTGAAAATCTCTTTTCTACCTATTCTGAAATGCAACAGACTGTAGGTTAGCATTGCTTCTCAGCCTTCAAAATGTAGTGTGGTGCATGGCCAAGTGGTTAAGATGTTGGACTAGTGATCTGAAGGTTGTGAGTTCGAGCCCCAGTCGAAGCAGCATGTTGTGTCTTGAGCACACATTGCTTCAGTCCTCCCAGCTGAAAATGGGTGCTGGCAAAATGCTGGGGGTTAACCAGTCGCAATAGACTGGCATCCTATCTGGGGATCGGGGTGGGGGGGGAAGGGAGTCTCGTACTCTCAGTCGCTTCATGTGAAGGACACCAATGTAGATTTAGTACTGTTATGAATGTACCACAGCTCTGAGGGGCCGAAGGTTGCGGGGTAGCCCCCTCCTTTGTGAGAATCGCAAGATCACTATTGATTTGGGTCAGGAGACCCAGGAAATGAGAGAGAGAGACATGTGGAATGTCTCGTTCCCCAGCGATATAAAGCAAGGGGTATTGTCTCTTGAAGACAAATTTGCGTATTACAATACTGTGCTTCGTGGAAGCCCTCAGGCAAAGTGGGCTGGTTGAGGGAGGGATTGCATCACCCCCAACCTGATTGACATCTGAGACCCTGTGAGACAGGATAAAAGAGGGTCTGTGGGAACAGCCCCTCAGACGCACCAGAAGAAACGCTAGCGATCCCATAATAGCGGAAGCCGGTGGGGAGGCCTCGTGCATTCGGTTCCCATGTGCCCCGGAAACCGGTGCACTTTACCACGCAAAAACGGCTTTTAGCTAACAACGGGGAAACCAACTCCCAAAAGTCTGGAAGGATTGGCATCATCAAAGACCTGGGCAAGTTTAACCCGTCTCTCTCTCAAACCCAAAACGCTGCAGCTTGAACGAACTAACAGCGACTTTTATATTTCCATCGGACAATACATTATCCCCTAGACAACGATAGAGCTATTTCTTATTGATTATTATTATACCCATGCTTTTAGATTTAGTATTGACGACGTATATTATCTGTATGCTTGCATTAATCTTATTTTTGTGCCCCTTTATCAATAAATACTGTTAAAAATAGCACCATCAGACTTCAACGGACCTCTCTATCTTTGCTGATAAGTGACCCAGTTACGGGGTTCGTAACAAAATTGCGGTTCTTGTCTTGGGATTTGACACCAAATTGGGAGGCCAGTGAATCGGGCTTGTAAGTCCAAAAACTTGGATCTGGCTACGCGGGTAGCCAGACGGGAAACCAGCAAAGATGGACGTGGGTGAATTTATAGAAAACCCGACTCTGGAGGCGCTAGAGGCGGCCACCAAATCAGACTTGATAAATTTGGCGAAGGGGTTAAACCTCGCAGAGGTGAGGTTGTCCATGAAAAAGCGGGAGATGCGAAGGGCAATAACTCAGCATTATATTGGGAAGAATGTGTTTGCAGCTGAGGTATTGGAAAATATCCCTGAAAAGGTACCAGCTAGTGGGACGGCTCAGTTAGAGTTGGAGAAATGAAGGTTGGAACATGCAATTAAGGTAAAGCAGCTGGAAGCAGCTGAGAAAGAGAATGAAAGGGCCAAGAGAGAGCGGGAGCATGCACTCCAGCTAAAGGAGTTAGATGTGAAACAGGAGCAAGAAAGAGCTGAGAAACAAAGAGCATGAAATTCAGTTAAAACGGCTGGAAGCAGCTGAGAAAGAGAAAGAGCGAGCCGAGAAAGAAAGAGAGTATGGGGAGGAAACATGACTTGGAGATGGAGAAGTTACGGCAAGAACCATGAGTTCAGAGGTCAGTCCGAGAGGAGTGGTTCAAAGCTAGTAGAGAGTTGAGGTTAGTACCTCCGTTCGAGGAGACGAATGTTGATAGTTATTTCTTGCTTTTTGAAAAGGTGGCAGTGAATCAGAAGTGGCCCAGAGATCAGTGGGTGCCGCTGTTACAAATTGTGTTAAAAGGGAAGGCACAGCGGGTATATACAGCTTTGGCCGTGGAGGAGGAAGAGGAGGAGAGTTACGACAAAGTAAAGGCAGCCATTCTCCGGAATTATGAGCTAGTACCAGAGGCGTATAGACAAAAGTTCAGAACTTTAAAGAAAGGGGGGAATCAGACGTATACTGAGTTTGCCTATGACAGGGGTCGGCAACCCGCGGCTTTGGAAAATAAATGATGAGTATTTAATTAAAATGTATTTTATGTTAGTTTGTTAGTTTTTGAAATGTAATTCTAAATTTGAAGATTATGGTGATCTTGTACAATCTAAATAAAACGTGTTTTTTGTCGCTATTAATATACGTCACCACTGCCAATGCCTGACACCCGCCAATGCGCAATTTCTTTAATTTTTCGATCCAAGGTCGGCTAACTATGGAGAATTCTAAAAAAAGAAAAGTGACTGAAGAAAACAGAACATTTAATGATACGTGGGCCGATTCATTTGCTTTCACTGTTGACGAGACTGGTTTACCGGTATGCTTAATAGGCAATGAGAAACTAGCAAACAACAAAAAGTCAAAATCGCAAGACATTTCCAGAATAAACACGCAGCCTTTGCTCAAAAATATCTGGATGGAGATGAGAGAAAAAAAGCCGTTTCAGAACTGATGCGGAAGGTTGATCTGAGCAAAAATCATTTCAAGAAGTGGATGAAGTCTGGAAAATCAACTACGTATGCTAGTTCTGTTGCCGCTCAGGAAATAGTCAGGCACGGGAAGCAGTTTACAGATGGTGAATATATGAAAGAATCTTTCATTAAGATTTCAGAACATCTATTCACGGACTTTAAAAACAAGAGTGAAATTGTGCAGAAAATCAGGGATATGCCCCTCTCTGCAAAGACTGTCAAAGACAGAACCATAAAAATGGCAGAAGACATCACGAGACAGTAAATTAAAGACATCAATTAAGCTGTGGCCTACTCGATTGCCTGTGACGATTCTAAAGACAAAGGTGATATTGAACAAATAGCGCTGTTCTGCTGGTATGTAAACTCTGCCGGGCCACAGGAAGAAATGATTGAGTTGATACTTATAAAAGGCCAAACACGGGAGGAGGACATCTGTGAGGCTGTCTTGAATTGTTTAAGAGCTAAAGTAATAAAGACCACCCACCTGGTGTCAGTAGCTACTGATGGGGCACCAAGTTTGACAGGAGTGCACAAGGGATTTGTGGCTTTATTGCAGAAGTCACTGGACAGAAAGGTGCTGACTTTTCACTGCATCTTGCACCAAGAGGCACTGTGTGCTCAAACACTTCCTCCGGAATGCACAGAAGTAATGGATGTTGTCATTCAGATTGTCAATAAAATAATGGCAAAAAGTTTACATCACCATCAATTCCGTTTGTTACTGGACGAGCTGGAAAGCACATATTCTGATCTCCTGCTGCACAACAAAGTCCGGTGGCTGTCAAGAGGGGAGGTGCTGAAACGCTTTGTCGCATGTCTGGAAGAAGTGAAAAATTTCCTGGGCAGCAAAGGTCTCACCTTTCTTGAGCTGGAACAGCCAGAGTGCCTGTAAAAGCTACACTTCATGGTAGACATGACACGCTGAACACAGTGAACACAGCTCTTCAGGGGAAAGGACGCACAGCCCTGCACATGTTGGAGGATGTTTTGGCATTCGAGCGCAAGTTGACAGTGCTTTCCAGAGATTTACAGAAAGGCACATTGTCTCACTTCCCCAATTTGAGAGAGTTCAAACAAGCTCACGACATGATAAATTTGGAGTATTTACATTCTGCAATCATCGCAATGCAAACATCATTTCAGAAATACTTTTGTGTGTTCAGAGATGTAAAAAATACATTACCCTTCCCGGTCACTCCCCTAAGCATCGATCCATCCCTACTGAATACGACTGCATTGGCAGGTGTGAGTCAACCTGATCTTGAGATGGAAATGGCCGACGTAGCCGACAAAGACATATGGGTGTCCAAGTTTAGACGCTTGACAGCAGACCTTGAAGATGTTGCCCGTCAGAAGGCCGTTCTTGCTCAGATGGAGTGATATTGAAAACCTCCCCACACCGGACAAACTTGTGTTCGAAACATGGAATGCTATCCCCGACATTTATGTAAACATTAAAAAGTATGCGCTTGGAGTCCTGTCGATCTTTGGATCCACATATGTATGTGAGCAGGTGTTCTCCAACATGAACTTTATTAAAAACAAACATCGGAGTTCAAAATGTTTTTGTTGCATGCAGAAATGTAATTTTGTTTTCTCTTCAGGAGTTCATCGATTTCATAAATGCAACACATTATAGTTTGTTTATACATAGCATAAAGGCAAAAAAACGTTGTATGCAGTGTTATTTCATTTTAAATGTCAAACGGGTTTTGTGGCTCCCAGTGTTTTCTTTTCTGTGGGAAACGGGTCCAAATGGCTCTTTCAGTGGTAAAGGTTGCCGAGCCCTGGCCTATGAGAAGGGTGTGCTCTTGGACCGTTGGTGCACAGCAGAGATAGTGGAGGAGGATTATTGGTGTCTCAGGGAGTTAATTCTGATTGAGGAATTTAAAGGTTGTGTTTCGGAGGATATCCGGATGTATTTGAATGAGAAGCCGAATAAGTCCATCTCAGAATTTGCTAGGTTCGCAGATGAATATGCCCTAACCCACAAGACAAAGTTCTCCTCAAATAAAAGTTCCCAGAGAGACCGTGGGAACGATCGAGAAAGCCCGCCAGCTGAGGCAGAGACCCCGCTGGGAGCTAGTGGTAAGGTTGCGGGGGAAAGGCCAGATGGCCAGAGATTGCCAGGCTTGACCTGTTTTAATTGTAGAAAGGGGGAGCATAGTGCTTTGCTCCAAGGAAAGAGACAGGAAAAGGGAAATCAGCAGTCCCTATTGAATGTGCCATGGTAATCAGTAAATCAACAAGAGGGCCCCGGGTAGACAGAGTACGAGAAGGGTCTGAGGCTTGTCTGTCACAGGGAACTGTGTCTGTGAGGGAGGGAGACACACCAGTTCCAGTATGGATCTAGAGAGACACGGGGGCTGAGCTGTCATTGATCAGCAGTAAGGTACTAGAGTTTGGTCGCAAGACGAGAATGGTAGCTGTGAAAGGAATAAGTAAAGGGACAGAAATGGTTTTCTTACATAAGGTCATTATGGATTGTGAGCTGGTGTCTGGACCAGTTGAAATAGGGGTGCGATCAGACTTCCCGAGAACTGACGCGGATGTCCTTCTCGGTAACGATTTAGCAGGTGGTAAGGTTTGGTCAGCAATGATGCTGACAAGCCGGCCGGTGAGTGTTGCGGACCCGCCCCTAGATTCCAAGATCTATCCCGCATGCGCGATCACTCGCAGCAAGTCGAGAGAGGCAGCTGAGAAAGGGAGCAGTTTAAATCTGGCCAGTTTCGATTTGGCCGAGATGTTTTTACTGACCCTGTGCCACAAGGGTTTAGAGGGTGGTAAAACGAAGAGTAGTAAAGTGAAAGAGGGTAAGGGAGAGGAGGTAGACCTTCCCTTAGCAAGGAGAAAAGTTTTAGAGGCAGAAGATAAAGATGAAAAACAGCTAGAGCTGTTAAAAGGTCCAGGGTTGAACCTGGATGATCTGTCTGGTTTGGCAGAACTGTTTGAAGATGTTGAAAATGCTAGAGGTGTTCCCGATAATGAACTGAGGGCAGTCCTAGATGAAAAGGATGCCATTACCTTGAAGAAGTCTGCTGGGTTGGCAGATGAGGTTGTTTCAGCCCGCGGGGTTGAGTTTACTCCGGAAGGGAGTTGCCAGAGAGTAGCTGGGAGAATCAGGGGAAGTTAGAATTTGGACCGGGTACGGGTATTGAAAGCCTGAAAGAGGCCAATGTCCCATTTGAGTGTGTCCAAGATGGGGATGCACATGGCACTGAACCTAGTAACGGAGCTCAGAAAAAGTCTGAGGTATTTGATTCAGTTGAAAGGGATGGCTGTCCTTGTGGGTCAGATAGATTTGGTTCAGTGAAGAAAGGGTTAACCTTGGTAATAGTGGGAAGTGAGAGTTCCCAGGTGTTTGTGCTCGACGGTGTGTTAAAAGTTAATGTGGAAATCAAAAGTGGAGAGATAAATATTATTATTGAAGGAAACGGGAAATATGTAGTTCCCAAATCGAATGAAGAAAATTTAAGACCTGCGGATCGCTTACAGATTAAGTCGGAAGATGACGGGGGTGGGGGGGGGGGCTGTGCTATTGTTATTCCAGAGTGTGGTGTGAAAAGGCAGAATTTGAAATGCTGCTTGAACAAAGAGTGCGAACTGAAAACAAATAGCCTGAAGGGTCCTGAAGAGAGGGACCCTGGAAATTAAAGAATTGGGTGGAAATTCAGAAGATGGTCTAAGTTTGGGACACGGTGTTGATAAAATAACTCCTATGAAAGAAGCCAGCGAAAGCCTATTTTGCCAGGGTACCCAAGCTCCCCACGTGGGAACTAACTGGAAAAGAGGCGACAGTTAATGGGGACGCGATTTTTAAATAGCAAAAGCCAGTTTTACGGGATTTCGACAACGCATGTGAATATTAAAGACAACCCCATGGAAGCCTGCCTGTTAAGTTTGAAAGCAACAGAAAGATTAGTATTTGCATGAACTTTTGTAGATACACGTAAGCTAACATCACAACTCCTTAGTTTTTGTTTGCTGAAGGAAAGAAATAAAAATAGGTGGTTATTCAATTGAAGTCTGATGCTACAAGACTTTAGTAAGGTACAAGATGTTAAGATATTAAAGGAAGTGACACTGTAATCTTTAACTGTTTAGATGTTGAATTGAATGTATAACTGTATTACTCTGTAGTGAAAAGGAAAAGCTTTTGTATTGTGTTAGATTCTAAAATCCTGTAAGACTCTGTACTACTTCGTTTCACCGCTGGTGAAAACGCTTTGAAGAAAGGGGGTGTTATGAATGTACCACAGCTCTGAGGGGCCGAAGGGTGCGGGGTAGCCCCCTCCTTTGTGAGAATCACAAGATCACTATTGATTTGGGTCAGGGGACCCTGGAAATGAGAGAGAGAGACGTGCGGAATGTCTCGTTCCCCGGCGATATAAAGCAATGGGACACGGCCATTGTCTCTTGAAGATGAACTTGTGTATTACAATACTGTGCTACTTGGAAGCCCTCAGGCAAAGTGGGCTGGTTGGTGGAGGGATTGCATCACCCCAACCTGATTGACATCTGAGACCCTGTGAGTCAGGATAAAAGAGGGTCTGTGGGAACAGCCCCTCAGACGCACCAGAAGAAACGCTAGCGATCCCGTAATAGCGGAAGCCGGTGTGGAGGCCACGTGCGTTCGGTTCCCATGTGCCCCGGAAACCGGTGCCCTTTACCATGGAAAAACGGCTTTTAGCTAACAACAGGGAAACCAACTCCCAAAAGTCTCGAAGGATTGGCATCATCCGAGAACTGGGCAAGTTTAACCCGTCTCTCTCTCAAACCCAAAACGCTGCAGCTTGAACGAACTAACAGCGACTTTTATATTTTCATTGGACAATACATTATCCCCTAGACAACGATAGAGCTATTTCTTATTGATTTTTATTATACCCGCGCTTTTAGATTTAGTATTGATGACGTATATTATCTGTATGCTTGCATTGATCTTATTTTTGTGCCCCTTTATCAATAAATACTGTTAAAAATAGTACCATCAGACTTCAACGGACCTCCCTATCTTTGCTGGTCAGTGACCCAGTTACAGGGTTCGTAACAGTACGAATTTCATAGAATAGTTTAGAACATGAGGAATATTTGGCTCATAAAAAAACAGGAGTCGAGGCAGATCTTTCAGCCATTCATGAACTCCTTTGTGTTCATTTAACAGTGCAAAATATCCAATAAAGTAATGACATATAATTTGATAGTAAGACATTTAAAATATTAGGACAGATGGTGAAAGTCTTGGTCAAATAAGGTGTGCATTATGGAGTATTTCTAGAGGAGGGATGAGAGGTGGAGAGATTCAGGAGGAACTTTGCCACAGGAAAGCTCAGCTGTTAATCGTAGAGCAGTAACAATTGGAACTGCAGAAAAAGGGAAACAATGGTATCAGGGAAAATTATGAAATTGTGTGACTTAACCAAACTTACTTGTGGAGGGGTCCCAATTTATAGTTCATTGCTTAAGTTCCAGAAGCAGGATATACTACCTCCAGTGAAGGCTAGTAACTGTGTCAATTTATTGAGAAAAAATCTGTTAAATTTTTGTTCAGTTTTTGGAGTAAAATCTACATTCAATCTATGGGCTTTAAAATTGCACATTGGATTTGTTAGCAATGATTTGTTGCACACTTGAGCAGTGTTCTATGTTCAAATTGTGAAACAGGATCTAACAGAAACTTTACTCTATCCATTTGTCCTGCATTCAAGATTCAAGACTGTTTAATTTCCAATACACAAGTGTAAAGGAGAACAATAATTTGTTTCTCTGGATCCTAATTAGCACAAAAGAAAACAGAATACGATAAAGAACGCAGTAATAATAAAAACACACTGTACATATAAATATAATAGCTGTCATTGGTTATTGGTGGCAGGAATGCTTCAAAAATATGTTCTGTTTATTGAGATTGTGATCCTTAACCTGATAAGATCACAAAAGACATATCTTTGACACATAGACTTTATTTCAAGTGAAAGTGCTTTTGCCTGTGTCTTTACTGAGCTCGGTTTAACTCAACATATAACCACAATCTTGCAGCAGATGTTACTGGATAAAGCTACAAATCTTTAAATTGAACATCTAAACAAAATAACTAGAAATAACTGCATCAACCTGATTACAACAGGTAGTGTTCTTCTTAGGAATTAGTTAGTTGAATCTTGCTATTCTTCAAAAAGTAGTGAAGAGAATAAACTTAGTAACAGTAGGTTATGGTGACTACAGAACACTTAACGTTGTTTTTTATTGCCGTAACTTCCACTGCAAATACATAATAAAAATGACTCATCAAATTCATCTATCCTCCCAAGAATAGATAAAAAAACAGCAATAATTTGGAAAAGAGACTGTTTGGGCTAAATAGTTCTTCTGTGAAGAATGTATACATTATGATAACTGTCATATAGAAACAACGGACTCAGTTTAATCCCAAATGGCCGAACACTCTTCATCATTTATTTCTATAATTGATATAAATTTTGGAAGTAGAGGCTGTGGTACTTTTATTCTGCTAAGGGTTGATGTGTATACATTATGAAATATTAAAACCTATGTACTTATTTTGCAATTTTCTTTCAAAAAACAATAAATGACTTTCTGGTTCATACCTTGCTATGGATATGGAGGTGAGTGTAAGGCACAAATTCTGGAGGTTTGCTAGATTTCTTTGGAAAAGCATTCAGCATACAGACACCGACTCCGGGCAGAGCAATGATGACGCTTAGTAACTTCCGGACATGAGCTGAAGAATGAAGAGGGAGAGAAAAAGAAACCTGCAAGTTGGCAAAGTGGAATAGAATTTACCCTAGCACATCTTTACTTTATTGTCACCAAACAATTTATACTAGAGCATACGATCATCACAGCGATATTTGATTCTGCTCTTCGTGCTCCCTGGAGTACAAATTGAATTAAATATAATAAAAATTTAAGTTACAAATCATAATTAGAAAATAGAAAAGGGAAAGTGAGGTAGTGCAAGTCAGGTCCAGATATTTGGAAGCTACGGCCCAGATCCGGGTCAGGATCCGTTCAGCAGTCTTATCACGGTTGGAAAGAAGCAGTTCCCATATCTAGCCGTATGAATCTTCAAGCTCCTGAAACTTCTCCTGGAGGGAAGAGGGACAAAAAGTGTGCTGGCTGGGTGGGTCATGTCCTTGACTATCCTGGCAGCACTGCTCCGACAGCGTGTGGTGTAAAGTGAGTTCAAGGATGGAAGATTGGTTTGTGTGATGTGCTGGGTTAGGTTCACGATCTTCTGCAGCTTCTTCCGGTCTTGGACAGGACAACTTCCATACCAGGTTGTGATGCACCCTAGAAGAATGCTTTCTACAGTGCACCTATGAAAATATAGTGAGGGTTTTAGGGGACAGGCCAAATTTCTTCAGCTTTCTCAGGAAGTAAAGGCACTGGTGGGCCTTCTTGGCAGTGGGCTCTGCTTGGTTAGACCAAGACAGGTCATTTGTGATATTCACACTGAGGAACTTAAAGCTTTTGACCTTGCACTTGATGTTGAAATTCTCAGATAATAAATACAAGAATTGTTTAATTTCAAACCACTGGATAATTAGAGAACAGTTTTAACTGACTGCCTGTCATATTCCGTTAAATTTCCAGATTGTTAATGTCATTTCCAGTACATAAGTGTAAAGGTGTCACGGTCTGGTCCATGAAGTCCACATTCCGGTTCATGGTCCGGTCCATCGTTCCTTACCATAGAACCATAACATTCCAACTGTTATACTCAATACTTTGATTTATAAAGGCCAATGTACCAAAAGCTCTCTTTTCCACCCTATCTACCTACGATTCCACTTTTAGGGAATTTTGTATCTGTATTCCTAGATCCCTCTGTTCTGCTGCACTCCTCAGTGCCCTACCATTTACCTTGTATATTCTACCTTGGTTTTTCCTTCCAAAGTTCAATTCCTCACACTTGTCTGTATTAAACTCCATCTGCCATTTTTCAGCCCACTTTTCCAGCTGGTCCAGATCCCTCTGCAAGCTTTGAAAACCTTCCTCACTGTCCACTACACTTCCAATCTTTGTATCATCAGCAAAATTGCTGATCCAATTTACCACATTATCAACCAGATCATTGATATAGATGACAAATAACAATGGACCCAGCACTGATCCCTGTGGCACACCACTAGTCACAGGCCTCCACTCAGAGAAGCAATCCTCCACTACAGCTCTCTCCAGGAAATTGGATGGGCGGCTGTTATCTGGCCTATATAGTGCCCTCTGTGCATCCTATAAAAGATATATTGCAACCCCCTTATTTAAGGTGGTGTAAGAGGAAGTGAAAGGTTTTGGATGATAGCATTTCCCTCATATGGTGTGGCCCGAAATTTGTGAGAAATTATTAATATGGCAGCTGCTCTAGAGAAATCAGCCAATGACACTGCCAATGCCCTAATTGTCGTGCAGATGCAGGTGAAAGACCTAACAATAGAGGTAGTTGGCCGTAGGATGGTAACCTTGCAGAATAGTATCGCCCTGGACCTGCTCTTAGCCGAAAGAGACATGTGCCTTGGTAGGGCAGGAATGTTGTACTTACAAGCTAAGTGCTTTTAGTCATGCACACTGTGCCTATATAATGAAGTGGGTCTGTAAGATAAGCAGAGCCCCTATGCACTGCTTTTAGGTATAGAGGCTCTCCATGATATCTGAAATAAATTTCTATAGTCTGAACCAGTTCTCTGAGTCAGCTTGATCTATTCTGTCTGCTGCTCCTGAGATTTTATTCACAACAGATTCAGCACAAAAAGAACAAAGAACACAATAAATATAAATACAAAAGATATCTTGTATATATTGATTGTATGTCCATGAAGTGATGCTAGGCACAGGAGTGTCTGTACATAGGTGACTGAATGGAAATGATAAAGTAGTGATGGTTGGAGTGTGGAGGGGTGGGTTACTGGGTGGAAGTGTTAATCGGCCTTGCTGATTGGGGAAAGTAACTGGTTTCAATCTGTGGTCCTGGTGTGGATGCCTCATAGCCTCCTCCCTGATGGGAGTGGAATAAACAGTCCATGAGCACAGTAGGTAGGATCCTTCATTATGTTACTGGCTCTTTTCTGGCAACTTTCTGTATATGCGTCCTTGATTATGGGTAGGCTGGGGTTCGTGATGCGTTGGGCAGTTTTGTCTACCCGTTGTCCGCCGCAGTGCAGTTTCTGGTCCAAGCAGTGATGCAGCTCATTAGGATGCTCTCTATTGCACATCTGTGGAATGGCATGAGCACAGATGTGCATGATCCAACTCTCTTCAGCCCTCTCAGAAATGAGAGGTGTTGGTGAGCTTTCCTGATTGTGTAAAATTTGCTCTGGGACCATGAGAAGTTGTGCGAGATGTGCACTCATAGGAGTTTAAAACTGCTCACCATTTCCACTGCTGTTCTGCCGGTGTAAAAGGGGTATGAGCTGAAGTTGATAGCCATCTCCTTTATCTTGTTGACATTGTGGAAGAAGTTCAAAGACAGTATTTGACCATAAGACTTGGGACCAGAATTAGGCTATTTGGCCCATCAAGTCTGCCCGGCCATTTGACCATTGTTGATTTATTTTCCCTCTCAACCCCATTCTTCTGTGTTCTCCCCAGAACATTTGATGCCTTTTACTAATCAAGAACATATCAACCTTTTGTCTCAAATATACACAAAGACTTAGTCTCCACAGCTGTTTATGGCAAAGAATTCCACAGATTCACCACCCTCTGGCTATAAAAAATCCTCCTCATCTATTCAAAAGGGACCTCCTATTCTGAGGCTATGCCCTCTGATCCTTAGCTCTCCCAAGACTGGAAAGAACCTCTCCATGTCCACTCTTATCTGGGCATTTCACACCAGGTTTGAAATTCAGATCATTAAGCCAAGACTTTACTGAAAATTGGAGCTGAATGATCTTGATGAAACTGACTGAACATAAATAAACAGATTAATAGTAAATTCTTTAACATGTTCCTCCTACCTGATGATTTGGAGTAGAATAGTAGAGTAGTAATTAAACAAACTGGATTTGCCCTGCATTTTCAGCATAAACATAGCAAATATTCACATATATGGCCGGACACCTCTGTTTTTACTACTTTTGACCACTTGACTAAAGTACTGAAATGTAAAGGCTTCAGTGGTCAAGGTACAATATTATTGGTGCAGTGTCTATTACTGAACCAAATACTTACTTTTGGTAGGATTACAGGGATTTGATCCTTCTATTGGTTCTGGAATAACTTAGCTTTGTCAACATACACAAAATGTTAGAGGAACTCAGCAGGTCAGACAACATCTATGGAGAGAAGGGTTTTGGTCTGAAATGTTGATTGTTTATTCCTCTCCATAGATTGTCTGTGTGGCTGTTGGTACTGCGTTTTTCAACTTGGCCCCTGAGGAAAGCTGTTTTGTTTGGCTGTATTCATGTTAATGGTTGAATGACAATTAAATTTAAACCTGAACTTGAAATGTAATGTATTCTCAGAAAACGCAATTTACAAAATGACTCATGAGTACCTTCTGAGACTTATGGTAATTTTGATTCTGCTTTGGGAGCACAAACTCAGAAAGTAGGCTGAAGTTTAATGTCATGGATGCTGCCTGACTTGCTGAGTATATTTAACAGTTTCTATTTCAGATGCCACCGATGACCCTTTAGATGCCAAGAAAACACGGGAAGCATAAAACTTAATTAGACACAATTTGCATATGAAAAATGGGCACCAGCAGCTGATAGAAAGTTAAATGGTGAGGACCATAAATGGTTAAGGACATGAGCCTGTTCTTTCATTAATTAGATTAAGATTCAAGATTCAAAAACTTTATTGTCATTCTAACCGTACATCAGCTCTGCAGGGCAGAATGAGTCAGCGTTTCCCAGGAGCAAGTGCAATCGTAACATAACAAATGCAACACTAATAATAAACATAACAATAAATAGTAAAACACAGCAGCCACATGTCAGTTAAAAACAAGTTACAAGTGTCCAGTGCAAGTTGAAAGTGTCCAAAACAGAGTCAGGTAGAGCAGCTATTTAGCAGTCTGACTGCCTGTGGGAGGAAGCTATTTAATAGCCTTGTGGTTTTAGTTTTGATGCTCCTGTAACGTTTACCTGATGGCAGAAGAACAAACAGTGCATGGAGAGGGTGTGAGGGGTCTTTAATGATGTACCATGTCTTCTGGAGGCATCGACTCTGAAAGAGGTCTTGGACAGAAGGTAGGGAGACCCCAATAACCTTCTCTGCTCCGCTAACCACCCTCTGCAAGGCTTTTTTGTCGGCAGCACTGCAGCTGGAGTATCAAGTTGTGATGCAGAAGGTCAGCACACTCTCAACCACGCCTCTGTAGAATGTAGTTAAGATGTTAGTGGGGAGTGATGCTTGTTTAAGCTTCCTCAGAAAGTGCAGTCTCTGCTGGGCCCGTTTCACAATCCCAGTGGTGTTCCCGGACCAGGTGAGATTGTCCGAGATCTGCACCGCAAGGAACTTGATGCTTTCCACTCTCTCCACTGTTGAGCCGCTGATGCTGAGGAGTGTGTGCTCAGGCTGAGACCGTCTGAAACCGACGATCATCTCCTTGGTTTTGGTGACATTAAGCATCAAGTTGTTGTCACTGCACCAGCTCTCCAGGTGTCTGACCTCCTCCCTGTACATTGTTTCATCATTTTTGCTGATGAGCCCCACCACTGTGGTATCATCAGCAAATTTAATGATCAGGTTCTCCTTGAATCTGGCTGCACAGTCATGTGTTAGCAGTGTAAACAAGGACAACGTGTTAACCCTGACACCAAGTGCTCTTATCTTGTGTGCTAATGTTTTATGTGACACTTTGTCACACTTCTTCAGCTTCTGCTTTATCAATTCTTAAAACAAACTCAAAGAAATTTATCATGTATAATTTCTCTTCACTCTGACATGGTTTCGTTAGATTATACATATGTGCAGCTGTTCTTTCCCTAGTGCAGATTTCAATTTTTTCCTGCAATAAATGTGAGGATTAATGGCTGAATTTTCACTTTCATTTTGAATTGGGGTGACTTACAGACAGTTTTCCAATATTCTGATCCTTCTCTAGAATCTAAGGACTTTTGGAAGATCACAGCCATTGTATTCATTAATTCAGTAGCCACTTCTTTTTCATTTAAGCCACTCAGGCCAAGGCAATCATATACCTCTAACCTCTTTAGTTTGCCCACTATTCAGGATACTGTTATTGATTACAGCTTAGGGTGCAACAAAATTATACCCTCACTTCTAAACAACAAGCTCCAAAACCTGGCCCTCTGTACATCTCTCTGCAACTGGATCCTTGACTTCCTCACTGGGAGACTACGGTGAGGATCAGAAGCACCATCTCCTCCTCAGTGACAATCAAAACTGGCACATTTCAAGGATGCCACATCTCTACTCTCTCTTCACCCACAACAGTGTGGTTTGGCAGAGCTCAAACACCATCTATAAATTTGTCTGAATTGTTGGCAGAATTTCAGACGGTGACGAGGCGCACAGGAGCGAGATAAATCAGCTGGTTGAGTGGTTTCACAATAACAGCCTTGCACTTAATGACAGTAAAACCAAGGAATTGATTGTGGACTTCAGGAAGGGAAGTCAAAGGAACACACACCAGTCCTCATAGAGGATCAAAAATGGAAAGTGTGAATAGTTTCAAGTTCCTGGGTGTCAATATCTCTGAAAATCTGTGCTGGGTCCAACATATTGATGCAATTATAAAGAAGGCACAATGGTGGCTATATGTCATTAGGAGTTTGAGAAGATTTGGTGTGTCACCAAAGACACTTGCAAATTTCTGTAGAGGTACTGTAGATAGCATTCTACTTGGCTGTGTCACTGTCAGGTATGGAGAAGCCACTGTACAGGATTGGAAAAAGCTGCAGAAAGTTGTAAACTCGGGCAGCTCCATCATGGGCAACAGCCTCTCCAGTATCGAGGACACCTTCAAAACGTGGTGTCCATCATCCAAGGACATTCCCTCTTCTCATTGCTATCATCGAGAAGGTACAGTGGCCTGAGAACACACACTCAATGTTTCAGCAACGACCTTTCTTCCTTTTGTCATCAGATTTCAGAATGGGCACTACCTCATTATTTTTCCCTCTTGTTTTGCACTATTTATTTAATTTTTATATGCATATTGTAATTTATAGTTATTTTTATGATGAATTAAAACATACTGATGCCACAAAACAACAAAATTCCAGGACATATGCCAGCGATGATGAACATGATCGTGATTAAAAATGACATTTGCTTCCTCTCTACAATTGCTCTGTATTGAGGGATGTTCAAAATATTTCCTGTCATAAACACTGATGAAAAATATTTAACTTTTTAACTGGATTATGGGTACTCAATCTGCTATTTTTCTTGTTCCAAATAACCCCACAGCAATACAACACTCATACAGATTTTGGATTTTTATAAGTTCTTATTCCAGAGGTTACACTGGACAACAAAGATTTTGCTTCTTCAATACCTTTAAGTGTATCTTATGAATTTTGGGCTACTGATCATGAAAATCGCCATGAAATTTCCCTAACATGCACCGTTTTTAATAAATTTATGTTTATTATTTCAATTCATAATTCCAGTCAATTAAAATCTTGCCTACAATGTAAGCTGGAAAGTTTCCGATCTTGTCCTGGCATGCTTGGGCTGCGTGGCTGCTGCATGGCAGGACAGGTTTTAGTAATAATTATTGGGTTCAGGACTGTAAGGGTGGAATTTGCTATCACCAGGCACAAAAACTTCTATGAAGGATTTTGATATTTGAGACAGATGTTTCCCAGAATGACTAATGCCAAGATTAAGGAAAGCATTTTTGTTGGTCCACAAATCAAATAGGTCATCAATAATAGGCAATTTGAAGAATTTCTAGTGGGACTGGAGAAAATCACATGGAAGGCATTCAAGGAAGTTGTTGAAATTTTTCTCGGCATCTACAGCACACCAAACTACATGCAGCTGGTTGAAAGCATGCTTCAAGTACATAAAACCATGAAATGCAACATGTTGCTTAAGATTAATTTTCTGCATTCCCATTTAGACTTCTTCCCTGCAAATCCTGGTGCTGTGGGTGACGAGCATGGTGAAAGGTTTCACCAGGACATTGCCATCCTGGAGAAAAGATACCAGGGCAACTGGAATCCATCAACGCTGGCAAATTATTGTTGGACACTTAAGAGAGAAGCTTAAGACACTGAGTACAAATGAAAATATTTAACAAAATATTTTTAACGTAGTTGAACTATTTCAAAGCATCAGCACCATTATGCAATTAAACACATTATATTCAATAGATAATTTGTTGTTTCTCCAAATTCCCATAATACAAGTATTCTGAAATTATATTTGTGTTCATCTTCAAGCAGTCTATCATAAACAAAAAAATTCTGTGGAAGCAACACTTTTGAAAACAATTTGTTGTCCAGTGTTATTAGTGATCAGTCGCTGAAGACAGTTCTGGATATTGTTTGGGACAAAGGGATTTCAGGAAAAATGGAATGAAGCTGAATAGTGGAATTGCAGTAGATACTGAATTGTATAGAAAACTCCAGGTGCCATGAGAAAGGATCTAGTGCTTTCCTGGCATATATAACAAATAAACTCTTCTTGGGATTGCAGCCGGGTACAGGTATTGATTTTAACCTACGTTTCAATGACAAACTTTGCCATCTTCATTAGAGATGATGCCTGGGCATGTGTAGTCCGGTGGTAGTTATACCCCCGTCATACGTCCCTCCTGATTGATTAGTCCTCATCCAATCAGGTTTCCATTGTCCCAACCTGTTTATAATTGAATTCCAGTTCTTACTTAAAATAAGACCTTCGTCTTAGTTAAAATTCTTATTCTCTGGTTTTATTTCAATGGCTTCGTTCACCAGGTGGTCCCAAAAGCCATGGGCACGGCACTGTAGTTTTGTTCCGTCGAAGTCAATCCTATGGCCATTGCGGATGCAATGTTCTGCAACCGCAGATTTCTCAGGGTAACCCACAGTGGTAAACTTCCCCACAGTGCGTCCCATCTGTCCGATAAATGTTTCTCCGCATTCACAGGGAATCTTGTAAATGCCAGCCGTCTAGAGTCCCAGGTCATCTTTGACCCACATAGCTGGGCTTTGAGCTTCCTCATGAGTTTGTGGATGGTACTAATCCAGTGTTTGTTCCGGATCCTGGCGATCCTTTGGGAAATCGTGTAAGTACAGGGAATTCAGGTGGTAGCGATGGGTTCCTCCTCGTTGTCAGGTTTCCTGGTTTTTCCGTTGGCCCTTTAAGGGCCTGATTGATTTCCTTCACCTTGTAGTCATTCTGTAGGAACGTTGTGCATGATCGTCTTATTTCCTCGCGGAGACTCTCCAGGTCCAAAGTAGTTTTTGCACTGTTAATTAAAGTGGAAAGAACCGCTCTACGTTAGGAGGCGCGATGGTGGCTGTTATTATTGAGGTACAAGTCCGTGTGAACGAATTTCCGAACGACGCCATTACTGAGGCGACAGTCCTCACCGCTTTAGAAAGTCCAGGAACAGGAGGCAACTATTCTTTTCCATCTTCATCGTAAACTGACTGAATGGTTGCCTCCCATTCTTGGCATTCTAATATGATGGAAACCGGATGGCAACCTCAGCCATGGCATCACTCAGAAACCCACTCATAGGGACTTTTGCCTCAACAGTAACAGCCACCACCGCGCCTCCCAGAGTAGAGTAGATATTTCTACTTTGACTAACAGTGTGAAAACTACTTCAGACCTGGAGAGTCTCCACGAGGAGATAAAATGATAACGCATGGCGTTCATACAGAATGGCTACAAGGTGAAGGAAATCAGGAAACCTAACGAGGAGGAGGAACCCGTCGCTACCGCCTGTCTTCCCTATATTTCCATGGTTTCTGGAAGAATCGCCAGGATCCTGAAGAAATACCGAATTAATAGCATCCGCAAACCTATAAGGAAGCTCAAATCCCAGTTTATGTGGGTCCTGGCACCCAGGACAGCTGGTGTTTGCAGGATTCCCTGTGGATGTGGAGCAGCGTATATCAGCTAGGCAGGACGCACGGTGGAAATCAGTATCAAGGAACACTGGGGCTGTATCTGTTTGGGTTACCCAGAGAAATTGGCAGCAGCAGAACAATGCATTAGCAATGACTTCGATGGAACAAAACTACCGTCTGGGGAAAGAAGCCATTGAAATAAAACGAGAGAAGAAGAATTTTAACAAAGTCAAGGTCTTGCTCTAAGTAAGAACTGGAATTCAATTGTTAACAAGGTAAGATAGCGGAAACCTGAGTGGATGAGGACTAAGCAATCGGGAGGGATGGACAATACCAACAGACTCGACATGCCTAGGCACTGTCTCTGATGAAGATAGCAGAGCTTTGTCATCGAAAAGTCGGTTAAAATCAATACCTGTGTCCAGCTAGAAGCCCGAGAAAAGTTTATTCCTCCAGGGACCATATTGCTATCACACACAAAATGCCAGAGATACTTCGCAAGACAGGCAGTATTCATAGCAGGAAATAAGCAGTTGTTTGGGGCCCAGATCCTTCATTGTTAAGTGCTGATGAATGGTCTCAGCTCAAAATGTTGCCTCATGATGCTACCCAACTTGCTGAGCGCTCATGCATTTTTATGTCTCAACGTCCGGCTGCTTTCTGCTTTAATTCCCATGTGAAACTAACAGTGATGGCGATAGAGCAGCAATAGCTGGAGTTTCGGAAGGTGCAGGATGATAATCCCAAAGAAGTATTCTAAAGGCAGGGTGACGCAACCGTGACTGACAAGGCTAACACGAAAGGGCACAGTTTTAAGGTGCTTGGAAGTAGGTACAGAGGAGATGTCAGGGGTAAGTTTTTTACGCAGAGAGTGGTGAGTGCGTGGAATGGGCTGCTGGCAATGGTGGTGGAGGTGGATATGATAGGGTCTTTTAAGACACTCCTGGATAGGTACAAGGAGCTTAGAAAAATAGAGTGTTATGGGTAACCCTAGGTAATTTCTAAGTAAGTACATGTTGGACACAGCATTGTGAGCTGAAGGGACTGTATTGTGCTGTGGGTTTTCTATGTTTCCAAGGGAAGTCAAAGTCAACATAAGCACAAGAGAGATGTATATAATAGAGCAAAATTAATGGGAAGTTAGGGGATTAGGAAGTTTTAAAAAATGAACAAGGCAATTAAAAAGCCATTAGGCGGCGAAAAATGGAATTTTAAGGTAAGCTAGCCAATAACGTCAAAGAAGATACCACAAGTTTCTTCAGATAAGTAAAGAGTAAAAGGTCAGCAGGATTAGATATTAGATCATTGTAAAATGATACTGGAGTGGAGATGGAAATTGTGGGAAAACTGAATACTGTAAGTATTTTTCATCAGACTTCACTGTGGAAGAGACTATCAGTATGCTGGAAGTTTGAGAGTAACAGGTGGCAGAAGTGAGTGCAGTTGCTATTACTTAGGAGAAAGTGCTTGGGAAACTAAAAAGATCTGAAGGTAGTAAAGTTATCTGGATCAGTGTTCTGAAAGAGGTAGCTGAAGAGATAGTGGAGGTATTTGGAGATATTAATAATGATCTTTCAAGAATTACTAGACTCTGGCATGGTTCCAGAAGACTGGAAAATTGCAATTGTCACTCCACTCTTCAGGAAGAGAGCAAGGCGGAAGAAAGTATATTATTGACCAGCTAGCCTGACCTCAGTGGTTAGGAAGATGTTGAAGTAGATTATTAACGATACTTTGAGACACATGGTAAAATAGGCCAGAGTCAGCATGGTTTCCTTAAGGGAAATTTTTGCCTGCCAAATCTGTCGGAATTCTTTAAGAAATAACAAGTGAGATAGACAAAGGGGAATTGATGGGTTTTGTGTACTTGGATTTTCAGAAGGCCTTTGACAAGGTGCTGCACGTGAGGCTGCTTAGCAAAATAAGAACCCATGGTATTACAGGAAGGATACCAGCATGGATTGAGCATTGGCTGATTGGCAGGAGACAAGGAATGGGACCGCTTCCTTTTACATTATATGTCAATAATTTGGATGATGGAATTGACAGCTTTGTGGCCTAGTTTGTGGATGATTCAAAGGTAGGTGGAAGGACAGGTAGTGCTTAGGAAGTAAAGAGGCTGCAGAAGGACTTGGATTAGGAGAATGTGCAAAGACGTGGCAGATGGAATATGGTGTTGGGAAATTTATGGCCATGCACTTTGGTAGAAGGAACAAAAGCACAGACTATTTTCTGAATGGGAAGAAAATTCTAAACTTACTTGTGTGCCTTTGTGCACTGTCCACTGTCACTGGCAGCCTATTCCACGCACTCACCACTTTCTACATAAAAATCTTAGCCCTTACATCTCCTCTGTACCTGCTTCCAAGCACCTTAAAACTGCCCTCTCGTGTTAGTCATTTCAGCCCTGGGAAAAAGCCTCTGACTATCCACATGATCAATGCCTCTCATCATCTTATACACATCTATCGGGTCACCTCTCATCCTCTGTCGCTCCAAGGAAAAAAGGCTGAGTTCACTCAACCTATTCTCATAAGGCATGTTCCCCAATCCAGGCAACATCCTTGTAGATCTCCTCTGCGCCCTTTCTATAGTTTCCACATCCTTCCTGTAGTGAGGCGACTAGGACTGAGCACAGTACTCCAAGTGGGGTCTGACCAGGATCCTATATAGCTGCAACATTACCTCTCTGCTCTTAAACTCAATCCCATGATTGATGAAGGCCAATGCACCATATGCTTTCTTAACCACAGAGTCAACCTACGCAGCAGCTTTGAGCATCCTATGGACTCGGACCCTAAGATCCCTCGGATCCTCCACACTGCCAAGATCCTTACCATTAAATCTATATTCTGCCATTGAGATGAAGAATTTCTTTAGCCAGAGGGTGGTGAAACTGTGGAATTTAGATTCTTGATAAGCCAGGGCATGAAAAGTTACAGGAAGAAGGCAGGAGATTGGGGTTGAAAGGGAAATAGATCAGCCATGATGAAATGACAGATTAGACTCCTGGGCCAAATGACCTAATTCTGCTCCTATTTGTCTTATGGAAATTATGACAAAGTCGTAATGTACTCAATTTTGGCGTGGACATGAATCAAGAATTCATGATGAATATACATAATGCGATAAATTAATTTGTCTGAATTTATGCTCATTTTCTGCATTTCTATATTGTGTGTCTGATCATTTTGCCTGGTAATTCTGGGCTCAGACAAAAAGTTCAGTTATTTTCAATGGCTAGATACACCCCACATTCTCATTCAAACGAAACTGGAGAAGGAATCAGCGTGTTCATAAGGACCTGCATTGGGTGCGATTTTAAAGCTTCCACTGTGTTCCCACTCTCCAGAAGCGACGGTTTAATTGACATCTTGGCGTGCCGCTGCAGCATGAACCACCAAAGATAAAAATGTTCAAAGCTCCTCGTCGACTGTTCCTAGTCGAAGTAATTGAAATAATTTCATTTTTAGTAACATTGTTGTTCGCTGGATGCTGCTTGCATTCATTTTACCCGTTCCTTGGTTTTCCCGTACCCGACTAGCTGCCGCCACTGTCCTGCCGATCCTCCAGCCGCACATTCCAAATGCTTGAGCCATCCTGAACCGAAATTATATCGAAGGCAACATCAGCTGGGTCTTATAAGGGAATTATTCTGTGAAGAGTCCTCGATCAGAAACCAACTCAACCTTTGACCACTGACTTTCTCCAGTCACGCTACACAGTAGGGTCAACGTGCAGTGGCCATGCATGTCATTGAGTTGTGGGAGAAGAATGTTGCACCCGGAGCCACAGGGAGACACACATAAAATTCACACATGGCACCTGGGGTCAGGCTCGAACCCCAACGGGAGGTACTGTGATGCAACTAATCAATTGTGTCACTTGCCTGCATTTCAGATTTTATTTCATAAATGATAGATAGATAGCTTATAAACGGGTAAAATAAAGAGAAAGCATAGGCAGATAAAGAATGAATTAGAATTCATCAGATTGAGGAGTATTGGGAGAAGAAATCATGGGACACAGAAGAGTACAGTATCAAGGAAGAGGCGGTGAGTGCAAATATGCAGATTTGGTATAGATGAAACAGAAAGATGGAAAATGAGAGAATGGAAGAGGAATAAACTGAATGGAAGAGGGAATCAGTGATGGGAGAAAACTTTGAAAACAGTTGGTGGGGCTTCAAAGAACAGCAATTCAAAAAGTGTTATATAGAAGGGGAGAGAGTAATATCTGGAAGCAAAGTCAGAAAGATATAAACACAAATACTTTGTGAAGCTCCACTAAAACTATGCCATAATATCCAAAATATACAATGTATCTGCATTAATAATATTTAGTATCAAATTGTATTGCTTTGTTTTTATTCTATCAAAATGAGGGCTTTGCTTTCCTATTTTTAAAATGAAGTGTTGTGCCACACAAAGCACCCCAAGAAGGCTTTCAAGTGCCTGACCATGGCTTCAGTGCTCCAGTTCCAATGCCCCAGAATTATAAACTGTTTTGTAACAAGTAATTAGCTAAACAATCAGCTGAAGTAACTATTGATTGTTCATTTGCCTCCCATTTATTGTACTGATTGACACAATGAAAATATCAATGGCAGAAAATAGATATGATTCATTGCCTCTTTTTGAGAGTCTGTGACTCTTTTCATATTTCTTGAATTAGCACGTTGCATAACTTTCCACTTGTTTCCCATACTACTGAATAGAAGATATGTGCTTAGGTTGATTCACCAGCTTCTAACATACCAGTTACTGTTAAATCAACAAGGTTGTCTGGCTAACTGCAGAATCTGTCATATGATGGCTCTAAATAAACTGATTATGATATGATTTAATAGCATTTATGACAGCAGCCTTACATACACATTTATTTATCTTGATTTATTAAAACCATAATATATGGGAGCAGAATTAGGCCATTTGGCCCATCTAGTCTACTCCACCATTTCATCATGGCTGATCCAATTTTCCTCTCGGTCCCAATTTCCTGCCTTTACCCCATATCCCTTCATGCCCTGACCAATCAAGAATCTCTCAACCTCTACCTTAAATATAAGACTTGGCCTCACACAACTGCCGGTGGCAACGAATTTCTAGCTAAAGAAATTCCCCCTCTTCTCTGTTCTCTATTCTGAGGCTGTGACCTCTGGTCTTAGACACTCCCACCATAGGATACATCCTCTCCACACTCACTTAATCAAGGCCATTCATCATTTGACAGGTTTCAATTCCAGAAGTTAAATTGAGTTAAGTTAAATTGGTTAAATTTCCTGGTGTACTTGTTCTTATTTTATTACAAATGTTAGCAATCTTAAAATGTTGACTCCTACTAAATTGCAACCTAAAACTAGCTATTTCCAATCTACAAAACTTACTCACATTCCACTCAAAATAAGATAAGATTGCTTATGAAACTAAGGCTTTATACCTTGGATCAGTTCAAAAACATGGATTACTGATGGTCCAGCTTTGTCAGTGAAGACATGTTCCCCCATTTTGTGATTTTTCCGTCTAAATTCTCTGAGCATAATAATTTGGGATGGAATTTTCTTTGTGGATATTAAGTCAGGACACCAATATCTACCATTAATGACAACTTTAATTTCAGGAGGCATTATTAGAAGCCCGTAAGCCTTCCTGGTATATCACATAGCCTATTAAGATCAAAGAGCTGGAAATATCTGGGCGTTTTAGTTTAAGATTTGTGGCTGCCTGCAAGAAGATGAATCTCCTTCTTTCTTTCTAAATCTTTTTATTATTATTAATAATATGGACAGAATACAAATGATATATTGATAAAGAAATTACAAACATACAAATTCCATAAGAAGATGAATCTCAAGGTTGTATATAGTAGACATACTTTAATAATAAATGTACTTTGAACTTAGACTAATATTTAACTTATTCTTAACATTCAGTGGCCACTTCGTTAGGTACAGGAGGTGAACCCAGTGTAGTCTTCTGCTGCTGTAGCCCATCAACTTCAATGTTCGACGTGTTGCACGTTCAGAGATGCTTTTTTGCATACCAGTGTTGTAATATGTGCCCAGCCTAGTCATTCTCCCCAGGCTCTCTCATTAACAAGGCATTTTAGCCCACAGGACAGCTGCCCACTTTACGTTTTTTGTGTTTCTAGCAGAGATATATTGCCATTCAGATTATGAAGCTTGCATTTTATATATATAGTGTATAATATATTATATATTCTATGTTATTCCTGAACAAACTGACAGAATCAATGTGATTTGATTGCTACAATTTTAATACTATTCTAATCACTTTGATGTTTATCGCTCTGTAACTTCTGTTAAAAATTATATACCTACTGTAATGTAAAGTATGCATTAGTATTATTTAGTTTAGTAGGGTATTAGGAAGAGAAATATGAAAAAATGGCTAGTTGCTAATTCTTGCAACACACTCAAAATTGCTGGAGGAACTGAGCAGGCTAGGCAACATCTATGCCCCGAAGTGCTGAGTGTACCTTTTTTTCCATAGATGCTGCCCAACCTGCTGAGTTCCTCCAGCATTTTGTGTGTGTTGCTTGGATTTCCAGCATCTGCAGATTTTCTCTTGTTTGTGAGTTGCTAATTTTTCTTAGGGCTGGAATGCATTCTTGAATCAATGTCATTGGTTACTGTTACTTCAGTACTGTTGTAGCACAGCAAGATTTGTGTCATGTGGAAAAAAAAATCCCAAGCTATTCAGAAGTTGCAGTTGCTAATTTTATTTGTCTACAGATTTCCCCAGTGAGGAAACAAACAATTGCACAAAAAAGTATTGGTATTGAGATCAAAGCAACAAAAGTAATACAAATTAATATTTCCAAACATCTAATTATAGTTTATCTTAAATTGTCATGAATACCATTGGATTTATTCAAGTTGCAGTTGATAATCCCACGCTGTCACTTTCGAGAAAGTCGGCCCTAATGGATTATGACTGGCCGAGTTCAGGTGAAGACAGTGACAGCAATTCGTCAAGTACACCCATTTCTGAAATAAATAATATGTTCATAGGTCAAGCTCACACAATGAACTAATGTTTGGAAGCTGTGTTCATTGCAGTTACTCCCAAGCGACATACATTGACTTCAGTTCTTTACACCAATTTTCCTGCTTTTTTAAACTCATCTGAGTTGTTCATCATAGAACAATCGAACATTTTAAAATTCTAGTGTCCAGTGTAATTACAAGTTCAATTACAGGATTTGTGGTAATTTAATTTTTCAGAGTAATGTTCCCTTCACATGTTGCAATATTAAAAAAGCATCATCCAAATCAGATATTACTTTCTTCTGACTGAAATAAACAAATTATTCTCTCCTCTGTTGAACTGATATTTTTATTAAACTGACACAAAATGCTGGTGGAACACAGCAGGCCAGGCTGCATCTATAAGGAGAAGCATTGTCGACGTTTTGGGTCTCGGCCCGAGACGTCGACAGTGCTTCTCCTTATAGATGCTGCCTGGCCTGCTGTGTTCCACCAGCATTTTGTGTGTGTTGTTGTTTGAATTTCCAGAATCTGCAGATTTCCTCGTGTTTGCTTTTTATTAAACTGTTCATCTTTAACTAATGCAGCTGGTTTGAATGTAACTAATCAATTGTGCAGAAGAATCCAATAACAACAGACCAGGCCAATATTTTTCTCTTGCCACTGACTCAAATTCAGCCTCTTGTTTTAACTCAGTTGATATCCTAAATCAGTCCTCCAGGTTTTCAAAAAAAGACACAAACAAGTACTTTTATCAGTTTTTTTTCAATTTTGGAGCTGATTGGTCTCAGCAAAACAAATTGTCATCCTTTGGCAGACAGGTAATAATGCTTGATAGTACATTTTCCAGTTTTCAGTGGAATTGAGAGGTGATTGGGTAATTAATTGGTTTAAGTTTTTCCTTTTGGAATAGAACATACTTGGACAATTTCCCACATTTTTCATCAGATGATAGTATTATAGCAGTAGTGGAATAGTTTCATTATCCATGTGGCCTGTTCTGGAAAATGTCTTCAGAACTAGCGCTCAGAATCTGTATGATATTGTGACCTTCTATATATCTAGTGTTGCTGTTTGGTAATTTCTTGACATCAGTGACATGAGCTGAATTGGCTGAATAGTGCTTCTCAGATGGAAAAATCAGGAGGGAAGCAAGATGGATCATCCATTCAGCACCTCTGGCTCAACATACAATCAGTGGCCACTTTATTAGGAACACTGGGTCACCTGCTTGATATGGAATCGTATGCTAGCTAATCAGCCAATCACATGGCAGCAACTAAATATGTATAAGCATGCAGACATCGTCAAGAGGTTCAGTTGTTGCTCAGATGAAACATCAGGATGATGAAGAAATGTGATCTAAATGACTTTTACCACTTTTACCGTGGTATGATGTTGGTGCCAGACAGGGTAGTTTGAGTATTTTAGGAACTGCTAATCTGCTGGGATTTTCATGCATAACAATCTCTAGTGGGGGACGTCACGTGATGACGTAGGATCGAGACGCTGGAATCCAGCCCTCCCGTAAAAAACTATGCCTCATAAACAGAGGACGAAGAAAACTGCTACCGCGAAGACCGCTCAAGTTGGAACAGAATCAAGGCCTACTTCTACCGAAGAACCGCGGACTCAGGTACAACACACCATCGGTGAAACAGAAAAGGAGACTGTGGCAGCATCGGCCATTTCTAAAGGGAAAGATCAACGAGAACTGCGCAAGCGTAAAGGAACGAGCATGCGCAAAAGAGAACAACCAGAACTACAAATCCCAGCAACGACTGAAACCGACAGTGAAAGTGAGTCTGAGAGAGAGACGGATTCTCTGGAAAAATCAGATGAAGATGGAGAAGACGAAAGTTCCTCTGAAAGTACAAAAAAGACTTTGAGGCAAATAATGCATAAATTAAAGGCATTAAAAGTAATTAAAAGTAACCAAAAAGTAATGACAGAAAAAATAACAAATATGGAGGCTATGTTTGATAAAATGACAAAGAAACAGGAAAAAATGGAAAAGAAAATTATAGATTTGGACGTCAGAATGGAAGAAATGGAGGGAAGAATGAAGAGGATGGAAGATGATAATGACGCCTGGACATCAGAAAGAAAACAACTCGTGGGAAAAATTGATAAACTTGAAAATTTTAGTAGACGCAACAATATTAAAATTGTTGGACTTAAAGAAGGTACCGAAGGAGAAGACCCAATAAATTTTTTTCAAAAATGGATTCCTGAAAAATTGGAAATGGGAGAAGAAGCTTTAATTGAGATTGAAAGGGTGCACAGAGCTTTAAGACCAAGATCTCAAGATGATCAAAATCCGCGATCAATTTTGATAAGATGTTTAAGATACCAGGATAAAGAAAAGATTTTGAGGGCGGCTGCCCAGGGTGCTAAAAGAAGACAAGGTCCGTTGATGATAGCTGAGAAACCAGTTCTTTTTTATCCTGATATAAGTTATAACCTTTTGAAGAGAAAGAAAGAATTTAACCCAGCTAAAAAGGTTTTGTGGGAAAAAGGTTATAAGTTTTCAATGCGTCACCCAGCAACACTGATAATTTTTTTGGAGGAAGGAAAAAGATTTTTTTCTGATTATCAAGATGCGGAGGTGTTTGCACAAAGACTTCCATCTATTCGTTGATTAAAAGCGGAGATTTCTAAATGTAATGGTTAAAGACGAAGACAGAGAAAGTAAATGGAACTGATGGACATTTAAGGACGATATAAGGGAGAAAAGTAATATTTTAGAAATATTAATTGAGAATAGTATGTTTTTTTTTATATATATATATTTTTCATGTTGCGGGGGGGCTGGGGAGCTTTGAATCGGTTACTACGGGATTCACGTGTGTAATCATGGCGATTGCCATGACCCGTACAATAGAGGGGGGTAATGTTGTGTTTCTTTTTTTTCACAACATTAGTAGGGGGGTATTTTGTTTTTTTCTTTATTTTCTATTTTTCTTCTATTCTTTTGCCTGGATGATTGGTGGGGACACACATAGCAACATGGAGACTTCTAAAAAGATTTCCCAGGATATAATGAGAGTTGAAAGATTAGGTATTATTATAGATTGGAGTAACATAAATAAAAATAATGACTAATTTATTGAATTTTTTAAGTTTTAATGTTAATGGGCTTAATGGACCAATAAAAAGAAAAAGAATTTTAACATACATTAAAAAAATGAAAATAGATATAGCTTTCTTACAAGAAACTCATTTAATGGATATAGAACATCAGAAATTAAAAAGAGACTGGGTTGGAAATGTTATTGCAGCTTCATTTAACTCAAAGGCAAGAGGAGTTGCAATTTTGGTTAATAAAAATTTACCAATTAAAATACAAAATGTATTAATTGATTCGGCAGGAAGATATTTAATTATACAATGTCAAATTTTTTCAGAACTATGGACTCTTATGAATATTTATGCACCAAATGAAAATGATGTAAAATTTATACAGGAGGTTTTTTTGAATTTGGCTAATGCACATGATAAAATATTAATAGGTGGAGATTTTAATTTTTGTTTAGATCCCGTTTTAGATAGATCAACAAAGGCTATTACAAAATCAAAAGTAGCAAAATTAACTCTATCATTGATGAAAGATCTAAATTTGATTGATATATGGAGAAGAATCAATCCAAAAGAAAGGGATTATTCATTTTATTCAAATAGACATAAAACATATTCAAGGATAGATTTTTTCCTGTTATCAACAAATATTCAAGATAGAGTGAAAAACATGGAATATAAAGCAAGAATATTGTCTGATCACTCTCCTTTAATCATGACAATGATAATGACAGATAAAGAGGAATCAATTTATAGATGGAGATTTAATTCAATTTTACTAAAACGTCAAGATTTTTGTGATTTTATGAAAAAACAGATTCAGTTCTTTTTAGATACAAATTTACATTCAGTTGATGATAAATTTATATTGTGGGAAGCAATGAAAGCATATTTGAGAGGTCAGATAATAAGTTATACTTCTAAAATTAAGAAGGAATATATGATAGAAATAGATCAATTGGAAAAGGAGATTATAAAATTAGAAAAAGAATCTCAAAGAAATATGACAGAAGAAAAACGAAGACAACTTATTAATAAGAAGTTAAAATATAATACACTTCAGACATATCGAACAGAAAAAGCAATTATGAGAACTAAACAGAGATATTATGAATTAGGTGAAAGATCACATAAAGTTCTTGCATGGCAGTTAAAAACAGATCAGATTTCTAAAACAATAAATGCAATTCGAACAAAAGTGAATGAAATTACTTATAAACCTCTAGAAATTAATGAGGCTTTTAAGAATTTTTATTCTGAGTTGTATAAATCAGAATCAAAGAATGACGATGTTAAGATAGAAGAATTTTTATCACAAATAACTCTTCCAAAATTAAATACAGAAGAACAGAAGGGATTAGGTATGTCTTTTACATTGAAAGAAGTTGAAGAAGCTTTGGGATCACTTCAAAGTAATAAATCTCCAGGAGAAGATGGTTTTCCACCTGAATTTTATAAAAAGTTTAAAGATTTATTAATTCCTCCTTTTATGGAGTTAATATATCAGGCGGAAAGAACGCATAAACTTCCAGAATCTTTTTCAACAGCTATTTTAATAGTATTGCCAAAAAAAGACTGAGACCTTTTAAAACCAGCATCATATAGACCTATTTCTTTATTAAACACTGATTATAAAATAATAGCAAAAATCTTATCTAATAGATTATCTAAATGCTTACCAAAATTAGTGCATATGGATCAAACAGGATTTATCAAAAATAGACAATCGGCAGATAATGTAACTCGGTTATTTAGTATAATCCATTTAGCACAAAAGAGGGAGGAAAAGAGTGTGGCGGTTGCTTTAGATGCAGAGAAAGCATTTGATAGATTGGAATGGGATTTTTTATTTAAGGTATTGGAAAAATATGGATTAGGAACATCATTTATAAAATGGATTAAAACCTTAAATACTAATCCCAAAGCTAAAGTAGTGACAAATGGTCAAATTTCAACATCATTTCAGTTAACAAGATCAACTCGGCAAGGTTGCCCACTATCACCTGCTTTGTTTGTGTTGGCAATAGAACCACTAGCTGAATTAATTAGAATGGACCCAGATATTAAGGGTTTCAGAGTTAATCAGGAAGAATACAAGATTAACTTATTTGCTGATGATGTTCTAATTTATTTAACAGATCCATTACATTCACTATGCAAATTATCTTATAGACTAGAAGAATATGGGAAAATATCGGGTTATAAAATAAATTGGGATAAAAGTGAAATTTTGCCTCTTACTAAAGGAGATTATAATCAATGTCGATTAATAACTCAATTTAGATGGCCAGCAAATGGTATAAAATATTTAGGTATAAGAGTTGATAATGATATAAAAAACTTATACAAATTAAATTACTTACCACTTTTGAAAAAAATTCAGGAAGATCTTGAAAAATGGATGGCATTACCAATAACATTAGTAGGTAGAGTAAATACTATAAAAATGAATATATTCCCTAGATTACAATATTTATTTCAATCATTACCAATACAATTACCCCAGAAGTTTTTTCAAGAGTTAAATAAATATGAGGAAATTCCTCTGGAAAGGTAAGATGTCCAGAATATCGTTGGAAAAATTGACATGGAAATTTGATCTAGGAGGATTACAACTTCCAAATTTTAAGAATTATTATAAAGCAAATCAACTTAGATTTATTGCATCTTTTTTCGAGAAAGATAAACCGGCATGGATTAGAATAGAATTAGATAAAATAGGAGAAAATGTACCAGAAGATTTTATATACAAATGGGAATCTAAATGGATACGGGAAAAGAAAGAATCTCCTATATTAAAACATTTGATTGATTTATGGAATAAGATAAATGTTGATGATGAGATAAAAAAATCTTTATTAGCAAAGAGATCTTTAATTCAAAATAGACTTATTCCTTTTACAATGGACAATCAACTTTTATATAATTGGATTCAAAATGGGATTAGATATATAGGGAATTGTTTTGAAGGAGGTATATTAATGTCATTTGAACAATTAAAGAATAAATATAAAATATCAAACAACACTTTATTTTGTTACTTTCAATTAAGGGCTTATTTAAGAGAAAAATTAGGTCAAACAATGTTATTGCCGAAATCTAATGAAATAGAAATTTTAATTCAAAAAGGAAATATCAAAAAATTTATATCTTGCATGTATAATTTGATTCAAAGACAGGTAATTAAGCAAGGAGTCCATAAGTCAAGACAAAAATGGGAAAGTGATTTGAATATTAAAATTGAAGAAACAAATTGGTCAAGACTATGTCTTGACAGTATGACAAATACAATAAATGTTCGGTTAAGATTAGTGCAGTATAATTTTCTACATCAATTATATATTACACCACAAAAAATAAAAAAATTTAATCCAAATTTATCGGATCAGTGTTTCCGATGTAACCAGGAAACTGGTACTTTTTTACATTCGACATGGTCTTGCTCTAAAATTCAACCATTTTGGACAAATTTAAGACTTTTACTGGAACAAATTACAGGAACACAATTTCCTCATAATCCAATATTATTTTTACTAGGTGATATTGAAGGGATAAAACCGAAACTCAAACTAAATAAGTATCAGAAAGAATTTATAAAAATTGCACTGGCAGTAGCCAAAAAAGCTATTGCAGTTACTTGGAAATCGGATACACATTTAAGTATAGATTCTTGGAAGAAAGAAATCTATGGTTGTATTCCATTAGAAAAAATTACTTATAATTTAAGAGATAAATATGAAACATTTTTGAAAATTTGGAGCCCTTATTTACAAAAGATAGGATTAAATATATAGATGCTTTTAAGATGAAACAATTGGTTATTAGGGGAAAGAAATAAATATACATATTAAAATTATTACGAACTCCATGGAGCATGTGGAGATCTTCCAACCACCAGGCATTCTTTCTTTCTTTCTTTCTTTCTTTTTTTTCTATGGGGCAGTTAGGGGGGAGGGGTTAAGGGGAGGGGGTATGGGTTATATACATTGTTTTTTCATACTTTGTAATCATTTAAAAATGCAATAAAAAATTATTAAAAAAAAAAACAACAATCTCTAGTAAAGAAAACATCCAGAGAGCAGCAGTTCCGTGGACAAAACTCATTCATGAGAGATCACAGGAGAATGGCCAGACTGGTTTAAGTTGATAGGAAGGTGACAGTAACTCAAATAACCATGCATTCCAACAGTGGTGTGCAGAAGAGCATTTCTGAATGCACAACATGTTGAACTTTAAAGTGAATAGCTACAGCAGCAGACACCACACCACTATCATAATTAATAAAGTGGCTACTGAGTATAGTTAAAAATGCTTTAGCAATCATACATTGGGCCCTTCCATTTTTTGAGACGAGAATGCTTTTAAATAATATGTGCTATTTAGCTTCTAGCAGTTTGCATTAATTCACAAAATAAGAAAGAAATATGAACCTCTGTCTTTTGACATAAATAATCATGATAAGCTTCTGATCTGAGACCTGGCTCACTTGCTTATACACCTACAATCAATGAGATTTGCAGTTATCAATTACAGTTAGTTCTACTTAAGATCCACATGTTTATCTGCAATTTCTCCCCAGAACTTATCCATTCAAACTCTGTATTCACCAATGGTGAAGTAAATCTTCATTTTAACTGATCTCTAATTCATTACCTAATAACTTAACTTGCTTGAACAGTTCCTGGAATTGTAAATCACGTTCACCATCTTTTGATTCAGATATTTTCTGCAACATGTTGACGTTCACTTTTGCTGAATTGCTCTTTTATCGGATTAAATAAAATTAAATAATTTGCCAGGTGAAAATAACAAATCTAGTAAGTATCTAAGAGTTAACTAGGAATTTCTTTTTATTCTATACAGTAATTGTATATCACCCAAAGGGTCAACTGGTTTGATCTCTTGTGGCACTATCTCTGAATAAGGTGGTGACAATTCACCAAATAGATTCTTCAGTCAATGAAATCATGACATATTGTTTCCCCTACCTTTCTTTTATATATTTCTAAATTAACTATACTTACAATATAAAATATCTTACCTTTTAGGTGCAAGTACATAAGAAATTCAATGGCTAGATGAGCAGCAGTTTCATCAGTGACAGTTTGTAGTAAGCTTCCTGGAAAACGTTTGTGAGGATTTGTTTAGTCTATAAATATTCTTTCATAATTTTTCAGCAAAATGAGAAATAGAACATAAAATAATTAAAGACATGAGTGCCCTGAGTAAGGGCGCGTCCCTGATACTCATCCACTTTTGTCTACAATCCCCATAATCTTTTGATATTTCTTATCTTCTGGAAGGCTACCAATCTCACCTTGAATACATTCAACCACAGAGTATTCAAAACTCTTGTCAGAAAACTCAAAGGATTGACTATCTTTGTAGAGAATCAAGGAAAATTTTGACCCCTGTTCCAACAACTAATAAAGAAACAGCTGCTCAGAATTTACTCTGTTAATCTCTCCCAGAATTTATCACAGAAAGTACCTCATGCTTCTCAGTGAGTGAGCACAGGTCAATTTTATTCATTCCCCCATAAAAGGACAATTCCCTTTACTCAGGACCCAATCTTTTAAACATAAGGTGTACCGATTCCAAGGTTATCATTAAATATGGAGCTGAAATTGTAAAACTGTATTCCAGATATGAAGCATATTTTATCAGAACAAATGGTCCTAAATTAGAATAATTAGTCAGCTGCAATGTAGATAACCCCAATATATCCAGCTTTAAAACAACAACATCGGCATATCATTGTTGATTATCAATTTAATACGCAATCATCAATTATGTGTTTGGCACTTTAACACTTTAAATGCAGTCCTTTCCACTGATTAAAAAAAAATATTTGTTTGCTAAGGGTCATGATTCAAAAACAAATATTGTAATAGATTAACCTCAGTTTAATAAAAATGTTAGGAATTGCTGAAATATTGAAAACATTGCTTGTATTTCAGACAACTTACCTGCTACCATTTATTCCATTACCTCCACCAGGTATAATGGAATATGAACATGTTAAGATCAGTAAGATCAATTAAGAAATCTAATTTCGTACCAGGTTTAACGTTGTCTTCGAATTGCAGGTCACGTTTGCCAATAGGGTTGAGCTTTTTATTTAAGCGTGGATAATTACGCATGGCCTCTGTAAGCAAAAAAATTTATCATGTGAAACAGAAAATATATTCTTCAAATTGTCCCCCTACAACTACAAAATATCAATAAAGTCTAAATTTTCATAGCTATTGAATTTTCTGAAATTATGGTGCTTATTTTCTAAAATGTAAGCAAGCCACATTAAACCAGATAATTACTCATGAAGACATTTTACCGTACAGCTTCCCACTTTCTTTCATTGAAGGTGTTACCTAAA
Organism: Hypanus sabinus; assembly: GCF_030144855.1. NCBI lineage: Eukaryota > Metazoa > Chordata > Chondrichthyes > Myliobatiformes > Dasyatidae > Hypanus > Hypanus sabinus. The sequence goes on along the minus strand of NC_082712.1, from coordinate 129,965,345 downwards.
AATACTTGTGTATTTTTAAGTAATGCTCAGGATTTTATGTATGTGGAAGTGAATTTAATCCAAAATGTGATTGAATATTTGGTACGTGCAAAGTGTACTTCCAGATATTCAGTCCAGAAGAAGGGAAATGTATGGAGGCCATCAAACATATCTGTGAAATCACTCATTATATAGCACAGCCTTTCATTTGTTGAAACAGACTTAATCTGTAGCTGAGCTCTCTTCAAATGTTGGTTCAAGGTCCCAGATCTGCCTGCTAACTGTAGTTAATAGCAAGTCTAACTAAATCACCAATCTTCCTCAAAGTAAGCAGTTATTTTCCTACTTATATTAGTAATCACCCAGCCCCTTCATACCAAAATCCCCATAATCTCATAGATCTCTCCCTGACTCTTCTCAACCCCATCCAGTCTCCTCTTGAAACTGTAACACCCATTTCCATAAAACTTGACTCCAATCCCCTGGCCACACACAACCCCTTAATCCTCTGCCAGCACCCTGCTCTTTCCCAAACTCTAGTTTCGATAGTTTGTGAAAGCTTCCAGGTTTCTAAAACTTTGTGTAGTGCTTTTGGACCGATGTGAGCATTATTTCTTTTTTGATGTTCAGATCAGACCAAAAAATAATTGTTCGCAACACAGATCTATTTTAAGTAGATTAAACAGCTTCTCTTTCCACAGATTTTGCTTGACCAACTAAGTGTGTCTAGCATTTCCTGTTTTTATATCTAACCTGGAGTCAGATTTGCAGATTAAGTAGAATGCTAAAAAAGTCATTTACAAATATGATTAGGATAAGGAAAAATTGGTTTCATAAAAGAGAAAGTAATGTTTGGCAAATCTGGTTAAGATTTTGAGATGTAATTAACATGGTTAAGGTGAACTTGTGGATAGAATAGCTCCAGATTAACTGACAAGGTACAACAAAATGGAAAACAAATAAAATTGCAGATGCTGGAACCTGAAGCAAAAGCCAAAATGCTGGAAGAATTCAGCCAGATAAGCAGCATCTGTAGAAGGGGAAATCAGTCAATGCATAGCATCAGCAACCCATCCATAGGTGAAAGCGGAAGGTTTACAGTTTCCAGAACAGAGTTGAGGGTGAAGGTGAGGGTGGCAAGAGCGAGGTACAAGATAAAAACCTAGAGAAGGTTAAGGCAGATCAAATTATGAGGAACATGATGACTAACCATTAGCAAGACTGAACGAAATAAGGCAAGAAAGTGGTAGAAAGATGATAATGGGAATAGATGAGGAAGCAGTCTCATCCAACTCTTAGAAGTTGGAACAATCAGTATTCATTCCAGAGGGTTGCAAAGTGCCTTGACACAAGAAGTTGATGTTGAGTTGGAATAGGACTGGGATTGAGAATTAAAGTGGCATGTAACAGCAAGCTCATGATGCTGCTTGTCTGGCTGAACTCTTCCGGGTTTTCTATTTCTGCAAGAGGTAGCACAATAGGTTGCTACATTAGGGTTCACAATGTCAGGGATGAAGGACAGAAAACAGCGTATGAACAAATAAGTAGGTTTCAGTTTGGCAGATCATAAATACGAGATTTTGCAGATGCCAGAGCGGCACAAACAAAATGTTGAAGGAACTCAGCAAGGTCAGACAGCATCTATGGAAATTAATAAATAGTTGACATTTTGAGCTGAGACCTTTCACCAGGAAGTGTAAAGAAGTTAGAATAAGGTTGGGGGAGGAGTGAAATGTGACGCCAATTATGTGGTGGGGTGGGGGTGGAGGACTGAAGTCAGAAGCTAGAAGATGATTGGTGGAAAAGGTAAAGAGTTTGAGTAGAAGGAATCTGACAGGAGAGGAGAGTGGACTGGGGGGGGGGTGTGAGGGGAGGAAATAGGTAAGGAGAAGAGAAAAGGAGCACAGAGTGGGAAATTGAAGAAAAGGGGAAGGGGGAGGGGGTAAATATCAGAAATTAGAGACAACAATGTTCATGCCAGGAGGTTGGAGGCTACCCAGATGGAATATGAGATGTTACTCCAACCTGCAAGTGGCTTCATCACAGCAGCAGGGGAGCCCATGGGCCAACATGTTGAAATAAGAAAAGAATTTGGAATTAAAATGGTTGGCCACCAAGAAATCCTGCCTTTTGCGAATGGAGTGAAGGTGCTCAGCAAAGCGGTCCCACAATCTGCATTAGGTCTCATCAATATAGAGGAGGGGGCATGAGGAACACTAACACAGCAAATGACCACAACAGATTTGCAGGTGAAATGTTGCCTCACCTGGAAAGGTCCCGAATAGAGGTGAGGGAGGATATGAATGGGGAGTTGTAGCACTTTTTATGCTTGCAGAGGTCAGTGCCAGGAGGGAGATTGCTGGAGAGGGACAAATATACAAGGGAATCACAGAGGGAGCAACCTTTGTGGAAAACGGAGTGGGTGGAGAGGTAAAGATGTGTTTGGTGGTAGGTTTCAGTTGAAGACAGTTTCAGGCTGGCCGAATGTTTCAAAGTGAATTGGTCTGAGATTCTTATTTATTTAGTTGAGGGGTTTCAAGGTAGGTGTGAATGTAAGGTGCAAGGAGAAAACAAGAGAAATGTGAGATTTTGGTTTTGTAGGAAGAATAGATAGAGTATTTCTTAAATAATGGGAAATGGTAGATATTGGTGTGCTGGTTTAGAAAGTAAGTATGGAGGGACACCAAACTATCAAGAAGCCAAGTGGAGTCTTTATTTTCACTATAAGGCGATTGGCACAAAAATAAGGAAACAAACTTCATTTGAAGTTTTGGTCTCTATGCCCAAGGACAGACATTCTTGTTTTGGAAACAGGTTCACAGTAAATATGGTGCAGAAGGAAACTACATCCACCCAAGTGAATAAGGTATTAGAACTCTTTGCCTGAAAGAGTGGAAGAATTACTAAACTTCAACACTTATGAATGTACTTGGATACATACTTGAAAAAGGTTGATCCCCATATAATATAGCATAAGTTATAAACAGCTGAGGACTGAGGTTTATGAAACCTGATTGGCAGCAGCTTTCCCGGCACAAAACACTCATCAGTATCCGTTACTATTTGCTTCAACCCAACAAGCTACTTCCTTGACTCCCTTTCTGACCAGCTTGTTAATGTGTGACCATGTCAGAAGACTTGCTAATATCCATGCAGATTACTTGAAGTAAACTGCTGTCATCGACCTGCCTTAGTTGGCTTCTCCAGAAACTCAGATAGGTAGAACTGTAGTTTGCAAGAATTAGCTGAAGGCAAAATTACCAAGATATTTCATTGACCGAGTACATTACTACTCGGGAGAGAGTACAACAACTGACATTTTTTTAATATATTAAGTGCAATCGTGAGCAATAGCCAGATCAGAAATGCTGATAAGAGAACTTTGATAGGCCAATCAGATGATTCACTGCTGCTCAGCAATAGAACATTTAAAAAAATCATAGGTACAATTAAGAAACATTTAAAAATAGTAGAAATACTGGAGTCATGATGATCATGATGAAGTCTGCAGGAGACAGACATTTATACACATGGTGTCCTCAGGGAGACATTTCTCAATTAAGTAGTAATTGATGAGTGTTTGTACTATTTGCATAGCATACTCACGTGGTCCTAGTAGGTATCCTGCACTGTTTAATGTCCAACCCCTTCTTTCTTTTGCCTCCTGAAGAAATATTTAGATATTATCTTCACAGTGGTTTTTAGTGCACCTAAATAATACCAAATATACTGCTATTTACAAAATTAAGCATCAGCTGTGGAAAACAAGAAAGCTAATAATGCTTTAAAAACTGAAGGCAAAGTCCAATACAGAATCAAACTTGCTGCAAAGGAAGAATACAAGGCTGAATTCTTGGGATCAGCCAGCATTTTCAGCTCAACATCTAAACTTGCCTGCAGATAATTAGGCCAATTGCTGAGAACCAACAGAGCTAATTCACTGCCTCCAGAAAAGACAGTAAGGAAAACCCATTAGTGCAAAGTTCTTCGCTCCAGAAATCACTAACAAGCTTTGTAGTTTAAATGTTTCTGATATTTGCAGGATAAATATCGCATCTAAAGCAAATGATGTAATTGTTTTTCTCAAAAATGTTAGCTCTTTTCTCTTTCCACAGAATCTGCTTGACCTGAGTGTCTTCAGAATTTCATGCTGATTTACGCAGTTATTTCAGACAATCCCGATTTGCGTCCATTCTTTTGATCAGATGATTAGAAATAAATAGACATAATGGTTTGATGATGTTGCTGTCATTTAAATGAAAATAAAGAAGATTCTTGACTTTTCTTGCCAAATGAATACAATAAGAGAAGGATTTGAAAACAGAAGCAAATATCTTATGATTAACTTTTACTACTACATTATGGTAGAAGGAGCAAGAATGCTTCCCCAGATGCTGAGATGTGCTTTGAGCATCCTTGTTCATGCCTGTTCCAGTATTTTACCAGAAACAACCACATTGCCAGCAAGCCATCTTTTAATGTTTGAATGTGGTTCACACCTACCTGGACCTCTGTTCCAGGTTACTGGCCCGCTGGCAATTTCACCTATTTGGGTGGCTATTGCATAGGTTTTACCTTTATTCCACCAACAGTTAAAATTGGTGGTGTGAGAGGTTGGGGGGGGGGGGTAGTCCTTAAGAAGGGTCTTGGTTGAAACACCAACTATTTATTCCTCTCCATACCTGGCGAAATGCACTGAAATTGGGGAGCACTGAAAGTAGGAACTAGAAATGTAAAGAACTCACAGAGAGAACAAGCCCAAGCGAATGAGAGACGGCGACGCACAGAACGAGGGATGCGCACAGAAAGCTGGCGGAGCTCGGCATCTGAAAGCGGAGAGTGGATTAAAAGATCAAGATTCCTCAGCAAAGATTCGAGAGAGGTAACAGAAACCGAACTAAACTGAAAATGATTATTTTTTGACTGTTGTGATCTTACCTTCATTTGGTCGTCGTATGTTTGTTTCCTTCCGAACTCAGTGATTTGAATCCTTTCAGTGATTGAACCCCGAGAGTTACCAAACTAACACCGTTGGCTTTCGATTGGAATAGTAACTCCCTAAACACCGAAGTTCTCAGAAAGATTGGAGTTAACGGCGTACTTTATACGGGAAGCAAAAAGCATCATCAAGCCCTCGTCCGCGTCACGAGTTGTATTTACTCTGTATGTCATCCCATTAGAACCAAAATTACACCTATTAAATTAAGTATACTTTTAGGTAATTTTCTGTAGATAGACACGAATCACATAATTACATTTGATGAGCACACTGTCTCGAAGGCTGATTGCACAAAGCCCAAATTGCCGACCCTGCATTGACAACGAACCATGGGTCAAATCAAACAGAAGAACATGTATTTAGATATTTTTTGATTTCCCGAAGTTTTTATGTTTTTCGTGCCTGACAGGATTACTTTCTAAATTATAAGTTAATAAATTGCGAACACATACCTATGTCAGGATTAGGTATCAAAATATATCTTTACTTCCCACCCCCGGACTAATAAATCAGTAATCCCCTGTCGACTTCATGCAAAAAGAACAATTTAAAACCAGATGGATTTTTGTTGCAAATCATTTTCAAAGAGGAAACGCTATCCGCTAGATTAAATGGGTTACAGTGTGCTGATCCACATACGGTTTTTTGAATTCAGAATATTTTCACTTGATGGCAGGCACTTTAAAAACAACGTATCGAGTCCAAAATTACACATTATGAACTTAATAATATCTGTTTGACAGAAAGACGTCAGGTGAACAAAAATTCCTCCAGCTAAATTCTTGGAAGATCCAGGTCATTGTTACCAGTCCTTTCCTTTTTCATATTCCGCTTAGGTAGTCCACAGCCCAAAGGCATAACGATTGAATTTTCCAATATTAGGTAACCGTCCCCTCTGGTGGATTGTTTGCCCCTTTTATATTACCCTTCCTTTTACTAAAATGCAAGAGATGCAAAAAATTTGGAGGGATCCCAGTTACACTTACATCTACAGAGATGAAGTGTTTTGAGAGGCCAGTGTTGGAACATATCAGCTCCTGCCTGACAGGCAACTTGGGTTTGCTCCAGCTTGCCTACTGGACGAATAGATCCATAGCAGATGCCAGCTCGTTGGCTCTTCACTCAATCCTGAAACATCTGGACAGCAAAGATGCATACATCAGGATGCTCTTCAGGGACTATAGCTCAGCATTTAACATCATCATCCCCTCAAAACTAATCAATAATTTCCAAACCCCTGGCCTCAATGTCTCCTTGTGTAATTGGAGCCTGGATTTTTCCTCAGTCAGACCCCAGTCAGTTTGGATTGGCAACAACATCTCCACAATCTCCATCAGTGCAGGTGCACCACAAAGCTGTGTGCTTAGCCTCCTGCTCTACTTGTTTTTCACTTATGACTGCGTGGCTGAGCACAGCTCCAGTACCATATTCAAGTTTGCTGATGACACTACTATTGTGGGCTGAATCAAATGTGGCAATGAATCAACATATAGGAGGGAGAATGAAAATTTGTCTGAGTGGTGACATAACAATAATCTCTCAGTCATTTCCAGCAAGCCCAAGGAACTGATTGCAGACTTCAGGAGAGAGAAACTGGACGTCATTGAACTAGGTCTCATTGGAGGATCCCAGGTGGAGAAGGTTAGCAACTTTAAATTCCTGAGTGTTACTATGTATTTCAGAGGACCTGCCTGGACCCAGCACATACTATAAGTGCATTTGTGAAGAAAGCATGGAGGCGCCTCTACTTCCTTAGGAGTCTGTGGAGAGTAGCCATGACAGCTCAGACATTGACAAACTTGTATAGATGTGTAGTGGAGAGTGTATTGAAGGCTGCATCATGGCCTGGCATGGAAACACTGATGCCGGTGAATGGAAAATCCTACAAAGGGTAGTAGATTCAGCCCAGTACGTCATGGGTAAAGCCCTCCCAACCGTTGAGCACATCTACATGAAATGCTGCTGTAGGAAAGTAGCATCCATCATCAGAGATCGCCACCACTCAGGTCCTGCTCTTTTCTTACTGCTGCCACCAGGCAAAGGCACAAGAGCCTCAGGTTTCTCACCACCAGGTTCAATAATAGTTACTACCACTCAGCCCTCAGGCTCTTGAACCAAAGAGGATAACTACATTCACTTACCCATCCATTGAGATGTTCTATAACCAATAATCTTACTTTTAGGACTTTTTACCTTGTTATCTCATGTTCTTGTTATTTATTGCTATTTATTTATATTTGCATTTCCACAGCTTGTTGTCTTCTGCACCCAGGTTGATTTGCCATTGATCCTGTTATAGTCACTATTCTGTAGATTTGTTGAGTATGCCCACAGGAAAACGAATCTTAGGGTTGTATATGGTGACATATTTGTACTTTGATAATAAAAATTTACTTTGAACTTTGAATCCTATTTTGTCCCCTTTCCCTCATACCTCTTCCCCAGCTTTCAATTACCCATCTTCATTCCGCACTCCTACTTGGTTCTACCACCCACTGCATACACACGGTTCATCCCCAGGTTTCTCACCTCCATCCCCTCAACCTTTCCAGTTCTGGTTCCAACTGCCTTTCACCTCTCCTCTAATGGTTCCCATCGTCACTAGCTTACTTATCCAACATGGTAGCCCTTTGTATTTCTGGTTAGCTCCCTTGAGAAAGTTCACACTCCTGTCCATTCATCTTGCTCCATCTGCCTCTCAAATTTTTCCCTCTGTTTGTCTGTCTCTATGATTCGTTTGTTACTATAATGCCAACTCCTTCCTCTACCTGGCACAACCTGCCTCAGTCTACCAACCACTTTGGACTCACTTTTTTTACCACTCCTTTTCCTCTCTTTATATTGGCCATTATACCTCGGTTCTGACATAGGGTTTTCATCTGAAATGTCAATAATTCCTTTTTTCTCACTGATGCTGCTCGACCCACTGAGTTCCTCCAGCAGATCGTTTGTTGCTAGTGAATTCAGCTTCATACAGAAATTTAAGCAAGTATGTCCATTTTTGTCCATACAAAACTCACACGATTTCATCATGTATTCTGAGAAAGACTTACTTGCCTTTGTTCTGCCATTTGTCTATCATCTGTCTTCCCAATTGCTTGTTTATTTTGCATTTAATGAACCATCACACACAAAATTCTTCAGAAATAGTTTCACACCATTAAATAAACACTGACATATTCTCTTTACCAAATAACCCTGTATTTTTACCATCTTTTTTCATCTGTCACCTTTTTACTTACTAACTTGTTGGCATCCTTTACTTTCCCATCTAAATTTGTTACCTTGATACATGTTTTATGGCATGTTTTTCATGTCATAATTTAAACTGAATGGTTGAGAATCTGGTGCCAATCCCTGATGCGTCTCTAGAAATCTGTAATTGTTACAACCTACTCTGCTAACTGCTTTTAGAACAGTCTACTTCTCACTTCTCCCTATCATCTTGCTAATTTTTATATATAACTATTCTCGTTCTCTTTATAAAATCAATTAGAATTTGCATAAACACTAGAAAGTCTGCAGATACTGGAAATCCAAAGCAACACACCCAAACTGCTGGAGGAACACAGCAGGTCAGGCAGCATCTGTGGAAAAGAGTAAACAGTTGATGTTTTGGGCCGAGACCCTTTCCATTTTTGCTGCCTGACCTGCTGAGTTCCTCCAGCAATTTGTGGGTGTTACTTAGAATTTGCATATATCATGTTTTCAGTAGTGTTTTTTAGATCATAAACATTCTCTTTGCATGAACCAATTGGTTCCTTGCATCGTCCTTGGATAATGACAATTACATGAAACCTGTGAGGTCTGGTCCTTGAAGCCATGCCAATGACAACTGTTTGCCTCTATTTACCTTATCTGAAACAAGGAAATTTTTATAATTTAAAAAAAAATCCTTTAACCCTACTCCACCCCAATTTTCTAGGCTATTCTGGCAAATTAAATTCTGAAATCATTCTCATAATTCTTTTTGCACCTTTTCTATAGGTTTCAGATTCATGAGTACAGTAACCAGAATTAGAGGCCTTGCTTTTGTATTCAATGCCTCCATTTAAAAACCCTAGGATGATATACAAGGGGTGATTGATAAGTTTGTGGCCTAAGGTAGAAAGAGTCAATTTTAGAAAACCTAGTACATTTATTTTTCAACATAGTCCCCTCCTACATGTCCATACTTAGTGCAGCAGTTGTGGAGCATATGGATCCCTTCTTTGTGAAAGTGGTCCACAGCAGGTGTGATTGATAAGTTCGTGGCCTAAGGTAGAAGGAGATGAGTTATACAGCTCTCGTTACATGCACACGCAGTTCAACTCTTTGAGTGATTATGCAGAAAGTTTGAAGTTAATAACTCATCTCCTTCTACCTTAGGCCACAAACTTATCAATCACCCCATGCTGTGAACCACTTCTGGAGATCCAAGACACTGATTTCTACAAAGAAGGGATCCGTATGCTCCATGAGCCCTGAACTAGGTGTGTAAATGTAGGAAAAATAAATGTGCTGGGTTTTCTAAAATTGACTCCTTCTACCTTAGGTCACAAACTTATCAATCACCCCTCGTAAGACTGTAAGAAATATGAGAAGAATTAGGCCATTTGGCCCATCGAGTCTGCTCCATCATTTCATCATGACTGATTCATTTTCCCTTTCGACCCATTCTTTTGCCTTCTCCCCATAACCATTCATGCCCTGATTAATCAAGAACCTATCATCCTCTGCCTTAAATATACCCACAGACCCAGCCTCCACTGCTGCTTGTGGTAATGAATTCTACAGATTCATCACCAACTCAACCTGCAAGATAACCTTTACGGAATCCTGTACGAGGCCACCAAAGTCCTTTTACACCTTGGATTTTCAAAAAATAGTCTACACTTTTGTTCCTTCTACCAAAGTGTATGAGGTATCAACACTGTATTACATCAGCCACGCCTTTTGTCCATTCTCTTAACTTAAGTCCTTCTTCAGCCTCCCTGCTTTCTCAACACCACCTGCCCTGCCACCTGCCATCGTATTGTCTGCAAAGTTGGCCACAAAGCCATCAATTCTGTCATGGAAATCATTGACTTATAACATAAAAAGAATTGGTCTTAACATCGACCCCTGTGGAACACCACTAGTCACTGGCAGCCAACCAGAAAAGGCTTTTATTCCCACTGTTTGCCTCCTGCCAATTAGCCTATTATCTATCCATGCAAGTATCTTTCCTGTAATACCACGGGCTCTTATCTTGTTAAGTAGCCTCATGTGTGGCTCCTTGTCAAAGACCTTCGGAAAATCCAAGTACACAACATCCACTGATTCTCCTTTGTTTATTCTGCTTGTTATTTCTTCAAAGAATCCAACAGATTTGTCAGGCAAAATGCTGACTTTGGCCTATTTTATAATGTGCCTCCAAGTAGCCTGAGACCTCATCCTTAATAATCGACTCCAACATCTTCCCAGCCACTGAGATCAGGCGAACTGGCCTATAATTTCCATTCTTCTGCAGTCCTCCCTTCTTGAAGAGTGCAGTTTCAACCACTTTGACAACATATCTCGTCATCTTTAAAGAATTATCTAGATATGCATCTCGAATTCTTTGTTGCTGCATCCCCTTTAGAACTTTATCTACAGTCTTTTTGCTGCCAAATATATCAATTCATATTGGTCTGCATTAAAATTCTCGACCACTTGACATCCTATTCCACTTACTGTATGTATAAAAGTTCTCTTGAAATCCACTTTATTCTCTTTACTACTTAATGCACCAAAGTATTAAATCTATTGACCTGAATTGATTTCTACTCTGCGTTTTCCTTCAGCAATTCTTCAATTATGCTAATATGTAAAACCAACCACGTGACTAAGTCCTAATTTAATGTAACAGGTTTCCATATATTACTTTATCATGTCCTTGGAAATTCACAAATAGTATAATCACTGGTCCTCCTGTCTTTACTTTGCAAATTGCATCATGATAAAGCTATTAGACATGTCAGATGAGATTTTTACTTCATAAAGCCATGTTGACTCTACCTAATCCAATTGAGGCAGATCTTCAGTTGTCCCAGAATCAATGCTTGCCTGTCCCTGTTCCAGAGTGGCGTCTGGAGCAGTCTTCTAATAGGAGCCAGGCTCCTAGTACTTTGGCATGGCAAAGTACAGCATGAGGGCTGTCTGAAAGCAGCTCACAGCTATGTTCACAGAAATCCAAGTAAATATCTCACATCTTTGGCACTGACATTGCATTATTATCAATATCAATTTTTTCTTTACATTTATAAAGCCCAAAAGCAAACCTACAAGTTCATTAAAATAATTAAAGCTAGCTTTAATAAATAATAAAATCATAACCACTTGACTCGACCCTGCAAACTAATGTGTTCCACTGATAACCTCTTAACTCACTCCTGTGAACAACTGTGTCCCAATGATTTCAATTGGGAGTAGTGAAATCTGTGGAAGAGTCCACTGAAGCACTGTGGAGACTGGCAACAGTTCAGGGGTAGAACAAAAACTACCATCGTCGACTTAGATGGATATCAGTGCTGGAAACTGGAACTTCCTTAGGATTATATGGCATATATCTAAAATTGGTAAGTTGGTTTATTATATACTGAGTCCAGTAAAAATAATTTGTCTTGCATACCATCCATACAGATCATTTCGTCTTGATGCTGGCATTGAGGTAGTACAACATTAAACAATAACAGCTTGAGAATGAATTGTTACACTACAGAGAAAGCTCAGTGGTAGATGGTAAGGTGTAAAGCCACAACTAGACAGATTAAGGTCAAATGTCCATCTTAGCATAAAATAGAAACATTCAGTTTCAATAGTCTGGACAAGGGGACGCCACGTGAAGTTAATAAATTAATGTTTAAGTGAAGAAAAATCAATCAATACTTTTTTAAGGTTATTCATAAATTACTCTGGATTGTTTTAAGCTATGCCTCATAAACAGAGGACGAAGAAAACTACTCCCGCGAAGACCGCTCAAGTTGGAACACTTCTACCGAAGAACCGCGGACTCAGGTACAACACACCACCGGTGAAACAGAAGAGGAAACTGCGGCAGCATCGACCATTTCTAAAGGGAAAGATCAACGAGAACTGCGCATGCGTAAAGAAACGAGCATGCGCAAACGAGTACAACCAGAACTAGAAAACCCAGCAACGACTGAAACCGACAGTGAAAGTGAGTCTGAGAGAGAGCCGGACTCTCTGGAAAAATCAGACGAAGATGGAGATGAAAGTTCCGCTGAAAATACAAAAAAGTCTTTGAGGCAAATAATGCATAAATTAGAAAAATTAAATGCATTAAAAGTAATTAAAGAAAAAATAACAAAAATGGAGGCTATGTTTGATAAAATGACAAAGAAACAGGAAAAAATGGAAAAGAAAATTACAGATTTGGAAGTCAAAGTGGAAGAAATGGATGGAAGAATGAAGAAGATGGAAGATGATAATGATGCCTGGACATCAGAAAGAAAACAACTCGTGGGAAAAATTGATAAGCTCGAAAATTTTAGTAGACGTAACAATATTAAAATTGTTGGACTTAAAGAAGGTACCGAAGGAGAAGACCCAATAATTTTTTTTCAAAAATGGATTCCTGAAAAATTGGAAATGGGAGAAGAAACTTCAATTGAGATTGAAAGGGTGCACAGAGCCTTAAGACCAAGATCTCAAGATGATCAAAATCCGCGATCAATTTTGATAAGATGTTTAAGATATCAGGATAAAGAAAAGATTTTGAGGGCGGCTGCCCAAGGTGCTAAAAGAAGAAAAGGTCCATTGATGATAGCAGAGAAACCAGTTCTTTTTAATCCTGATATAAGTTATAACCTTTTTGAAGAGAAAGAAAGTTCAATCCAGCTAAAAATGTTTTATGGAGAAAAGGTTATAAGTTTTTAATGCATCACCCAGCAACACTGATAATTTTTTTGGAGGAGGGAAAAAGATTTTTTCCTGATTATCGAGAAGCGGAGGTGTTTGCACAAAAACTCCCATCCCTTTGCTAATTAAACGTAGAGACTTCTAAATGTAATGGTTAAAGACAAAGACAGAGATAGCAAATGGAACTGATGGACATTTAAGAATGATATAAGGGAGAAAAGTAAAATTTTAGAAATAACTGAGAATAGTATGTTTTTTTTATATATATATATATACTTTTTATGTTGCGGGGGGGCTGGGGAGCTTTGAATCGGTTACTACGGGATTCACGTGTGTAATCATGGCGATTGCCATGACCCGTACAATAGAGGGGGGTAATGTTGTGTTTTTTTTCTTTCACAACATTAGTGGGGGGGTATTTTGTTTTTTTCTTCATTTTCTATTTTTCTTCTATTCTTTTGCCTGGATGATTGGTGGGGACACACATAGCAACATGGAGACCTCTAAAAAGATTTCCCAGGATACAATGAAAGTTGAAAGATTAGGTATTATTATAGATTGGAGTAACATAATTAAAAATAATGACTAATCTATTGAATTTTTTAAGTTTTAATGTTAATGGGCTTAATGGACCAATAAAAAGAAAAAGAATTTTAACATATATTAGAAAAATGAAAATAGATATAGCTTTTTTACAAGAAACTCATTTAACGGATATAGAACATCAGAAATTAAAAAGAGACTGGGTTGGAAATGTTATTGCAGCTTCATTTAACTCAAAGGCGAGAGGAGTTGCAATTTTGGTTAATAAAAATTTACCAATTAAAATACAAAATGTATTAACTGATTCGGCAGGAAGATATGTAATTATACATTGTCAAATTTTTTCAGAACTATGGACTCTTATGAATATTTATGCACCAAATGAAAATGATGTAAAATTTATACAGGAGGTCTTTTTGAATTTGGCTAACGCACATGATAAAATATTAATAGGTGGAGATTTTAATTTTTGTTTAGATCCAGTTTTAGATAGATCAACAAAGGCTATTACAAAATCAAAAGTAGCAAAATTAACTCTATCATTGATGAAAGATTTAAATTTGATTGATATATGGAGAAGAACCAATCCAAAAGAAAGGGATTATTCATTTTATTCAAATAGACATAAAACATACTCAAGGATAGATTTTTTCCTATTATCAACAAATACTCAAGATAGAGTGAAAAATGTGGAATATAAAGCAAGAATATTGTCTGATCACTCTCCTTTAATAATGACAATGATAATGATAGATAAAGATGAATCAATTTATAGATGGAGATTTAATTCAATTCTACTAAAACGTCAAGATTTTTGTGATGTTATGAAAAAGCAGATTCAGTTCTTTTTAGGTACAAATTTACATTCAGTTGATGATAAATTTATATTGTGGGAAGCAATGAAAGCATATTTGAGAGGCCAGATAATAAGTTATACCTCTAAAATTAAGAAGGAATATATGATAGAAATAGATCAATTGGAAAAAGAGATTATAAAATTAGAAAAAGAATCTCAAAGAAATACGACAGAAGAAAAACGAAGACAACTTATTAATAAGAAGTTAAAATATAATACACTCCAGACATATCGAACAGAAAAAGCAATTATGAGCACTAAATAGAGATATTATGAACTAGGTGAAAGATGACGTAAAGTTCTTGCATGGCAGTTAAAAACAGATCAGATTTCCAAAACAATAAATGCAATTCGAACAAAAGTGAATGAAATTACTTATAAGCCTCTAGAAATTAATGAGGCTTTTAAGAATTTTTATTCTGAGTTGTATAAATCAGAATCAAAGAATGATGACGTTAAGATAGAAGAATTTTTATCACAAATAACTCTTCCAAAATTAAATACAGAAGAACAGAAGGGATTAGATACGCCTTTTACATTGAAGGAAGTTGAAGAAGCTTTGGGATCACTTCAAAGTAATAAATCTCCAGGAGAAGATGGTTTTCCACCTGAATTTTATAAAAAGTTTAAAGATTTATTAATTCCTCCTTTTATGGAGTTAATATATCAAGCGGAAAGAATGCATAAACTTCCAGAATCTTTTTCAACAGCTATTTTAATAGTATTGCCAAAAAAAGATAGAGACCTTTTAAAACCAGCATCATATAGACCTATTTCTTTATTAAACACTGATTATAAAATAATAGCAAAAATCTTATCTAATAGATTATCTAAATGCTTACCAAAATTAGTGCATATGGATCAAACAGGATTTATCAAAAATAGACAATCGGCAGATAATGTAACCCGGTTATTTAGTATAATCCATTTAGCGCAAAAGGGGGAGGAAATGAGTGTGGCAGTTGCTTTAGATGCAGAAAAAGCATTTGATAGATTGGAATGGGATTTTTTATTTAAGGTATTGGAAAAATATGGATTAGGAACATCATTTATAAAATGGATTAAAACCTTAAATACTAATCCCAAAGCTAAAGTAGTGACAAATGGTCAAATTTCAACATCATTTCAGTTAACAAGATCAACTAGGCAAGGTTGCCCATTATCACCTGCTTTGTTTGTGTTGGCAATAGAACCAGGAGCTGAATTAATTAGAATAGACCCAGATATTAAGGGTTTCAGAGTTAATCAGGAAGAATACAAGATTAACTTATTTGCTGATGATGTTCTACTTTATTTAACAGATCCATTACATTCACTACGCAAATTATCTTATAGATTAGAAGAATATGGGAAAATAACGGGTTATAAAATAAATTGGGATAAAAGTGAAATTTTACCTCTTACTAAAGGAGATTATAATCAATGTCGATTAATAACTCAATTTAGATGGCCAGCAAATGGTATAAAATATTTAGGTATAAGAGTTGATAATGACATAAAAAACTTATACAAATTATATTATTTACCACTTTTGAAAAAAATTCAGGAAGATCTTGATAAATGGATGGCATTACCAATAACATTAGTAGGTAGAGTAAATACTATAAAAATGAATATATTCCCTAGACACAATATTTATTTCAATCATTACCAATACAATTACCCCAGAAGTTTTTTGAAGAGTTAAACAAATATGTGAGGACATTTCTCTGGAAAGGTAAGATGTCAAGAATATCGTTGGAAAAATTGACATGGAAGTTTGATCTAGGAGGATTACAACTTCCAAATTTTAAGAATTATTATAAAGCAAATCAACTTAGATTTATTGCACCTTTTTTCGAGAAAGATAAACCGGCATGGGTTAGAATAGAACTAGATAAAATAGGAGAAAACGTACCAGAAGATTTTATATACAAATGGGAATCTAAATGGATACGGGAAAAGAAAGAATCTCCTATATTAAAACATTTGATTGACTTATGGAATAAGATAAATGTTGATGATGAGACAAAAAAATCTTTATTAGCAAAGAGATCTTTAAATCAAAATAGACTTATTCCTTTCACAATGGACAATCAACTTTTATATAATTGGATTCAAAAAGGGATTAGATATATAGGGAATTGTTTTGAAGGAGGTATATTAATGTCATTTGATCAATTAAAGAATAAATATAAAGTATCAAATAACACTTTATTTTGTTACTTTCAATTAAGGGCTTATTTAAGAGAAAAATTAGGTCAAACAATGTTATTGCCGAAACCTAATGAAATAGAAATTTTAATTCAAAAAGGAAATATTAAAAAATTTATATCTTGTATGTATAATTTGATTCAAAAACAGGCAATTAAACAAGGAGTCCATAAGTCAAGACAAAAATGGGAAAGTGATTTGAATATTAAAATTGAAGAAACAAATTGGTCAAGACTATGTCTTGATAGTATGACAAATACAATAAATGTTTGGTTAAGATTAGTGCAGTATAATTTTCTACATCAATTATATATTACACCACAAAAAATAAATAAATTAAATCCAAACTTATCGGATCAGTGTTTCCGATGTAACCAGGAAACTGGTACTTTTTTACATTCTACATGGTCTTGTTCTAAAATTCAACCTTTTTGGACAAATTTAAGACATTTACTGGAACAAATTACAGGAACACAATTTCCTCATAATCCAATATTACTCTTATTAGGTGATATTGAAGGGATAAAACCGAAACTCAAACTAAATAAGTATCAGAAAGAATTTATAAAAATTGCACTGGCAGTAGCCAAAAAAGCTATTGCAGTTACTTGGAAATCGGATACATATTTAAGTATAGACTCTTGGAAGAAAGAAATCTATGGTTGTATTCCATTAGAAAAAATTACTTATAATTTAAGAGATAAATATGAAACATTTCTGAAAATTTGGAGCCCTTATTTACAAAAGACAGGATTAAATCTATAGATGCTCTGAAGATGAAACAATTGGTTATTTGGGGAAAGAAATAAATATACATATTAAAGTTATTACGAATTCCATGGAGCATGTGGAGATCTTCCAACAACCAGGCAATCTTTCTTCTTTTTTTTTCTCTTTCTCTTTTTTTTCTATAGGGCAGTTAGGGGGGGAGGGGTTAAGGGGAGGGGGAAGGGTTATATACATTTTTTTTCATACTTCATTTTGTAACTACTTAAAAATGCAATAAAAAAGTTTTCAAAAAAAAAATAGTCTGGACAACAGAGGGACAGAAGTTGCCTTTGACCCTGGTGATTCGTGCTTACATTCTTTTGTATCTTTTGCCCAAAGGTAGGGAGGAGAAGAGAGAATGTCCAGAGTGGGTGGGATATTTTTCTGTTTTACTATGGCAGTGAGAAATGTTGACAGAGTTCATGAGGGGAGAGTGGTTTCCATGATGTGTTGAGTTCTGTCCACAACTTTCTGCAGTTTCTTGAGGTGTTGGGCAGAGCAGTAGCCATACCAAGCCGTGACACATCCAGATAGGATGCTCTCTCTGGTGTATCGATAAAAAGTGGTGAGGGTCAAAGGGAATATGCCAAGTGTTTTTTTGGCCTCCTAAGGAAGTAGAAATACTGCTAAGCTTCCCTGGCCATGACATCAATATGGTTGGACTAGGACAGGCTATTGGCAATGTCCACTTAGAGAAACTTGAAACTTTCAACCTTCTCAGCTTCAGCACATTTGCACCACCCCTCTTCTTGAAGTCAATGACCAGCTTTTTATTTATTTTGCTGACACTGAGGGAAAAGCTGTTGTCACTATACCATGTTACAGGCTCTCTGTCTCCTTCCTGTACTCCAACTCATCAATATTAACATTTGGATGGAGTCAGAGTAGAGTTGAGTCATGGAGAGTTGTGGGCTGAGGACTCAGTCTTGTGGGGTACCAGGGATGAGAATAATTGCGGCAGAGGTCTTGCTGCCTATTCTTACTGATTGCAATATTTTGCTCAGGAGGTCAAGGATCCAGTTTCAAGTGGAAGTGTTAAATTTCAGGTTCAGAAGTTTGGAGATGAATTTGCTTGGAACTATAGTATTGAAGACAGAGCTGTGGTCAACAGACAATAGTGTAACATAGATGCCTTTATTGTCCACGTGCTCCAGAGATGAGGGTAGGGTGAGGAAAATGGTGGTAGACAGACTGCAGTGGGTCAAAATTGCCAGTAGGTCAGAGTAAGTGCATGCCAAGGCTTAAAGCATTTCATGATGGTGAATATCACAGCTATGAGGCAAAATCATTAAGACCTGGTTTATCTTAGGTACTGGGATGATCGTGGTCTTTTTAAAACAGGTGGAAACATCAGACTGAAGCAGGTAGAGGCTAAAAAAGTCTGCAGATACCATGTCTAACATTAGCTCAGGTGTAGGGGCATATGATCTAGCTTATTATAACAGGCTGATTCAGACCCCTTCACAAACTTCATTCAAACAAAGGCAAAAGAAATGAATTCCAAAAGTGATTTGAGAATGGGCTTTCTTGACATCAAGGCATCTTTAAACCAATTATGACATTAAGGAGCACTGGTAAACTAAGGTCAATGGGTATCAAGTGAAAACACCCTAGTATGTGGAGTTGTTCTTTAAACAAAGGAAGATAGTTGCGGTCACTGGAGATCAATCAACTCATCCCTAATTCTGGTCAATGAAATCTCAAAGGATGTTGATGGGAGAGCTGGCAATGGAAATAGCATTGAGTACAACAGGTAGTTGTTCAGAGTTTATTATTGGACATTTTCTGATATTTCTGTGACATGATTGTTAATGGCCATTTAACATCCTAGGTTCATTCATCTTCACGAATCATATTCCTTCATTCTGATTGAAGTAGAGATAATTGCTGGTAAATGCATAAATTTCAATCTTCAACTCTTTGCAATAAGAAGCAATCCATGCCTGTTTGCAGAAATAAAATTGTGTTGACTGATAACTGGCAAGTAACATTAATGCCACAAATGCCAGGTATTGTCCGACAAGAAACAATAACCAAGCGCCCATGGTATTTAATGCTAATACCAGAGAACATAGAACATAGAATAATACAGCACAGTACAGGCCATTCGGCCCACAATGTTGTGCCGACCCTTAAACCCTGCCTCTCGTATAACCCTCCACCTTAAATTCCTCCATACACCTGTCTGTTAAATTTCACTAGTGTATCTACCTCCACCGCTGACTCAGGCAGTGCATTCCACGCACCAACCACTCTCTGAATATAAAATCTTCCTCTAATATCCCCCTTGAACTTCCCTCCCCTTACCTTAAAGTCATGTCCTCTTGTACTGAGCAGTGGTGCCCTGGGGAAGAGGCGCTGGCTGTCCCCTCTGTCTATCCCTCTTAATATTTTGTACACCTCTGTCATGTCTCCTCTCATCCTCCTTCACTCCAGAGAGTAAAGGCCTAGCTCCCTTAATCTCTGATCGTAATCCATACTCTCTAAACCAAGCAGCATCCTGGTAAATCTCCTCTGTACCCTTTCCAATGCTTCCATATCCTTCCTATAGTGAGGTGACCAGAACTGGACACAGTATTCCAAGTGTGGCCTAACCAGAGTTTTATAGAGCTACATCATTACCCTGCGATCCTTAAACTCTATCCCTCGACTTATGAAAGCTAACACTCCATAAGCCTTCTTAACTACCCTATCTACCTGTGAGGCAACTTTCAGGGATCTGTGGACATGTACCCCCAGATCCCTCTGCTCCTCGACAGTTCCAAGTATTCTGTCATTTACTTTGTACTCTGCCTTGGAGTTTGTCCTTCTAAAGTGTACCACCTCACACTTCTCCAGGTTGAACTCCATCTGCCACTTCTCAGCCCACTTCTGCATCCTATCAATGTCTCTCTGCAATCTTCGACAATCCTCAACACAATCCACAACACCACCAACATTTGCGTCATTTGCAAACTTGCCAACCCACCCTCCTACCCCCACATTCAGGTTTTAATAATGATCACGAAAAGTACCATTGTTAGGGCCGGCTGGTAGCACAGTGACATCAGTGCTGGACTCAGGAGCGAAGGTTCCCCAGTCGGGCTGCTCCCGGACACACTTTCCATCTGTGCTGGGTTGAGTGTCGAGCTCGCAACTCGGCCTCGTAAAAAAAAACACTGCGCTGTGAGAAGGATGTGGGGAACCACTCACAGAATCTTTCCTCCAAGACAACCACTTGAAGAAATAAGTGGTCGTCGAGGCTCTGGCAGAGTATGGCACACACAAAAAAAACATTGCTAGGTCTTCTATCAAACTCCTGGAAGTTTGCATTGGCCAGCTCAAATAAACCAGCCAATAAATCCTTTCCTACAAGAGCAGAGCACGATCATCCTCAGCTTCTGATACCCAGGGCTTTCTCTAATCTAGCAAGCACAAGTCAGGATCATGATGGGTACATTCCAATAACAACAAAAGATTTAAGCCTATTTAAGACAAAGAAGCCACTTGAATTATATCCCAGACATTCCTCTCCCACCATCAGCACACCATGGCTGCAGCGTACAACCTACAAAATGCAGAGCTGTTACTTCCTTCAGGTACTTTGACATTACTTTCCAAAAATTATCCCTATAACCTATAACAGAGACAACTTGAAACACCACCATTTGCAGGTTTATCTTTGAGCCATCCATGCAACATATTTTGGCCTCTAAACCTTTGAACTTTTGTCCAATAGAATTATGAGAATACAAGGGATGGGTAAAAAATGCTGGCATTGCCAGTGATGTCCATATGCTGGAAAAATATCCCGTATTTTGTTAGCTATTTAACTGGTCTACAGCACTTCTTTACTCCATCTGCTCTTACTTATGATGGGACTTTTCCAGATTTAGTGAATTTTGAAAGAACCTTTGCTCTTGTATCCACAGTCTCTGCTACCATTTATTTGTTTCCAAAATACTCCTACTTTTGTTTCCTTTAGATTTGACCACATCAATGCATTCACAGGTTGTCTTCCTTAAGCAGTTCTACATCGTTTGAGATCTTGCATAAATGCTGCTTGTGTCAAATTCTCCAAAAAAAAAGTCCCACTGATGGTGTAGCAATTAAGCTTAGGAATGGCCAAAATGCCAGAATTTTAGGAATGCACATTTCTGGGCAGTTATAGAGCTCCTGGTTAATTAACATGACAATTTAAATATAACATCTGACTTCAAATCCTACAATGCTTTCTCACATTCCTATCCCTGTAATTTCCTCCAGCTCTATTACCTTCTCTAAAGTCTGCACTTCTTAAACTTCAGCCTCTTGAGTTTAGTTGCTACTTCATCATTGGGCCTTGATTTTAGTGTCAAGAGTGTATTAACTGGAATCTCCTGCATAAATCTACTCACGGCTTCTACCCTCTTCCTTCTTTAAACACATTCCCTAAAAATTACCTTGACCAAGATTTCAGTCATCTTGTCCTCGTCTTCTCTATGCAATTTCTTTGTCAATTTTTCTCGCAAGCAACTTGGGTTATAGTTGCAATGTTAAAAGTAAAGAAATGAAATTGGTAGTATTTCAATGAGGTACAGAATAACAAAACTCCAAAAGAGAGTACCCACACAGAAACAAGACAGGTTCCTGGAAAATTGGTGGTGTAAAGCAGAACGATGGATTCGTTTCAACATAGTAGTGGTATGACCTTATTCATGATGCAATATTTTTGAAGGAGCTGCTTTCCCCTTCAGGGTTGAAAAGCGTGCAGAAGGAAGAACGAACAGATAAAATAACATAGCGGGCTTTTCAAGGAAGAAACTGACCCGGCAAAGCTGCACGAAGATACAACTACAGTACCAAGGGCTTTGGGAATCACGTGCCCCCGAGTCCCATTCGCGGACCAAGCGAGCGCGTTCTCTGCTGGGATTTAAACGAACTGCGTGGCTGTTGATCAACTGCCGGTTAGGCCACCGTTTCAAGAGCGGGAGTCGTGAGTGAACACGTTGCTCAGTTTAACGCTCGTCGTGGCGTACTGTGACTGTAGATATTGATCAAGTGAATATAGCCGACCTGGTCGTTGAGGCATCTGAAAGGAAATAAAAGAATGACGCAAGTGGGGCACTTCAGAATCATCGCTCAAGATGTGCCGCACGTCATTCTCTTCATCTTTGGAACTTTTCTATTGGGAGGTAAACTCGCTTTGAAAATGTAAGGACTGTAAATAGGGTGGACAAAGTGGATAAGAGATAAACTCGTGTGTACAGTTCGAGCTGCTTTGGTAAACAAGGCATGTCCTTGCTACGGTTTCATTCAGAGGTGTACTGCAATATACCCGGGTGATTGATAAGTTCGTGGCCCAAGGTAGAAGGAGATGAGTTATTAACTTCAAACTTTCTGCATAATCACTCAAAGAGTTGATCTGCATGTACATGTAACGTGAGCTGTATAACTCACCTCCTTCTACCTTAGGCCACGAACTTATCAATCCCCCTCCCCCATTTCCATTGGAAGTCCAGTTAGGCTCAGACGGGATGCAGTGGTCAGGAGTGGAACAATTGAATATGTACAACCTATGCGACATAGAGTTGGACATTGAGGTTACCTGTAAGTAAATTGGCAGTGATAAGGCATTAGAGGCGTAGAACTGGATGCTAATTTACGCTTGATACCTGATACAGTGTCAAATTATGCTGCTGAAAGATAGCGTATTGATAAAGACAAAGGATAATGAAAAAACTCTAGTATAAAATAGCAGAAGTAGAAAGCCCATGTTGGAGATATTTCAATAGTTCCAAATGGACCAGATAAGTACTAGTCATCATGACAGTTGAAGAAGTGCCTGACTGTTAAAGGCTGTTTGAGAGCAAGAAGATTGAAGCAGGGTAGTGTAAAATGGCTATAATCAAAGTTATTGCAAATTATGTTTTTGGTTAGTTTGCTATTTAGAGCTGAAACTTCAAAGGTGTCATGGAAAATTTGTGAAATGTTTAAAATTGCTTTTTGCTTGCTTTATAATTCAAAGGAATGGAATTTGTCAGTGGAGATTGTTGCAGAATTTTTTTGTATCACTGATTAAGCCTCATTTAGAATATTGTTCATAATTGACACCAACTTTTAGCAAATTTTTGAAAAGGTAAAGGAGCTTGTCATGAATATTAAATGGGAACAAAAGACTTCAGCTGTGAGAAGTAGTTGTAAGAGTTAAAATTACACAGCTTGGAACTCTAGAAGATTAAGTTATCTAATGGAAGTTTTAAAGATGGTTGGTTTTGACTGAGGGAAAAACTCTTTCTTTTGGCAAGTGGGCTAATAACAAAGGCCATAAATTCTCAGCTCATTGGAATTGGAACCAGATGAGTACAAGTAGTTCTTGGGCTTTGTTCTTGAGAACTGTCTGTAAAATTGTTCTTTTTCCTCAAAAGTCGGACATGAACATTTGTCTTCCATGTTTAGTTATAATGGAACAGAATGAGAATGTCCTACATCCAGTGGCTGGTTTCAATGACCTCAAACAGTGGATTTTATACTGTTTGATAAAGCATTCTACAAGTGTCAAGATTGGCCATCATTTTCCAAAGCAAGTTTATCAAGTGTCATCCCACTATGAACTGGCAACCTTGTTTTCTTAAAAGAGGAGGTTACATGTAAACATTTAAAGAATGTTTGTAAAAACACAAAATGCTGGCAGAACTCAGCAGGCCAGACAGCATCTATGGGAGGAGGTAGTGACGACGTTTCGGTAGTAACATGGGATGGTCAAGGGGGGATAAGGCTTCTTATCCCCCCTTGACCATCCCATGTTACTTCACTCCTGATGAAGGGTTTCGGCCCGAAACGTCGTCACTACCTCCTCCCATAGATGCTGTCTGGCCTGCTGAGTTCTGCCAGCATTTTGTATTTTTATTTATTTCCAGCAACTGCAGATTCACTCATGTTGCCTAAAGAATGGTTGTCTTTTTAATTAATTAGCTCATACCTCTATTGCACAACTCCTAAAAAAAATTAAAAAATTGTAGTTTTGTAAATTACTTTCCTGTCTTGAAGAAGTGTTTAGAAGAAAAATTATGGAAGAATTTAGTTAGGCCTTCTGTAATCCAGATAGTCCCTGTACTATGAAGAGATACTTTAATTAATATTTGCTGGAATCTAAAGTACTCTATCTGTAAAGATGATGGCAGCTGATTGAAAATAATTTCATGGAGTGCTGTGTCTGTGTAAGAATTTGAAGTTTATAGGGTAATTGGCAGAAGCTTAAAGTTTTAAGCAGACTGCTTTAAAAAAAAAAGTCACCAAACTTCCATTTGTGGGATAATACACAACCTATGTCAGAAATAATAATTAGAAAAATTGACTTGAGGCAAGCATCTTGGAGAAAAGAAGAATTTGGAATTGTCATCATAGGAAAACTAGAACAGTACAAAGGAAGAGGAATGAGATGTTGATAGGGTTCCAAGTTGGAAGAAACTTGTATAAAGATGATGATGGTACTGGTTATGCTGAATGGTTTATTCCAATATTATACGTTTATAATTTACAATATTTGTATGAGGGCCAAAAAGGATAATTATTTCTTTTTTGGGGGGGGGGGGAGTGGAATCTAGTGGGAAAGGAGCAGGGTGAAGATGCGATGGATGTCCCTGACATTTTTTGACAAGATGAAATGGGAGGATTAAAGAAGTACAGACAAAGGGATGGGACTTTTGGTGATGGTCTTGGAAGAAATGAAGGGCATTGAGAAATGAGGTAGACAACTGGAATGTGGCAAAGGATATTGATAGTCTTAATTATATTTGCTACCATACTGTTAAGTGCATGTTTTCAGAATTAGAGGGCAAGGAAGTAGTTAATAAATAAGTAGGCCATTGCCTTTCTATTTCTGGATGCTATAGCTGTCTGCATTTTTGATGGTACAATAAGTGGAATGCAGGTGGCTTCAATATTTATCTTCCTTTATAAAATTAATTATTTCTTTCTTGAAACTTGGAAAATCTCAATGAGCTTAATATCTTTTCTGAAGTTTTTCTAAAGCATTAGTGTATAATCAAACAATGTAATTTCTCTTAAGGATACCTCTTTATTCTTTTAAAATTTGTTATTTTGCTTTTTCAGAAGTTGGCCTTTTCAGCGGTTCTTCTCAAATAAATGGTGGAAAAGTACTTGCTTAGGATTAGATGCACCTAAACTGTTCAGCACAAAATTAGCCCACTATAATAGCTCTGGCTAAAAAAAAATCCATGTCAAGGATTTCGGATGAGGCACATTGAACAAATTTAAAGGCACAAAAGGCAATTCAGTGTGCTGAAATAATTCTAGTATTAGGATTTCATTTCAGTCACTTAATTCTGGATTTTCCTCCACTAATCCTTGGCTATTGCCCTCTCCCAACACCACTGGTCTGCTTTGGCCTCTTGGTGCAGAATTTTCTTTCTACATTGGAATTGGTTTATTGTTGTCACATGTACTGAGATGTAGTGAAAAGCTGGTCTTGCAGATTGTTCATATAGATCAAATGATTACAGCACCAGTAGAAACTTACTACCTTACAGAGTGAGATAGAACAAGATAAAATATCAATGCAGAATAAAGTGTAACATCTACAGAGAAGGTTCAGTGCAAATTCATAACAGGGTAGAAGATAAGGCCAAGTCTCCATCTTATTGTACTAAGGAACCATTAATATTCTTATATCAGTGAGGTAGAAGCTGTCCTTGAGCCTGGTGATGGGTGTCTTTAAGCCTTTATATCTTCTCCTCAATAGAAGAGGGGAAAGAACGAATGTCTGGGGGTGGGGATGGGATTTTTTATTCTTCTGGCTGCTTTATTGAGGCAGCAAGAAGTATATATAGTCAGTAGAGGAGAGGTTGGTTTCCATGATGTGTTGAGCTGCCTCCCAATTAACTCCATGCAGTTTCTTGCAATCATGTGCCGAGCAGTTGCCATGCCGAGCTGTTATGCACCCAGAGAGAATGTTTTCTATGTGCATAGATAACAATTGGTGAGGGTTGATGGGAAAATGCCAAATTTGTTTAGTGTTCTGAAGTGGTAGAGGCATTGATGAGCTTTCCTGATCATAATATCTATGTGGTTGACCAGAACAGATTATTAGTGATGTTTACTCCTAGGAAAATGAAGCTCTCATCACACCTCCCCTCACACACTTTTGATGTAGAGAGCAGCATGTACACAGCCCCTCTTCCTGAAGTCAATGACCAGCCCTTTTATTTTGTTGGCACTGAGGGAAAGATTGTTGTTGTGACACCATGTTACTAAGCTCTGTATCTCGTTTTCTGTATTTCCATTTCCCAATTTCAGACTGCAATTGTGAAAGCTTTTGTTACGTAGGAGTTGTTGCATGAGTGCCTGAATCCAACATTTAATATAAATTTTATAATTTCAAACATTATATTGAATATTATGCATTAAGTTGTTTTTGTGGCCTTTACATTTTTTCATTTTCTAAAATTTTGGTAATCATATGCAGTATGTTTGCTTTTTGTCTCATGTTTTTGTGAGAAACAATGATATATTTATTTTATTTTTATTATGGATTAATACATTGGTATACTTAATATTTTAGCATTGTCTCTTGAATGGAGCTAATCAAAATATTCTTAGGCAAAATGAAATGACTGCAATATTTATAATATATAAAATGTTTTATAGTTGTACTGTTTACTTTTTAACTTGTATAGTATATGCATCTTATTATTAATTTATTTGTGGAGTGTGTGTGTGTGTGTGTGTTTTGTATGCTGTGTTGTGCAACTTGGCCTGGAGGAATGTTGTTTCTTTTGGCCATGTCCATGTGTACGGTTGGAAGACAATAAACTGAACTTAAACTTGAAATCCTTTGAAGTTGTGTTGATTTTGTATCAATGTAAAGTATTTCCATGTAGCTTATAAATATTTGATATGGTCTGTTTTTCAGCTGTGATCAGAACTCTGCTAAAGGGAGTAAAAATTCCGTACACTGTAATTGTCTGCATAATCGGTATTGGTTTTGGAACATTAAGTACTAAGTATACATTGGTATGAATCTTATTCTTTTTGTAATGTAATATCTATTTTTTAATCTTAAAAATTATTAAAGGTAATGTGGTTGTTTGAGTATCACTCAGTTGTATTTTGACATTTTGCTAATCTAAGATTCTGGAACTTTGGCATCTTGTATATCCCTTCACTGAATAAAATCTGAGAATCAGAAACCAATCCCCTTACAGAATCAGCGATATGGTAGTATACTTCAACATGGCCTTTTGTCTGAACAAAATGTGTAAAGGTTCTTGACAAGGACACTGATAACATCTTCATGTTATCAAACATGAATAAGAATTACAATACAGTTAACATTAGATGTTTTGACAATTGCTGTTTTTTTTAAGTAGCATTAATTTAAACACCAAGCTGCTTTTTAAACGGTGGAGTAATGTAGTAGTCTGGGGAATTTTTGGATTACAATTTATGCATTTGTTAGTTGAGTACTCCTGTAAGCATTGGGATTATGATGCAGCAAGTTGTATGTGAGAACAGATTGAGATACAAGAGACTGTAGATAGAACCTGAAGCAAAAAAATGGATAAGTCCTGTTGAAGGGTCTCAATCCAAAACGTTGACAGCCTATTTCCCTCCGGCAGTTTTTTTGTTTGAGAACAAAATCTTTTTGACAATACATCTGCTTAAACTATCTCGGTGCAGCAGAGTATGGCATACATCTTAAACAGAAGCTATAAACCATAGTAGCCTTGTATCTGACAATTGGAACAACAGGAACATTACAACAGCAATTGAATTGAATGGAGGCTTCCCACAAAATGCAAACTGATACTAATATAGCGAAATGCAATTTGAGAAGAACATTTTTCTTATTAAAATTGATCATTGTCGCTTAATAGCAGTCTCCAGATGTGATTGGCGAGTTCAATTATTTTAATGATGCATTGAAAGCATGGTATTCATGTTATCAGTACCAGACGGTTGTGTTAGGATGGGAGAACTAGGAGCTGATGTGCAACATATATTAGAGGAAGAAGTTGTTGTGGGTTTGCAGAGGGAAGGGTATTGTGAAACCAGAGAAAAACTTGATATGCAAGCATAATACTTTTTGAACTTAACACTTACAGATGAGGAGAGGTAGTAGATATTACCAGCAATGGATAAAAATTATTAGAGGATTTGGGTATTGGTTAAGATAGAACTGTGTTTTGAAGGTGTGCTGTATAGTCATAATGCAGTTCAAAAAGTTGTTCAAATACTGTAAATAATGTGAATGATTTGTGTTTAGGTAGAAAGGCGAGGGATAAGATTTGAGAATTGAGTGATGTAATTACGTTAATAGAGATAAAGGAAAATAGTAAATTTAAACTACTTTGTTTCATCATATACTATAAAATTATTCAGTTGATTATTAATAGTGTAGTAAATCAGAAAATCGTGATAGATTTCCATAAGGTCTGAATGAATTTCCAATTTAAGAAGGGGGTAAGGATTATCAGGGAATTGTTGTATAGAAAAAAAAATTGGTGATTTTAAAGGATAAATTAGGTAAGTAGACGGACTTCAAAACATGACCTAAAATATTATAATTTTAGCATAGAATGAGTATATGAGGTTGTGTATGTCATGCAATTCCATTTAATATATATTGTTATAGAAATATAATTCTTCAATCTGTATTTTTATAGGTCCAAATGTACAGTGAAACCATTGCAAAAATTGATCCATTGCTGCTTATTCATACCTTTATGCCAGTTTTGATATTCAGCAGTGCATTTGAAATTGAATCTCACGTATTTTTGAAGTCACTTTCCCAGGTCTGTTTTTAAACTTCCTTTTATTTTCTCACACCTTAGGTATAAATGTTGTAGTTCCTCTTTAATTTGTTGAAATTAAAACTGCATAGAAATTACAAGTATATATGTATTTATAGATATTGCAGATTTGAAATTGAGTATTGATCTATATTTGAATAGATTTTTTTTTAACTTTCTATTAATTTGTTCGGGATATTAGAATACTATTGGCTTTAAACAACTGGATGACCTCACTTTGGGATACTTAACATGTGATCATCAGCTCTACTCTAATATCCACTTCACAGTGCTGGGAATAAATTGGAAGGATCCAAGTGACGCTGGTGTGAAGGAGAACTCAAACTGTGTTTTTAAAAAAAAAGGATTAGAATTCGATAACATTGGTGGCAGTTGTGGGATTCAAATTAAGCAATTAAACTTGAACTTAAATAAAAACTAATATAGGAAATAATGACCATGGCAGGAGTTAATTATAACCATGACCAAGCTCTCAAAGTACTTCAATGATCTCTCTGGGATTTATATTATCATATCATATTGGCCTCAGGATTTGGCCTTGGAAACCCCATATGTTCTAATTCAGTGTTAAGGATACAGTCACTGAACCAAGGATGGCCCCAGTGAAGCGAAACAGCCATACTATACAGAGCCCACCATCTTGGCTCCAAAGGAATATAAATAACAAAAAAACATTCTTGTGTTTTAAGTTTTCAGGGAATGATCATGGAATTTGTGCCTGGAGTTTAATTGTGCTTTCACTGATTTACAATGTAAATTGGTGGCCTATAGATCAATGTTTTATTTTTGTTCAGAGGTGCAGCATGGTAACTGGTCTTTCTGGCCCAATGAGCCTGTGCTGCCCAGTTACCTCCATGTGATCAATTAACCTACTAACCTGCATACCCTTGGAATGTGGAATGAAACCAGAGCACCTGGAGGAAACCCATACAATCATGGGGAGAAAGTACAAACTCCTTAGAGACAGCAGCAAAGCTGAACCTGGGTTGCTGGTGCTATAAGAGTGTTACATTAACCTCTATGCTACCATGCTAATATGCAGGGCACCATGTAACACAGTCTTTACTAAAACTGCCTGGATTGCTATGCCTGACCTGCAGGGATGCTGGCACAAAATATTTAAAGAATGTTCAATAAATCTTAGCTACTCTTCCTTTTAAGAGTATGACAAGTTTCCTTGAATTGCATATCAAGGAGGCTGTCATAGAGCTATATCACTTGCTATAACCACAACTAGGATCTTAAATTAAGATGTCAATTGTACTTTCTGGAGTTGTCAAGGTCACCATGGCAATTAAACGTTTTGCAGTGTTCTTCATTCTGACTACAGCAGATATTAGCAGAACCTCCCAATTGTTGTAGACTGTGGTAGTCTTGATAGTGCAGATTTTTTAATGTAAATGATTTAGATGTGAAATACAAGGCATGATTAACAAGTTTGCTGCTGATACTAAATTGGGGGATCCTATCGATAGTGAAGCAGGCTACAAAGAATTGCAAAGAGATCTTGTTCAGTTAGGGACACGGGCTGAGTAATGGCAAATGGATTTCAACTTGGATAAGTGTAAGCTAGTGCATGTGGGCAATCAACCCAAAGTAGTAAATATCAAGTGTTGTAAGTGTTGTAGAATAGAGGAACCCGGGAGTACAAGTTCAGATTATTGCAAGTAGACAGAGTGGTAAAGAAAGTATTTGGCTTTCATCAGTCAAGGTATCAGGTTAGGAATAGGGGCACAAAGTTGTCTCCTGTACCGAATAAAGTGGCCCTGAGTGCATACCCATGGTTTTCTGCTGCTGTAGCCCATTCACTTAAAGGTTTGATGTATTGTGTGTTCTGAGATGCTCTTCTGCATACCACTGTTGCAACACATGGTTATTTAAGTTAATGCCACCTTCCCGTTAGCTTGACCAGCCTGGCCATTCTCTTCTGACCTCTTTCACTAACAAGGTGTTTTCGCCCACAGATCTACCATACATTGGATGTAGTTTTGTTTTTTGCACCATTCTCTGTAAACCCTAAGGACTGTTGTGTGTGTTGCTGCCACGTGATTGACTGACTAGAGGAGGTGTAACTGGGATTAATGAGTAGGTGTACTGGTGTACGCAATAAAGTGGCCACTGAGTGTAAGTTGTTGATGAGGCTGCATTTGGAGTATTGTGTACAGCTTTGATCATCCTGCCATAGGAAAAAAAGCTAAGCTGGAGAGGGTGCAGAAAAGATTTATAAATATACTGCCTGGACCAGAGAGCCAGTAGTTTAGGGAGAGATTGGCCACACTAGATCTTTATTCCCTAGAGTGTAGGAGAATGAGGGGTGATCCTACAAAAGTTTATAAGATCATTAAGGTTATGGATAAGGTGATAGTCATAGTCTAAAACTAGATGGCACAGATACAAGATGAGAAGCGGAGAGATTTAGGAAATGTGAGAGCTAACTTCTTTACACATAAGGTAGTGAGTACCTGAAATGAGCTGTTAGAGAGGTGGGGTGGGTACAATTGCAACATGTAAGGGGTATTTGGATAGTTAAATGGAGGGGAAGGGCTTGGAGGCTAATGGGTAACTAGAACTAGCAGGAAGGATGCTGTGGTCAGCATTGACTGGTTGGGCAGAAGGCCTGTTTAATGGTGAATTATTATAAAGCAAGGAATCTTGCATCACTTTCTAATCGAGTGAACAAGGGTGAGAGAGCACAGGGTTAAGCTGGGTTCATGGTTACATGATAGACTTATGCTACCTTCTGTGCTCTCAGTTGGTTTTGTCACTACTTGTTCACAGAGATTCATTCCTGAGCAGTTCCTTTACATGTCATCACATTAGATATATGGTTGATTTCTTGACACTACTTGTAGTTCACTCATTCTGTGCAAGTCCTCTTCTGGCTACCATTCATAAGTACAGTCATGGTTCTATTCATCTGAGACATTCCTTAGACCTTGCCTTACAATTATCATTAAAATATTTAGTAAGCTTTTTTTTAGACTTTTGACTGTTAGATTGTTAAAGCACTAAAGGTCCTTTTTGCCAAATGTATAATTGAAATGTCCAATTTACTTTCACAGTCTGAATGATCAGGCTCTCAGATTATGCTTCATAGCTTAGCACTTGCCAGCGTTTGGTTGTCTACATCATAACCTGCTTAACAATTATTACTTAATATTGATATCACAATGCATAATCAATAAATTTTGTTTGCAGATCCTTCTGCCAGTCATCTTTTTGTCGGTGCTAAATACCTGCTTCATGTCGGGATAGTGCGTATTGATATTTTGGTCAGCAGGCAAATGGCAGACTGGATCTTGTGGTGAATGTGATTCTGGTCTGCTGTATTAGGGATCAGTTAATGCTTGTGAAAAGTAATGGTTGTTATTTGAAATATATTTTAGATTGAATTTTTTTGGAGAGCTCTGCAAAACTGTTATTTCCCGTCACATAGTCTTGATAACTTTTGTTATAAAATATCTAATTTCTAAATCATTTGGAATGAAGAGCCAATTTTTATTTTGTATACCTCTGCAAATACTTTTACAGATGGGATATTGACTCAAGACTGCATGTTGCTTAGATTCCCACGTGACCTAATTTAATGAAGTACAACTTTAATTGACTCCTTTTAAGTCCTAGGATAATTCCATTGAGTAGGATCCGAACCCCTTGCATGGCCAATAAACTTAGTGCTCCCAACATCCCATTTGTTTATTCATTTTGAATAACTTTTATTTCTTTGCAAAAGCTCTTAAATTCTCATTATATAAGGAAATAATAAAGTTTATTTGTCCCCAGTGCAGAAGTTGATAACTTTGCATATCATATTCAGCTCTGCTATATGTTTTCTAATTGTAGTATTCTATTTCTGCAACATTATCTATTATGTGCCTATTATTTTTGCCCCTGGGTATATGACAATTAAAATTGATGAAAATGTTCATTGAGTGCCATTGATTCCTAGATCAATGCAATTTGACTGGCATTCCACTCACTGAAGTATTCACTTCTTGCAATACTGGTGTCCTCTAACTCAAGCTCGTATTATATACATACAGCTGAAGAAGCTGTTCGATTACATAGACAAGAAATTTGCTAAGTAAGAAGTATAGAGTTGTGTTAATGAAGGATTATATTTACTCTAGACTGTGATTGTAATAGTGTAAATAAATTAAGAAGTTAAGAATTTGAAATGTATTTATATCAGTTATCTTGCTAAGTTCCTGGTTTATCAGGGAAGGAGATGTTCTCCATTATCTGATTCAGTAAAGAGGATGGTTAATTGGAGTAAGAATCAATGGAGGAATTTTAGGGCTTGGTGATCTTCATTATCTAAACTGACAATCGAGAAATTAACCAGGATTCCCTTCATTTATTTGGGACACTATGCAACTTAATTATGACAGGAGACTGTTGCTAAACAGTTTCTACCTACTCTCAGTCGCGTGAACTTATGTGTGGATTTTAGATATTACACCATGCTTAGATTGAACAGATTTTAAATAGCATCAGATGTGTGTGTTTGTGTGTTTTTTTTAAAAAAAGAATGGTTTTTGCCACTGATAACTGGTGAGAAATAAGCAGCAAGACAATTCAGAACTGTTTTGCTGACTGTTTTTCAAGCATTCAAGCTTGGAGATGCCAGGAATAACCATGAGTGATTTCACTACTTCAAGTTATAAGAACCACATGGAATTTGAAGATAATGGCAATCATCCTGAATGTTTAAATAAAATAAAGACTTGGAGAATGCAATTGTCAACAGCATTGTATGGAGACAATCCATTGTCTATTCTAGGTGGCTGCACAGATTTTGTTCATTTACAATCAATCAAAAGAGCATGTCAGTGTACCCTGGATGAATTCCTCCATCGACAACAATTAGGAACTAATACACAGATTTATAGGACTGTCATAGTATTGATAATGTTCCAATTTGTTCTGTATTTCATTTAAATACATAATTTGTTACTAAGTTAAATGGTAATTTGTCTTTTTTAATACCTTTTTAATACCTTAGGCCATGAACTTATCAATCACACCTTGTATATAGAAATGAGATAGTGTTTCTTTGAATCAGAATGTATAGCACATAACACAATAACTTAGGAAGGTAAGGGTAAAATCTACAGATGAATCACATATAAATAAAAAATTAAAGTGCATTAATTCTAAGTATTCTGCTGTACAGAGCAGTTTAACCAGTGACACTTGAATACAATGTGGCCAGGAGTTCAGAAGCCTAATGGCCTAAGGAAGAATTTGTTTCTCATCCTGACCGCTCTTGTTGATGGCAGAAAGTCAAAGAGGATGCTGGATGAATGGGTGGAATCCTTAATACTAAGGGCCCTGCATATGCAGCACTCCTGATAAATGTTCTTGATGGATGGTAGCGAGATCCCTATGATCCTCTCAGCTGTCCTCACAGTCCTGTCGCATGACAGGATAGTGACAGTAACTCAAATAAGCATGCATCATGATGGTGGTGTGCAGAAGAGCATCTCTCAATGCACAACACTTCAAACCTTGAAGTGGATGGGCTACTGCAGCAGAAGACTGAACATGCACTCTGTCCACTTTATTAGGTACAGGAGCTACTTGGTAAAGTGATGATTTATTTAGTGGTGAGATATCACCTGTTGTAGATCGTAGATATTTGGACCATGTGAACATAAAAGATGATAAACGCAAGTGATTCTGCAGATGCTGAAAATCCAGAGCAATTCACACAAAAGTGCTGGAGGTGCTCAGCTGGCCAGGGAGCATCTGTGGAAGGAAATAAACAGTCTATGTCAGCTGTTCACCAGGACTCATCAGCAAAGATGATAATAGAAGTCAGAATAGTGATTGACATTGGGGCTTGCACTTGTTTCATTCCCGTGCACTTGCTGTTCTTGTTCTAATTAGTAGAGATAAAAGATTTTGTGTATTACTATCAGAAAAGACATGGTAATTTCTTTAGTGAGTCTTTTAAATGGTATAGACTCTCACATTGTTCCACTGACAGAGGACTGGAAACCATTCAATTGAACTATTTTGTCTTCAGTGGTGTTCAGATTCATAAGTGTTGGGCAGAACTCATCCACGCAATTGAGGCATAATCCAATGAGCCGGATTGCACCTTCACATTTACAAAACTACCTGGGGTCAGTCCCAGCAGGGTGCCTAGTCTCTGATCTTGTATTTACATGCTCCATCCTGATAAGTTTCTAGTAAATGGTGACCTACCCCAGGACAGGCATGAAAATTACAGAGGTAATGGGATGAAAGATTGCTTATCTTTGATGAAATAAAAATAGCATGGAAAGCAAAATAAGTGAACATGCTAAATTACAGAGATAATACTTAAATGAACAGGCAAAATTATGGCAAAAGTTCCAGTACAGGCAAAGGCACAGGCATGCTTTTAATCTCTAAACAAGCAAATTCTGCTTGTTATTAGGGTTTAAAATTGAATTGTCCATTGTAGTCTGCAGCTCAAAGTTAGCTTAAACTAGTATCAATTTTTGATGTTCTGGTGCAAGAGATTCATGGACAATTCTTGATGGGAAATATCAGCAAATTCCTGTGCAAATGGGATCTGAAATTGCCTTAGCTCAAAGTTCAAAGTAAATTTATTATGAAAGTACATACATGTCACCACTTCCAACCCTGAGATTCTTTATCTGCAGGCATACTTAGCAAATATATAGAACAATAACTAAACAGAACCTGCAAACAGTGAACAAACTGTGCATATGCAGATAATAAATAATAGCAATAAATAACGAGCATGACATAACAAGAGTCCTTATATAAGTGTAGTTAACCCCTTTTGGTCAAGAGCCAGATGGTTGAGGGGTAGTAACTGTTCTTGAACCTGGTGGGTGGGAGTCCTGAGGCTTTTGCACCTTCTACCTGATGGCAGCATGGAGAAAAGAGTGAGGCCTGGGTGATGAGGATCTTTGATAATGGATGCTGCTTTTCATGTAGCTATGCTCAATGGTTGGGAAGGTTTTACCTCTGATGTACTGGGCTGAACCCACAACCTTTTGAAGGATTTTCTGCTCAAAGGCATTGGTGTTCCCATACAAGGCCATAATGCAGCCAGTGAGCACATTTTCCAACATGCATCTATAGAAGTTTACCAAGGTTTTTGATGATATGCCGAATCTCCACAGGCTCCTGAGGAAGTAGAGTGTTACTGACCCTGTCCACCTCTGATCCTCCAATGATTACTGGCTTATGGATCCCTGGGTTCCCTCTCCTGTAGTCTACTCAGTTCCTCAATCTCATTGACATTGAGTGAGAGGTCGTTGCTATTACACCACTCAGCCAAATTTTCAAACCTCTAACTTACAGGCCCCAGTTGCACACAGATTAGTAGTAGAAGTATATTTAAAAGAAGAAGTAGTAGTTTCATGATCTGACTGCAGGACGTTGCCATTAGCTGGTGCCATATTGCATGCATGATGAATTTCTATGAATTCTGTTAGTGTTTCATGTAATTAAATGATTTAATGCAATTCAGTTTCATAATTAACATTTAATAATCATACTAATTTTAATTAGAGAAATTTTGCAGAGTGTATCCTGTATGTGTAAAGAGCAATTTTAAATACAAAGTTAATAAGTCTAAAGGAAAAAAGAAAGTCATCAACTTTGGTTCTCTTTGGAAAAGATTTGTACTTGGTGAATACACAACAAGATGTTTGGTGAGATTAGAATAAGGACCTAATTTTATTTTGAAGTCTGAATTAGGATTAAGCATAACTAAAGGGCTATCTTCCACATATCTTCTTCATGGAACCATGATGTAGCCATTCCAGAAACATGGTTGAAAGAGGGACAGGAATAGGGCTTAATGCCACAGGATTTTGATGTTTTAGAGAAGATGAAGAGTGAGGTAAATGAGGAGGGAAGTTGCATGTCTGATCAGGGACAATATCACAGCTGTGCTCAGAGGGAACAAAATGGAAAGCTTGTTCACTGGGCATATATGGGGACATCTCAAAAACAGGAAGGAAGTAATCACTGATGGGATTGTACTACAGACCTCGAGAGCCACCGGGACATTGAGGAACAGATATGCAAGCAGATTAAGGAAAGGTATAAATACAACAGGGTGGTTGTCATGGGTGTCTTCAAATTTCCTAATGTAAACTGCGACCTTCTTAGTGCAAATGGTTTAGATGGGGCAGAGTTTCTTGAGTGCATCCAGGAGGGTTTCTTAAATCAATATGTGGATAGTCCCAACAAGAGGAGAGGCTGTGCTGGATCTGGTGTTGGGTAGTGAGCCTGGCCAGGTGACCGACCTTTCTGTGGATGAGCAGTTAGGGATCAGTGAGAACAGTTCCTTAAATTTTAAGGTAGCTATAGAGGA
Organism: Hypanus sabinus; assembly: GCF_030144855.1. Lineage (NCBI taxonomy): Eukaryota > Metazoa > Chordata > Chondrichthyes > Myliobatiformes > Dasyatidae > Hypanus > Hypanus sabinus. The sequence goes on along the minus strand of NC_082712.1, from coordinate 129,927,987 downwards.
GGATAAGTATTGACTGCACCAGAGAGTATTAAACTAGAGCAGGGCAAATTACAAGAGCATTAGTCAGGAACTAGGGAGAGTTAACTGGGAACAGCTGTTTTGGGTAAATCCACATCTGACATGTACAGAATATAGGACAGATGTGTTCCAATCAGGAGGAAGAACAAGGATGGTAAGGTAAGAGAACCTTGGATGTTGAGGGAGGTGACAATTTTAATCAAGAAGGAAAAAGTAAAGTATGTAAAGCTTAGGAAGCTAGAATCAAACAGAGCTCGTGAGGATTGTAATGAAGCCAGAAAAGAACTTGAGGGAATTGGAAAGCCAGGAGGGGCCATGAAAAGCCCTTGGTCAGTAGGATTAAAAAGAATCCAAAGGTCTTCTATACATACATCAGCAACAAGAGGATAATCAGGGGGAGGGTGAGACCACTCAAGGTTAAAGGGAGGAACATTGGCTTCAACGTGAAGGATGTGGGTGAGGTCCTTGGTGAATACTTTACATCACTATTTACCAAGGAGAAGGACATGGAGAACAGGGAGATCAGTGCCCAGGGTGCTAGGGCATTTCAAAGTAAAGGAAGTAGTGTTGAGTATTTTAAAGAGCATTCAGGTGGATCTTGGAATCCAAGTTCAGAGCTTCCTGAGATTGGCTACACAGGTTGATAGGGTGGTTAAGAAGGCATATATGGTATGCCTGCCTTTATTAGTTGAGACATTGAGTTTAAAAATCAGGAAGTGATATTGTTGCAGCTTTATAAAGCTCTGGTTTGGCTGCATCTGGAGTATTGCATAAAGTTCTGGTCACCCCATTTTAGGAAGGGTGTCAAGGCTTTGGAGAGGGAGTAGAAGTGGTTTATTAGGAAGCTGCCTGGATTAGAGAGCATGTGCTGTAATGAGGTCGGACAAAGTTTGGTTGTTTTCTCTGGAGTGGTGAAGATTGAGGGGAGATTTAATTATGGTTTATAAGATTATGAGAGGCATCAATTGAGTAAACATTTTCCTAGTGTTGAAATATCCAATACCAGAGGGCATGCATTTCAGGCGAGAAGGAGTAATTTTAAAGGTGATGTGAGGGCCACATTTTTTTTTACACAGAGAGTAATGTGTGTCTGGAATGAGCTGCCTGGAGAGGTGGTAGAGGTAGATACATTAGGGACTTCTAAGAGACGTTTAGATAGGCACATGAATGTGACAAAAATGTAAGGATATGGACAATGTGTAGGCATAACGTTGAGATAACATAACATGAGAGAGTTAGATAGAGCTCTTATAGATAGCGGGGTCAAGGAATAATGGTGAGAAGGCAGGAACGGGGTACTGATTGTGTATGATCAGTCATGATCACAGTGAATGGCGGTGCTGGCTAGAAGGGCTGAATGGCCTACTCCTGCACCTACTGTCTATTGTCTATAAGGAATTAATAAACTCTTATGCTTCCAGCCGGGTACAGGTATCAATCCCTAAAGGAGTTTGTCAATGAAACATTGGTTATAATTGATATTTGTACTTGGCTGGAAGCCCAAGAAGAGTTTATTCATCATATATGCTGGGAAAGCACTAGATCCTTTTTCGCATAAGAGATTAGTTTAGCTGGTCATTTGATCACAAATCCATTTGGTTCGGCACAAGTTTCGGTCAAAAGACCTGTTCCTGTGCTCTACTGTTCTATATTCTAATTAAAACCAACTGAGATAAAAATGTGTATAAACTGAGGGATTTATTAAAATATTACAATGAAACAAAGCATCTCCTGTTTCGAGAGCAGTAGCTTTTACAAGGAACAGTAACTTTTACAATGGAACTTTGCAGTTAGCCATTACATTTGAGTTTATTTTGGAGAAAGGGAACGAATATTGAATATTGTTTAAATGACAGTAAAATGTCAAATTCATTTGTTTGTTGGTGAATAGCAACACAGTCCAAAATGAAAAAGGAAATTAATAGTACTGCTGAGCAAAACTTCCACAAGCAACACTTAGAGAATCTGTCTTTTTCCAAACTTCCCATTTATATAACATATACTGGCTAACTTCATGGCTGCTATCAAACTCTAAAATTAATAGCTTATTTGAGCCTTTTGCAAATTAATGTAACACTAATACACTGGGTCCTGTTCCAAGCTCAAGAATGTCATTTCAAAGTCTTCAATTCTGTAAGTAGTAGGTAGAAGTTCTACCTCGGAGTATTCAGGGAAATTGGTGATTTAAAATGAGTATTCTAAGCAGGGTGACAGAGTAGACACAGAGTTGATCTTTCTCCCAGCTTGGGGAATTTAGAACCAGGGATCACGGTCTCAAAATAACAGATCAGCCATTCAGGACAGAGATAAAAATAATTATTTTCACCAAAAGGTTCAGTCAATTACTGAGTATATTGAAGGCAGTAATTAATATCTTTTTAACATTAAGAGAACTGAAGGATATAAGGACACTGCAGGAAAATAGTACTGACCTGAAAGATTTACCATAATCTTACTAAATAGCACTCAGCATGAGAGACCAGCACCCGTGCGGTTTCTGGGTCTTTCAAAGAATAGAACGGCTGTCCCCTGCCATGCATGCCGTAAAAGGCGACTAAGGAGGGTTGGGCATAGGGTTAGCAGCCCTATCCTGTAAAAATAATTATTGCTACAGAAACATCAGCAGCATCAAAACCAAGCCAGCCAGTCTTGGGAGAGGTAGGGCCTCTTTTGGAGAGTCATATGATGTGGAGAAACGAAAGCCAAAAGGAAGCTCCTTCACCGAAATACCTGCTGTCAACCAAGAAGATTCCAGAATTGGCATCTGGAATGTGAGGACCATGTATGAAGCTGGGAAAACCCTGCAAGTTGCAAAGGGATTTCGGAACAATACATTAGATATTTTGGGACTCTGTGAAACTAGATGGACAAATTCAGGGCAAGTACAACTCACTTCAGGGGAAACTATCATCTATTCAGGACACATGGCAGATAATGCACCACACACTGAGGGAGTAGGATTAATATTATTAAAACAAGCAAAGGGATCACTTTTGGCTTGGGAACCATCAGGATCATGTCTGCAACCTTCTGCATGAGTAATAGGAGAATAAATCCAAACATTGTGTTGGCCTATGCCCCTACAAATGACAAGGGCACCATTGTCAAAGAAGATTTCTACAACAGACAGCAAGTACTCCTGGAGAAGCTGAAAAGAAGAGACATCACATTCCTCATGGGAGATTTCAATGCTATAATTGGAAGTGACAACGCAGGATTTAAAGAAATAATGGGGCAGCATGGACTTGGAGGCAAAAATAAAAATGGAGAGCTATTTGTAGACTTTTGTGCAGTCAACGAAATGGTAATCTGTGGCAGCATATTCCCCCACAAGGCAACATGGATTTCACCAGATCATCGAACAGAAAACCAGACCGACCAAATCTATATCGGTAAGAAGTTCAGAAGATCCATGCAGGACATCAGAGTCCTTTGAGGTGTGGACGTGGCATCAGATCATCATCTTGTTATTGTTGAGCTTCAGCTCAAACTTAAAAGGAACTATGCTGCAACAAGCAAAACGAAAAGCTAGGCAACATAATTTCTGAAGGACCAGGGGAAAAGACAACAGTTCAATTTAGAATTGAAGAACAGATTTCAAGCCTTGGAGAACTTAAATGAAGAAACAAGTGTGCAGGGGATCTGGGAACAAGCCAAAGATGTCTGGATCAGCATATGTGAAGAAGTTCTAGGTAAAAAAGACTGCCAACACAAACCATGGATTTCTGCTGAAGCACTCAGAAAAATAGCACTTAACAAAAGCAAAACAAGAGCATCCAAGACTGTTGCACAGATAAACTCCACAGAAGCAAATAAGGAAGTGAAAGCAAACATCAAAATGGACAAAAGAAACTTTATTGAAGACCTAGCAAAAGCAGAGCAGGAAGCATCAAAAGGGACCATGAAAGGACTGTTCGACACAACCAAGAAACTCTCTGGCAAATTTCGACCAGTGGAAAGACCAAATAAGGATAAAGAGCAAACACGAGGAAATCTGCAGATGCTGGAAATTCAAACAACAACTCACACAAAATGCTGGTGGAACACAGCAGGCCAGGCAGCATCTATAGGGAGAAGCGCTGTCGACGTTTCGGGCTGAGACCCTTCGTCAGGACTAACCGAAAGGAAAGATAGTAAGAGATTTGAAAGTAGTGGGAGGAGGGGGAAATGCAAAATGATAGGAAAAGACCGGAGGGGGTGGGATGAAGCTAAGAGCTGGAAAGGTGATTGGCGAAAGTGATACAGAGCTGGAGAAGGGAAAGGGTCATGGGACGGGAGGCCTCAGGAGAAAGAAAGGAGGTGGAGGGAGCACCATAGGGAGATGGAGAACAGGCAAACAACTAAATATGTCAGAGATGGGGTAAGAAGGGGAGGAGGGGCATTAACGGAAGTTAGAGAAGTCAATGTTCATGCCATCAGGTTGGAGGCTACCCAGCCGGTATATAAGGTGTTGTTCCTCCAACCTGAGTTTGGATTCATTTGGACAGTAGAGGAGGCCATGGATAGACATATCAGAATGGGAATGGAATTAAAATGTGTGGCCACTGGGAGATCCTGCTTTTTCTGGTGGACCGAGCGTAGGTGTTCAGCGAAACGGTCTCCCAGTCTGCGTCGGGTCTCACCAATATATAAAAGGCCACACCGGGAGCACCGGACGCAGTATACCGCACCAGCCGACTCACAGGTGAAGTGTCTCCTCACCTGGAAGGACTGTCTGGGGCCCTGAATGGTGGTGAGGGAGGAAGTGTAAGGGCAGGTGTAGCACTTGTTCTGTTTACAAGGAATAAGTGCCAGGAGGGAGATCGGTGGGAAGGAATGGGAGGGACGAGTGGACAAGGGAGTCACGTAGGGAGCGATCCCTGTGGAAAGTAGAAAGAGGGGGGGAGGCAAAAATGTGTTTGGTAGTGGGAACCCGTTGGAGGTGGCGGAAGTTACGGAGAATTATATGTTGGATCTGGAGACTGGTGGGGTGGTAAGTGAGGACAAGGGGAACCCTATCCTGAGTGGAGTGGCGGGTGGATGGGGAGAGGGCAGATGTGTGGGAAATGGGAGAGATGTGTTTGAGAGCAGAGTTGATGGTGGACGAAGGGAAGCCCCTTTGTTTAAGAAAGGAAGACATCTCCTTCGCCCTGGAATGATAAGCCTCATCCTGGGAGCAGATGCGGTGGAGACGGAGGAATTGTGAGAAGGGGATAGCCTTTTTGCAAGAGACAGGGTGGGAAGAGGAATAGTCCAGGTAGCTGTGAGAGACTGTAGGCTCATAGCAGATATCAGTAGATAGGCCGTCTCCAGAGATGGAGACAGAAAGATCAAGAGAGGGGAGGGAGGTGTCAGAAATGGACCAGTTCTGTCAGGAGTTGAGGACCAGACCCAAAGATGGGCTGAACACTTTGAATAGCTTCTAAACAGACCATCACCACCAGAACCACCTGTCTTCCCACAAGCAGAGAACAATCTAGAGATAGACTGTGGCACTCCTACCAAAGAGGAGATCGGAATGACAATCAAGCTCCTGAAGGATGGTAAAGCTGCAGGACCTGATGGTATACCTCCAGAGGCGCTCGAGCAGTATAGACATATCTACTGAAATGATGCACTACATCATAAAAAGGGTCTGGGAAGCAGAAGTACCCAAAAACTGGAGAATAGAACATCTAGTTAAAATCCCTAAGGAAGGAGATCTCCAGGAATGCAAAAACTACAGAGGGATAATGTTGCTTTCAGTGCCAGGTAAAGTTTTGAGTACAATTATTTTAGAGAGATTGAAAAATGCAGTGGATGAACAAGCAGGATTTCGACAAAACAGGTCTTGGACTGATCAGATTGCAACTCTGAGGATCATCACTGAACAATCGTTGGAATGGAACACATCTCTGTACATTAATTTTGTAGATTATGAAAAAGCATTTGACAGCTTGGACAGAGAGACATTGTGGAAACTAATGAGGCACTTTGGGATTCCAGAGAAGTTAACTAACTTGGTAAAGAAGATCGATGAAGATATGGAATGCAGAGTAATCCATGTAGGTCAATTGTCAGATACTTTCAAGGTCAACACCAGGGTATGACAGAGATGCTTACTGTCCCTTTTTCTCTTCCTGCTAGCGGTGGACTGGATTATGAAGCAAACAGCAGATGGCAAGAAGAATGGAATTCAGTGAACATTGTTCAGACAGCTGGATGATCTTGACTTTGCCGATGATTCGTCACTACTGTCACACAGCCATGCTCAGATGCAAGAGAAAACAGATTTTCAAGACTCCACATCGCAGAAAATAGGGCTACACATCCATGTAGGGAAAACAAAGTTACTAAAAGTAAATGCAGGAAACAACACAGTTACCCTGAGAAATGCTGCTCTAGAAGTTGAGTCATTTGTCTATCTGGGAAGCATTGTCAACAAGAAAGGAGGTACTGACGACGATGTAAAGACCAGGATTCAAAAAGCCAGAGGAGTCTTTATAATACTATGTCCAGTTTGGATGGCAAAATAACTAAGGTTAAGCACCAAAATGAGAATCTTTAACTCAAATGTCAAATCTGTCCTCCTTTATGGCTCTGAAACTTGGAGACTGACATCAGAAGCAATCAGAAAAACCCAGACTTTCATCAACAAATGCCGACGTTAGATTTTGGGGCTAAGATGGACAGACTATGTGAACAATACAGAATTATGGCAAAGGACCAACCAGACACCAATTGAGGCAGAGGTCAAGAGAAGGAAGTGGTGTTGGATAGGCCACATGCTGAGGAAGCCCCCAAACAGTATCACCAAACATGGAATCCTCAGGGCAAGGAAAATTGAGGTAGGGCTAAGTCCACATGGAGGAGGGAAGTATTAACCGATGCCAGGAGAGTGGGAATGACATGGTCACAGCTGGAGAGGCATGCATAAGACAGGTTGATCTGGAAAGATGTTGTTGATGTCCAATGCTCACCTGTGAGTTGAAAGGCAGAAGAGGAAGAAGAAGAATGAGAGGCCAGACAGCATGGACTCCTATTTCTGTGTTTTTAAATGCCATTTGTTTTGGCATCCTGGTAGTTCTGGTACTTCATTAAATATTCTGGGAAATAGATAGTATAGAGCCAATTTGTATTTTCCTCATTTCATTTTGTAATCTCAGCCATTATTGGCTGCTTCCTTTTTATGTTGTTTCTGGAATTGTTTAAATTATCCCTGGCTAACAATAAGTTATTAACATTTTATTTCCCTGTTTTGACTAATGTTTTTATTGCCAAGTAGCTGCCGTGTTTGCTATAAAATATCAAGTAATAATATTTTGTTAAATTATTATATACTTCACGTATTTCAGTATATAAGTTGCAGGTGTTCATTTCACTCCTGATATGATGTATTATCTGGGGTTGGAGGAGCGGGGAAATACTATTGATAAAGTGGCTCAATAGGTGAAAGTACCTCTTGGGAGTATAAGTATTGATATGTGAAATGCATCTTATTTGTTCCTGTTAACAAACTTCTTTTGATAACAGATGTACTTATACCTTAACTTTAAGAAGAAAAGGTCTTCTTTCTTGGATGGAAAGAATGATAGTTTTTCTTCTGAAGATGCTGAAATTAATCTAGCACTAATCACATTTATTCAACAACAGAAATAACACATCAGCATTAATATGTATTGTTCTTAGACTGGTATAGTAAATGGAAAAACTGTATTTCTGTTATACCACATACATCGTTTGTGCATCAAAAGAAACCTGGAGTTCTAAATTCAAAGATGACAGACTAAGATTTTAGTTATTGCACATTTTTATAAAAGCAACTTATTCTATCATCTGGATCACCTTTTGCATGTCACAGTATATACCTGGGAATCAATACGCTATGACGGGAATGGTAATTTTTACTGCTCGGCAAGAGTTATAAAATAAGGTCAATAGCTTTGTGCCCCATTAACATCAGTTGATGTAGCGTGATCCTTTTTAAATGCAGGTGACAAAATATTCACTTGTTTCAACTGATGAGATCCATTTTAAAACAGATTTGATACAAGATCCCATTTGGCTTAATGGATTGGAACTAGTCAGAATTTATAATTTATGGGTAAAAAGGAGCTCTATAAGCATTTCAGTCTTTTCATGGGAATGTTAATGTCAAAGACATAAACAGCTTCACTGAATGTGCCTCCTGGTATAATTGAGTACATCCGTAGGCAAGTAATTTTGCTGCTTAACTGGTTGAAAATTGTGTGCTTATAATAGGTCACCCAGCAGCGCAAGAGGATAAATTCCAGGGATAATTGGTGCTGCTCAAACTTCTTGTGATGGAAGATGTAAGGCACTAATTGTGATATACTGAGTCTCCAGTGAAATGAAGGTAGGGAGGCAAAGATGAACATAATATGATGATTAAGACACTGAAAACACATTCTAGAAACTGAAAAAAAAAGGTCAATTAGCAGGAAGTTGTCATAAAGTGGGCATTGAGAGCAGACCCAAATGCAAGACACAGACACTGAAGTCCTAGGGACAGGACTAGGTGTGTCAAGAAAGCAGGGAAGTGGGGAAGAAATGACTCTGGACAGGACACAGGCCCTGGAGGAGACTAGGATACAGGGCCTGGGCTAGGACTAGACCAGGGAAGTGGGACCTGGACTAGGAACTAGGGACTTGGAAACTGGACAAGGACTCTGAGCCAGAGATTGGACAGGGACCCGGAACCTGGGTCTTGACTCGGGCTCGGACTCCAGGTCTAGGAGAGGACAAGACGTGGCAAGGCAACAGGACTGGACGTGGGGGCAGGACGTGGGACTCCAGGGCTGGATGAGGGCATGAAGCTCAGACTCAGACTTGGGAGACTGGAACACAGAGCCTTGGTCTTGGGAGACAGGAATGCGGAACACAGAGCTGGGACCCCTCCTTGGGAACAGGATGTAGGGCCAGGACTCATACATTGAACGGTTGAAGGCTTCAGCCAAGGACTACAGCAAAAAGAAGGGAAGAGAACAGTCCAGCCTCAGGCTAATGGCAAAGATGACCTGGCTTACCCAACAGAGGCAAGGACAGGAAGGGATAAATCCAACCACAGGGTAATGGCAAAGACAGCCTGACTTACCCCACAGAGGCAAGGACGAGATACTGACAAGACAAACCAGCCCCCACACTTGACCCCAGGGCCACTTATATTCTCAGCCCCAAGACGAGCATCAGGTGCCTATGATTTAGCCCAACTGAAACAAGAGACAGCCGGAAGACCCGGAGTCTGGAGACCACGGACCGGACTGTGAACTGGAACACGGACTTCACGGACCAGAGCATGACAGAAGTTGCTATTAACACTTCCTCTACCTCTGTTTTCCAGCCCCTCACAATACCAGCAATATCTGGCACAAGGAGAAACTTAAAGGATTGTCACATTTGGTTAAGCAGGATATAAAAGCATAGCAGGTTTGAAGAAACATGTTCAGGTAAACAAAGTCCTTTCCTTGACAAGAATGGGTCAAACAGACATGAAGGAAATTCATCTCCATCAGACTTATAGCTTTGCCATAAAAATATTGAGCAGTGCATTAAGACATATGAGAACTAAGGTGATCCCAACTTTTCAAGAATATAAATAATCTTGATGAATTTAACTATTAATTACATGCCACAGTGTTAAAACAAGCGATCATAATTGTGCAAAATATTCATTTGACTTGGTTTAATGCTTTTTCAATTCATCTGAAACAAATGCTGAATTTGTATAATTGCATAACTCTAGGTGTTTTAAGAATATTCTTTACTTGAAGGGAAAGTTGGCCTTCACTTGTAATAGGCTTTTTTTTCTGACAGATCTTCAGATGTTATTTTTAAAGGACTGGTATTAACGGACAGGGAAAGTGAGAAACACTTGCTTTCTTCCCTAGAGTTAGAAAGAAGTTGCACCCTTACAGCTACCACCCCAAAAAACAAAAACTTTCAGTTAAGGTCAAAGTTGTGTAAAATTCACTTTCTCATTTCATTTTTAGAATCTTTTTATTGATATATAAATCTTCAACAGCTATAAAATGATACAAAACTTCAACAGATTAATATGTATACAATTAATAAAGCTGAAGAAAAAATACTTACCTTAAAATATAAATATGGAATTTTTTTAAATATATAGGAAAAAGAAGGGAAAAAAATAACCCCACCGAACTAGGAAAAAAAACCCCATTAGGAATCAACCCCCAGGAGCAATATATTTGACCATCATCTAAATATACAAAAAAAAGTCATCAACCGCCATTTCATATTTATAAAAAAAATAAGATTGGAAGGATGCCATATAACTTAATTCAAATTAAATGATAGTATTTGGCAAAAGAACCCCATCTTCTCTCAAAATCAAATCGAGGATCAAAAGTTCTGCTTCTAATTTTTTCCAAGCTAAGACAAAACATCACTTGAGAAAACCATTCAATTAATGTAGGGGAAGAAATATCTTTCCATTTTAATAAAATAGCCCTTCTTGCCAGTAGTGTAACAAATGCAATTACATGTTGATCTGAAAATGAGATACCCTGAATATGATGGGGAACTATTCCAAATAGGACAGTCAATCTATTAGATTGTAAATTAATTTTCAAAGCTTTTATCGAGCTTCTTATTTCAAAACTTTTCATTTAAACCTTCAACAACTGACCCCATTTTTCTTCTATGAAAAAATAAAGAAATTCATTCTTTTACAAATTTATTCTGTGATGGACAATTGATGACTTTTGAGGAGTTAATTAACAAACATTCTCTCACTGATACACATTTTTTGCAATATTTTCAGGTTAGACATTTTTTACAACAATATTTACCTAAGTTTCCATATTTACAAGAATCTGATTTGTTGGATACCATTTTGAAATTGAATCCCTCGTGAAAGGTTCCATTAGTAGAATTTATAATTTATTTTTGTTACAAAAAAGGGAACCTATCACTAAAGTTTAAACGAGATTGGCAGAGAGAACTTAACATGACCCTTGTTAATGAAGATTGGCTTCGAGTTTTGAAAACCGTAAATTCTTCTTCTGTGTGTGCCAACCATTGTTTAATTCAATTTAAAATTGTACACTGTTATTACTTAACAAAGGAGAGACTATCTAAAATATTTCCCAGTATAGATAACTATTGCGATAGATGTAAAACTGAAGTAGCTAACTTGTCACACATATTCTGGCCACGTTCTTCATTAAAATTGTTCTGGAAATCTTTATTTTCTACAATCTCTAAAGCTTTGAAAATTAATTTACAACCTAAAATTCACTTTCTACTTGAACGTAAAATAGCCATTAGGTTGACAATACATTCTGATTTCACTGAGATCATTGATACTATAATGCTTGTATTCCTCTTGTGATTAATACTCACACAACCTCATATTAAACTAAAGTGCTCCATACTAGTACTGGACATGCTAGTTGGAAGGTTAAATGGTCATTGTAGATTGTCCCTTGATTAGGCTAGAGTTGCTGGTGGGGCGGCTCAAAGAGTCAGAAAAGGCCGTTACGCACTATTATCTTAATAAAATTTTAAAAAGCAACATAACAGAAATAGTCAGAAAATTATGTTTCAATAGAATTAAAATATACTGAATTGTTACAACATAGAAATTAATCGTCCGGCACCAGCAGTTATATGATGTTTGTGCACTGGTTTGTGAATAAGGAAGTATTTGACATTTTATGCAGTTCTGCTGGAGTTGTCAAAGCAAACTCACACTTCAGTGGATCATGAATTACAGTCATTGTAATCTTTATCCATTTAAGAGATGTGGATTTTGCAAGCCTAATGAAGTATAACCACCGTCATGCCGCATTTTTAATTGCGTCGATATGTTGGTTCCGGGTTTAATCTTCAGAGATATTGACACACAGGAACTTGAAATTGCTCACTCTTTCCACTTTTGATCCCTCTATGAGGACCGGCATGTGTTCCTTCGCTTTACCCTGTCTGAAGTCCACAATCAGTTCTTTGGTCTTACTGATATTGAGTGCAGGGTTATTGCAGCAACACCACTCAACCGTCTCACTCCTGTAAGCCCTCTCGTCACCATCTGAAATTCTGCCAACAATAGTTGTATCGTCAGGATTTCACATTGTTCTAACAATTAAATGTTTTCTCTAATTATAATGTTTCTCTTTCAGTTTTTTTGGAATCATTTTTCAAAATAGAAATTATACAAATTATATCTGATTTCACACTATCATGAGATGCTGTTATGAGTCAGCTTTCATTTATGTATTTATATTCATCTTATATAATTTACTAATTTCAGTTGGCTTTTTTGACTCAATGCAACGTACAATGGAGTCTCAGGAAGCATCACTCTTCATTTGATGATTTACATTGCTGAATAAATTTTAGCAGGTTGATTTTGAAGGTAAAGTCTTTTCTGTGCATCATTGTCCTTTATGGCAGTGGTTTTGATAACAAAATAAATAATTCAAACAATCCCAAAGGAAATTTCAGGATTGTTTAAACAGTTACTATTGGCTGTGACTTTCAAGTCGTGCTGACATACCTGTCTAAACAGTGTCTTTGCATTGCTTAAGATTTTTTGTTACTTGTACTTCAGGTTCATAGAAGCACAGAATAGTAGCAACAAAGGAGACTACTGAGTCCTTTGGAATCTGTGCCAGCTCTTTGCAAGTGCAAAGTATTTGACCTTACTCACCCCACCAACCTTCTACAAATTTTTGTGAAAATCTCTTTTCTACCTATTCTGAAATGCAACAGACTGTAGGTTAGCATTGCTTCTCAGCCTTCAAAATGTAGTGTGGTGCATGGCCAAGTGGTTAAGATGTTGGACTAGTGATCTGAAGGTTGTGAGTTCGAGCCCCAGTCGAAGCAGCATGTTGTGTCTTGAGCACACATTGCTTCAGTCCTCCCAGCTGAAAATGGGTGCTGGCAAAATGCTGGGGGTTAACCAGTCGCAATAGACTGGCATCCTATCTGGGGATCGGGGTGGGGGGGAAGGGAGTCTCGTACTCTCAGTCGCTTCATGTGAAGGACACCAATGTAGATTTAGTACTGTTATGAATGTACCACAGCTCTGAGGGGCCGAAGGTTGCGGGGTAGCCCCCTCCTTTGTGAGAATCGCAAGATCACTATTGATTTGGGTCAGGAGACCCAGGAAATGAGAGAGAGAGACATGTGGAATGTCTCGTTCCCCAGCGATATAAAGCAAGGGGTATTGTCTCTTGAAGACAAATTTGTGTATTACAATACTGTGCTTCGTGGAAGCCCTCAGGCAAAGTGGGCTGGTTGAGGGAGGGATTGCATCACCCCCAACCTGATTGACATCTGAGACCCTGTGAGACAGGATAAAAGAGGGTCTGTGGGAACAGCCCCTCAGACGCACCAGAAGAAACGCTAGCGATCCCATAATAGCGGAAGCCGGTGGGGAGGCCTCGTGCATTCGGTTCCCATGTGCCCCGGAAACCGGTGCACTTTACCACGCAAAAACGGCTTTTAGCTAACAACGGGGAAACCAACTCCCAAAAGTCTGGAAGGATTGGCATCATCAAAGACCTGGGCAAGTTTAACCCGTCTCTCTCTCAAACCCAAAACGCTGCAGCTTGAACGAACTAACAGCGACTTTTATATTTCCATCGGACAATACATTATCCCCTAGACAACGATAGAGCTATTTCTTATTGATTATTATTATACCCATGCTTTTAGATTTAGTATTGACGACGTATATTATCTGTATGCTTGCATTAATCTTATTTTTGTGCCCCTTTATCAATAAATACTGTTAAAAATAGCACCATCAGACTTCAACGGACCTCTCTATCTTTGCTGATAAGTGACCCAGTTACGGGGTTCGTAACAAAATTGCGGTTCTTGTCTTGGGATTTGACACCAAATTGGGAGGCCAGTGAATCGGGCTTGTAAGTCCAAAAACTTGGATCTGGCTACGCGGGTAGCCAGACGGGAAACCAGCAAAGATGGACGTGGGTGAATTTATAGAAAACCCGACTCTGGAGGCGCTAGAGGCGGCCACCAAATCAGACTTGATAAATTTGGCGAAGGGGTTAAACCTCGCAGAGGTGAGGTTGTCCATGAAAAAGCGGGAGATGCGAAGGGCAATAACTCAGCATTATATTGGGAAGAATGTGTTTGCAGCTGAGGTATTGGAAAATATCCCTGAAAAGGTACCAGCTAGTGGGACGGCTCAGTTAGAGTTGGAGAAATGAAGGTTGGAACATGCAATTAAGGTAAAGCAGCTGGAAGCAGCTGAGAAAGAGAATGAAAGGGCCAAGAGAGAGCGGGAGCATGCACTCCAGCTAAAGGAGTTAGATGTGAAACAGGAGCAAGAAAGAGCTGAGAAACAAAGAGCATGAAATTCAGTTAAAACGGCTGGAAGCAGCTGAGAAAGAGAAAGAGCGAGCCGAGAAAGAAAGAGAGTATGGGGAGGAAACATGACTTGGAGATGGAGAAGTTATGGCAAGAACCATGAGTTCAGAGGTCAGTCCGAGAGGAGTGGTTCAAAGCTAGTAGAGAGTTGAGGTTAGTACCTCCGTTCGAGGAGACGAATGTTGATAGTTATTTCTTGCTTTTTGAAAAGGTGGCAGTGAATCAGAAGTGGCCCAGAGATCAGTGGGTGGCGCTGTTACAAATTGTGTTAAAAGGGAAGGCACAGCGGGTATATACAGCTTTGGCCGTGGAGGAGGAAGAGGAGGAGAGTTACGACAAAGTAAAGGCAGCCATTCTCCAGAATTATGAGCTAGTACCAGAGGCGTATAGACAAAAGTTCAGAACTTTAAAGAAAGGGGGGAATCAGACGTATACTGAGTTTGCCTATGACAGGGGTCGGCAACCCGCGGCTTTGGAAAATAAATGATGAGTATTTAATTAAAATGTATTTTATGTTAGTTTGTTAGTTTTTGAAATGTAATTCTAAATTTGAAGATTATGGTGATCTTGTACAATCTAAATAAAACGTGTTTTTTGTCGCTATTAATATACGTCACCACTGCCAATGCCTGACACCCGCCAGTGCGCAATTTCTTTAATTTTTCGATCCAAGGTCGGCTAACTATGGAGAATTCTAAAAAAAGAAAAGTGACTGAAGAAAACAGAACATTTAATGATACGTGGGCCGATTCATTTGCTTTCACTGCTGACGAGACTGGTTTACCGGTATGCTTAATAGGCAATGAGAAACTAGCAAACAACAAAATGTCAAAAGTCGCAAGACATTTCCAGAATAAACACGCAGCCTTTGCTCAAAAATATCCGGATGGAGATGAGAGAAAAAAAGCCGTTTCGGAACTGATGCGGAAGGTTGATCTGAGCAAAAATCATTTCAAGAAGTGGATGAAGTCTGGAAAATCAACTACGTATGCTAGTTTTGTTGCCGCTCAGGAAATAGTCAGGCACGGGAAGCAGTTTACAGATGGTGAATACATGAAAGAATCTTTCATTAAGATTTCAGAACATCTATTCACGGACTTTAAAAACAAGAGTGAAATTGTGCAGAAAATCAGGGATATGCCCCTCTCTGCAAAGACTGTCAAAGACAGAACCATAAAAATGGCAGAAGACATCACGAGACAGTAAATTAAAGACATCAATTAAGCTGTGGCCTACTCGATTGCCTGTGACGATTCTAAAGACAAAGGTGATATTGAACAAATAGCGCTGTTCTGCCAGTATGTAAACTCTGCCGGGCCACAGGAAGAAATGATCGAGTTGATACTTATAAAAGGCCAAACACGGGAGGAGGACATCTGTGAGGCTGTCTTGAATTGTTTAAGAGCTAAAGTAATAAAGACCACCCACCTGGTGTCAGTAGCTACTGATGGGGCACCAAGTATGAGAGGAGTGCACAAGGGATTTGTGGCTTTATTGCAGAAGTCACTGGACAGAAAGGTGCTGACTTTTCACTGCATCTTGCACCAAGAGGCACTGTGCGCTCAAACACTTCCTCCGGAATGCACAGAAGTAATGGATGTTGTCATTCAGATTGTCAATAAAATAATGGCAAAAAGTTTACATCACCATCAATTCCGTTTGTTACTGGACGAGCTGGAAAGCACATATTCTGATCTCCTGCTGCACAACAAAGTCCGGTGGCTGTCAAGAGGGGAGGTGCTGAAACGCTTTGTTGCGTGTCTGGAAGAAGTGAAAAATTTCCTGGGCAGCAAAGGTCTCACCTTTCTTGAGCTGGAACAGCCAGAGTGCCTGTAAAAGCTACACTTCATGGTAGACATGACATGCTGAACACAGCTCTTCAGGGGAAAGGACGCACAGCCCTGCACATGTTGGAGGATGTTTTGGCATTCGAGCGCAAGTTGACAGTGCTTTCCAGAGATTTACAGAAAGGCACATTGTCTCACTTCCCCAATTTGAGAGAGTTCAAACAAGCTCACGACATGATAAATTTGGAGTATTTACATTCTGCAATCATCGCAATGCAAACATCATTTCAGAAATACTTTTGTGTGTTCAGAGATGTAAAAAATACATTACCCTTCCCGGTCACTCCCCTAAGCATCGATCCATCCCTACTGAATACGACTGCATTGGCAGGTGTGAGTCAACCTGATCTTGAGATGGAAATGGCCGACGTAGCCGACAAAGACATATGGGTGTCCAAGTTTAGACGCTTGACAGCAGACCTTGAAGATGTTGCCCGTCAGAAGGCCGTTCTTGCTCAGATGGAGTGATATTGAAAACCTCCCCACACCGGACAAACTTGTGTTCGAAACATGGAATGCTATCCCCGACATTTATGTAAACATTAAAAAGTATGCGCTTGGAGTCCTGTCGATCTTTGGATCCACATATGTATGTGAGCAGGTGTTCTCCAACATGAACTTTATTAAAAACAAACATCGGAGTTCAAAATGTTTTTGTTGCATGCAGAAATGTAATTTTGTTTTCTCTTCAGGAGTTCATCGATTTCATAAATGCAACACATTATAGTTTGTTTATACATAGCATAAAGGCAAAAAAACGTTGTATGCAGTGTTATTTCATTTTAAATGTCAAACGGGTTTTGTGGCTCCCAGTGTTTTCTTTTCTGTGGGAAACGGGTCCAAATGGCTCTTTCAGTGGTAAAGGTTGCCGAGCCCTGGCCTATGAGAAGGGTGTGCTCTTGGACCGTTGGTGCACAGCAGAGATAGTGGAGGAGGATTATTGGTGTCTCAGGGAGTTAATTCTGATTGAGGAATTTAAAGGTTGTGTTTCGGAGGATATCCGGATGTATTTGAATGTGAAGCCGAATAAGTCCATCTCAGAATTTGCTAGGTTCGCAGATGAATATGCCCTAACCCACAAGACAAAGTTCTCCTCAAATAAAAGTTCCCAGAGAGACCGTGGGAACGATCGAGAAAGCCCGCCAGCTGAGGCAGAGGCCCCGCTGGGAGCTAGTGGTAAGGTTGCGGGGGAAAGGCCAGACGGTCAGAGATTGCCAGGCTTGACCTGTTTTAATTGTAGAAAGGGGGAGCATAGTGCTTTGCTCCAAGGAAAGAGACAGGAAAAGGGAAATCAGCAGTCCCTATTGAATGTGCCATGGTAATCAGTAAATCAACAAGAGAGCCCCGGGTAGACAGAGTACGAGAAGGGTCTGAGGCTTGTCTGTCACAGGGAACTGTGTCTGTGAGGGAGGGAGACACACCAGTTCCAGTATGGATCTAGAGAGACACGGGGGCTGAGCTGTCATTGATCAGCAGTAAGGTACTAGAGTTTGGTCGCAAGACGAGAATGGTAGCTGTGAAAGGAATAAGTAAAGGGACAGAAATGGTTTTCTTACATAAGGTCATTATGGATTGTGAGCTGGTGTCTGGTCCAGTTGAAATAGGGGTGCGATCAGACTTCCCGAGAACTGATGCGGATGTCCTTCTCGGTAACGATTTAGCAGGTGGTAAGGTTTGGTCAGCAATGATGCTGACAAGCCGGCCGGTGAGTGTTGCGGCCCCGCCCCTAGATTCCAAGATCTATCCCGCATGCGCGATCACTCGCAGCAAGTCGAGAGAGGCAGCTGAGAAAGGGAGCAGTTTAAATCTGGCCAGTTTCGATTTGGCCGAGATGTTTTTACTGACCCTGTGCCACGAGGGTTTAGAGGGTGGTAAAACGAAGAGTAGTAAAGTGAAAGAGGGTAAGGGAGAGGAGGTAGACCTTCCCTTAGCAAGGAGAAAAGTTTTAGAGGCAGAAGATAAAGATGAAAAACAGCTAGAGCTGTTAAAAGGTCCAGGGTTGGACCTGGATGATCTGTCTGGTTTGGCAGAACTGTTTGAAGATGTTGAAAATGCTAGAGGTGTTCCCGATAATGAACTGAGGGCAGTCCTAGATGAAAAGGATGCCATTACCTTGAAGAAGTCTGCTGGGTTGGGAGATGAGGTTGTTTCAGCCCGCGGGGTTGAGTTTACTCCGGAAGGGAGTTGCCAGAGAGTAGCTGGGAGAATCAGGGGAAGTTAGAATTTGGACCGGGTACGGGTATTGAAAGCCTGAAAGAGGCCAATGTCCCATTTGAGTGTGTCCAAGATGGGGATGCACATGGCACTGAACCTAGTAACGGAGCTCAGAAAAAGTCTGAGGTATTTGATTCAGTTGAAAGGGATGGCTGTCCTTGTGGGTCAGATAGATTTGGTTCAGTGAAGAAAGGGTTAACCTTGGTAATAGTGGGAAGTGAGAGTTCCCAGGTGTTTGTGCTCGACGGTGTGTTAAAAGTTAATGTGGAAATCAAAAGTGGAGAGATAAATATTATTATTGAAGGAAACGGGAAATATGTCGTTCCCAAATCGAATGAAGAAAATTTAAGACCTGCGGATCGCTTACAGATTAAGTCGGAAGATGACGGGGGTGGGGGGGTGGGGGGGGGGCTGTGCTATTGTTATTCCAGAGTGTGGTGTGAAAAGGCAGAATTTGAAATGCTGCTTGAACAAAGAGTGCGAACTGAAAACAAATTGCCTGAAGGGTCCTGAAGAGAGGGACCCTGGAAATTAAAGAATTGGGTGGAAATTCAGAAGATGGTCTAAGTTTGGGACACGGTGTTGATAAAATAACTCCTATGAAAGAAGCCGGCGAAAGCCTATTTTGCCAGGGTACCCAAGCTCCCCACGTGGGAACTAACTGGAAAAGAGGCGACGGTTAATGGGGACGCGATTTTTAAATAGCAAAAGCCAGTTTTACGGGATTTCGACAACGCATGTGAATATTAAAGACAACCCCATGGAAGCCTGCCTGTTAAGTTTGAAAGCAACAGAAAGATTAGTATTTGCATGAACTTTTGTAGATACACGTAAGCTAACATCACAACTCCTTAGTTTTTGTTTGCTGAAGGAAAGAAATAAAAATAGGTGGTTATTCAATTGAAGTCTGATGCTACAAGACTTTAGTAAGGTACAAGATGTTAAGATATTAAAGGAAGTGACACTGTAATCGTTAACTGTTTAGATGTTGAATTGAATGTATAACTGTATTACTCTGTAGTGAAAAGGAAAAGCTTTTGTATTGTGTTAGATCAGGGGTCAGCAACCTTTACCACTGAAAGAGCCACTTGGACCCGTTTCCCACAGAAAAGAAAACACTGGGAGCCGCAAAACCCGTTTGACATTTAAAATGAAATAACACTGCATACAACGTTTTTTTTGCCTTTATGCTATGTATAAACAAACTATAATGTGTTGCATTTATGAAATTGATGAACTCCTGCAGAGAAAACGAAATTACATTTCTGCATGCAACAAAAACATTTTGAACTCCGAAAAAAAGACGTTGGGTTGAAAGTTACTTTTAAGTAAAATATTCAATGTCTATTTGAGTCCTTCTTGTATTTATGAAAAACGCCGAACTTAAATTTTCCGCCAGCAGCAAACCAAAAATAACGTCAGCCAGCTGTCATCCTGAAAAATGAAAGGACTATTTCACTGAACAATGAAAAAATATGAATATAAGTAAAATAATAGGCAATTAAAATATTTATCATACTTGGTTAATGGGATTTCTGCTCCTGGACCTCAGCGCACAGCGTCTGCACATCAGGGCTGTATGATGTCACCTTCATCTTTACACAGGATCGCAAGCTGTCATCTGTGAGGTTTTCAATATCACTCCATTTGTGTTTCTGAGCAAGAACGGCCTTCTGACGGGCAACATCTTCAAGGTCTGCTGTCAAGCGTCTAAACTTGGACACCCATATGTCTTTGTCGGCTATGTCGGCCAGTTCCATCTCAAGATCAGGTTGACTCACACCTGCCAATGCAGTCGTATTCAGTAGGGAAGGATCGATGCTTAAGGGAGTGACCGGGAAGGATAATGTGTTTTTTTCCTCTCTGAACTCACAGAAGCGTTTCCCAAACGATGTTTGCATTGCGATGATTGCAGAATGTAAATACTCCGAAATTATCATGTCGTGACCTTGTTTGAACTCTCTCAAATTGGGGAAGTGAGACAAAGTGCCTTTCTGTAAATCTCTGGCAAGCACTGTCAACTTGCGCTCGAATGCCAAAACATCCTCCAACATGTGCAGGGCTGTACGTCCTTTCCCCTGAAGAGCTGTGTTCAGCGTGTTCAGGTGCGCTGTCATGTCTACCATGAAGTGTAGCTTTTCCAGCCACTCTGGCTGTTCCAGCTCAGGAAAGGTGAGCCCTTTGCTGCCCAGGAAAGTTTTCACTTCTTCCAGACACGCGACAAAGCGTTTCAGCACCTTCCGTCTGGACAGCCAGCGATAAAAACACGTTGTAGCGGTGTCAGTAAACTGCAGTCAAAGATAGCTTTATTCGAACTAAACAGCCTTGCTTTTAAGCCTCCCTCAACCCAGCCCCCATGGACGCAGATGCTGCAAAAGACGCGTACTCACAAACCCCCGTAGGCTATCTCCCTTAGCCGGAATGCTGGCTAATTGTGAGCCGTTTCGGATGTGGCAGGAAATGTGTCGCTACACTTAGGTTGTACAAGATCACCATAATTACATTTCAAAAGCTAACAAACTAACATAAAATACATTTTAATTAAATACTGACCAATTATTTCCCAAAGCCACAGGGAGCCGCAGCACAGAGGTGAAAGAGCCACAAATGGCTCGGGAGCCGCAGGTTGCCGACCCCCGTGTTAGATTCTAAAATCCTGTAAGACTCTGTACTACTTCGTTTCACCGCTGGTGAAAACGCTTTGAAGAAAGGGGGTGTTATGAATGTACCACAGCTCTGAGGGGCCGAAGGGTGCGGGGTAGCCCCCTCCTTTGTGAGAATCGCAAGATCACTATTGATTTGGGTCAGGGGACCCAGGAAATGAGAGAGAGAGACGTGCGGAATGTCTCGTTCCCCGGCGATATAAAGCAATGGGACACGGCCATTGTCTCTTGAAGATGAACTTGTGTATTACAATACTGTGCTACTTGGAAGCCCTCAGGCAAAGTGGGCTGGTTGGTGGAGGGATTGCATCACCCCAACCTGATTGACATCTGAGACCCTGTGAGTCAGGATAAAAGAGGGTCTGTGGGAACAGCCCCTCAGACGCACCAGAAGAAACGCTAGCGATCCCGTAATAGCGGAAGCCGGTGTGGAGGCCACGTGCGTTCGGTTCCCATGTGCCCCGGAAACCGGTGCCCTTTACCATGGAAAAACGGCTTTTAGCTAACAACGGGGAAACCAACTCCCAAAAGTCTCGAAGGATTGGCATCATCCGAGAACTGGGCAAGTTTAACCCGTCTCTCTCTCAAACCCAAAACGCTGCAGCTTGAACGAACTAACAGCGACTTTTATATTTTCATTGGACAATACATTATCCCCTAGACAACGATAGAGCTATTTCTTATTGATTTTTATTATACCCGCGCTTTTAGATTTAGTATTGATGACGTATATTATCTGTATGCTTGCATTGATCTTATTTTTGTGCCCCTTTATCAATAAATACTGTTAAAAATAGTACCATCAGACTTCAACGGACCTCCCTATCTTTGCTGGTCAGTGACCCAGTTACAGGGTTCGTAACAGTACGAATTTCATAGAATAGTTTAGAACATGAGGAATATTTGGCTCATAAAAAAACAGGAGTCGAGGCAGATCTTTCAGCCATTCATGAACTCCTTTGTGTTCATTTAACAGTGCAAAATATCCAATAAAGTAATGACATATAATTTGATAGTAAGACATTTAAAATATTAGGACAGATGGTGAAAGTCTTGGTCAAATAAGGTGTGCATTATGGAGTATTTCTAGAGGAGGGATGAGAGGTGGAGAGATTCAGGAGGAACTTTGCCACAGGAAAGCTCAGCTGTTAATCGTAGAGCAGTAACAATTGGAACTGCAGAAAAAGGGAAACAATGGTATCAGGGAAAATTATGAAATTGTGTGACTTAACCAAACTTACTTGTGGAGGGGTCCCAATTTATAGTTCATTGCTTAAGTTCCAGAAGCAGGATATACTACCTCCAGTGAAGGCTAGTAACTGTGTCAATTTATTGAGAAAAAATCTGTTAAATTTTTGTTCAGTTTTTGGAGTAAAATCTACATTCAATCTATGGGCTTTAAAATTGCACATTGGATTTGTTAGCAATGATTTGTTGCACACTTGAGCAGTGTTCTATGTTCAACTTGTGAAACAGGATCTAACAGAAACTTTACTCTATCCATTTGTCCTGCATTCAAGATTCAAGACTGTTTAATTTCCAATACACAAGTGTAAAGGAGAACAATAATTTGTTTCTCTGGATCCTAATTAGCACAAAAGAAAACAGAATACGATAAAGAACGCAGTAATAATAAAAACACACTGTACATATAAATATAATAGCTGTCATTGGTTATTGGTGGCAGGAATGCTTTAAAAATATGTTCTGTTTATTGAGATTGTGATCCTTAACCTGATAAGATCACAAAAGACATATCTTTGACACATAGACTTTATTTCAAGTGAAAGTGCTTTTGCCTGTGTCTTTACTGAGCTCGGTTTAACTCAACATATAACCACAATCTTGCAGCAGATGTTACTGGATAAAGCTACAAATCTTTAAATTGAACATCTAAACAAAATAACTAGAAATAACTGCATCAACCTGATTACAACAGGTAGTGTTCTTCTTAGGAATTAGGTAGTTGAATCTTGCTATTCTTCAAAAAGTAGTGAAGAGAATAAACTTAGTAACAGTAGGTTATGGTGACTACAGA
The DNA here is from genome assembly GCF_030144855.1 of Hypanus sabinus. Classification (NCBI taxonomy): domain Eukaryota; kingdom Metazoa; phylum Chordata; class Chondrichthyes; order Myliobatiformes; family Dasyatidae; genus Hypanus; species Hypanus sabinus. The sequence continues at coordinate 129,904,870 of NC_082712.1, read as the reverse complement.
ACACTTAACGTTGTTTTTTATTGCCGTAACTTCCACTGCAAATACATAATAAAAATGACTCATCAAATTCATCTATCCTCCCAAGAATAGATAAAAAAACAGCAATAATTTGGAAAAGAGACTGTTTGGGCTAAATAGTTCTTCTGTGAAGAATGTATACATTATGATAACTGTCATATAGAAACAACGAACTCAGTTTAATCCCAAATGGCCGAACACTCTTCATCATTTATTTCTATAATTGATATAAATTTTGGAAGTAGAGGCTGTGGTACTTTTATTCTGCTAAGGGTTGATGTGTATACATTATGAAATATTAAAACCTATGTACTTATTTTGCAATTTTCTTTCAAAAAACAATAAATGACTTTCTGGTTCATACCTTGCTATGGATATGGAGGTGAGTGTAAGGCACAAATTCTGGAGGTTTGCTAGATTTCTTTGGAAAAGCATTCAGCATACAGACACCGACTCCGGGCAGAGCAATGATGACGCTTAGTAACTTCTGGACATGAGCTGAAGAATGAAGAGGGAGAGAAAAAGAAACCTGCAAGTTGGCAAAGTGGAATAGAATTTACCCTAGCACATCTTTACTTTATTGTCACCAAACAATTTATACTAGAGCATACGATCATCACAGCGATATTTGATTCTGCTCTTCGTGCTCCCTGGAGTACAAATTGAATTAAATATAATAAAAATTTAAGTTACAAATCATAATTAGAAAATAGAAAAGGGAAAGTGAGGTAGTGCAAGTCAGGTCCAGATATTTGGAAGCTATGGCCCAGATCCGGGTCAGGATCCGTTCAGCAGTCTTATCACGGTTGGAAAGAAGCAGTTCCCATATCTAGCCGTATGAATCTTCAAGCTCCTGAAACTTCTCCTGGAGGGAAGAGGGACAAAAAGTGTGCTGGCTGGGTGGGTCATGTCCTTGACTATCCTGGCAGCACTGCTCTGACAGTGTGCGGTGTAAAGTGAGTTCAAGGATGGAAGATTGGTTTGTGTGATGTGCTGGGTTAGGTTCACGATCTTCTGCAGCTTCTTCCGGTCTTGGACAGGACAACTTCCATACCAGGTTGTGATGCACCCTAGAAGAATGCTTTCTACGGTGCACCTATAAAAATTAGTGAGGGTTTTAGGGGACAGGCCAAATTTCTTCAGCTTTCTCAGGAAGTAAAGGCACTGGTGGGCCTTCTTGGCAGTGGGCTCTGCTTGGTTAGACCAAGTCAGGTCATTTGTGATATTCACACTGAGGAACTTAAAGCTTTTGACCTTGCACTTGATGTTGAAATTCTCAGATAATAAATACAAGAATTGTTTAATTTCAAACCGCTGGATAATTAGAGAACAGTTTTAACTGACTGCCTGTCATATTCCGTTAAATTTCCAGATTGTTAATGTCATTTCCAGTACATAAGTGTAAAGGTGTCACGGTCTGGTCCATGAAGTCCGCATTCCGGTTCATGGTCCGGTCCATCGTTCCTTACCATAGAACCATAACATTCCAACTGTTATACTCAATACTTTGATTTATAAAGGCCAATGTACCAAAAGCTCTCTTTTCCACCCTATCTACCTACGATTCCACTTTTAGGGAATTTTGTATCTGTATTCCTAGATCCCTCTGTTCTGCTGCACTCCTCAGTGCCCTACCATTTACCTTGTATATTCTACCTTGGTTTTTCCTTCCAAAGTTCAATTCCTCACACTTGTCTGTATTAAACTCCATCTGCCATTTTTCAGCCCACTTTTCCAGCTGGTCCAGATCCCTCTGCAAGCTTTGAAAACCTTCCTCACTGTCCACTACACTTCCAATCTTTGTATCATCAGCAAAATTGCTGATCCAATTTACCACATTATCATCCAGATCATTGATATAGATGACAAATAACAATGGACCCAGCACTGATCCCTGTGGCACACCACTAGTCACAGGCCTCCACTCAGAGAAGCAATCCTCCACTACAGCTCTCTCCAGGAAATTGGATGGGCGGCTGTTATCTGGCCTATATAGTGCCCTCTGTGCATCCTATAAAAGATATATTGCAACCCCCTTATTTAAGGTGGTGTAAGCGGAAGTGAAAGGTTTTGGATGATAGCATTTCCCTCATATGGTGTGGCCCGAAATTTGTGAGAAATTATTAATATGGCAGCTGCTCTAGAGAAATCAGCCAATGACACTGCCAATGCCCTAATTGTCGTGCAGATGCAGGTGAAAGACCTAACAATAGAGGTAGTTGGCCGTAGGATGGTAACCTTGCAGAATAGTATCGCCCTGGACCTGCTCTTAGCCGAAAGAGACATGTGCCTTGGTAGGGCAGGAATGTTGTACTTACAAGCTAAGTGCTTTTAGTCATGCACACTGTGCCTATATAATGAAGCGGGTCTGTAAGATAAGCAGAGCCCCTATGCACTGCTTTTAGGTATAGAGGCTCTCCATGATATCTGAAATAAATTTCTATAGTCTGAACCAGTTCTCTGAGTCAGCTTGATCTATTCTGTCTGCTGCTCCTGAGATTTTATTCACAACAGATTCAGCACAAAAAGAACAAAGAACACAATAAATATAAATACAAAAGATATCTTGTATATATTGATTGTATGTCCATGAAGTGATGCTAGGCACAGGAGTGTCTGTACATAGGTGACTGAATGGAAATGATAAAGTAGTGATGGTTGGAGTGTGGAGGGGTGGGTTACTGGGTGGAAGTGTTAATCGGCCTTGCTGATTGGGGAAAGTAACTGGTTTCAATCTGTGGTCCTGGTGTGGATGCCTCATAGCCTCCTCCCTGATGGGAGTGGAATAAACAGTCCATGAGCACAGTAGGTAGGATCCTTCATTATGTTACTGGCTCTTTTCTGGCAACTTTCTGTATATGCGTCCTTGATTATGGGTAGGCTGGGGTTCGTGATGCGTTGGGCAGTTTTGTCTACCCGTTGTCCGCCGCAGTGCAGTTTCTGGTCCAAGCAGTGATGCAGCTCATTAGGATGCTCTCTATTGCACATCTGTGGAATGGCATGAGCACAGATGTGCATGATCCAACTCTCTTCAGCCCTCTCAGAAATGAGAGGTGTTGGTGAGCTTTCCTGATTGTGTAAAATTTGCTCTGGGACCATGAGAAGTTGTGCGAGATGTGCACTCATAGGAGTTTAAAACTGCTCACCATTTCCACTGCTGTTCTGCCGGTGTAAAAGGGGTATGAGCTGAAGTTGATAGCCATCTCCTTTATCTTGTTGACATTGTGGAAGAAGTTCAAAGACAGTATTTGACCATAAGACTTGGGACCAGAATTAGGCTATTTGGCCCATCAAGTCTGCCCGGCCATTTGACCATTGTTGATTTATTTTCCCTCTCAACCCCATTCTTCTGTGTTCTCCCCAGAACATTTGATGCCTTTTACTAATCAAGAACATATCAACCTTTTGTCTCAAATATACACAAAGACTTAGTCTCCACAGCTGTTTATGGCAAAGAATTCCACAGATTCACCACCCTCTGGCTATAAAAAATCCTCCTCATCTATTCAAAAGGGACCTCCTATTCTGAGGCTATGCCCTCTGATCCTTAGCTCTCCCAAGACTGGAAAGAACCTCTCCATGTCCACTCTTATCTGGGCATTTCACACCAGGTTTGAAATTCAGATCATTAAGCCAAGACTTTACTGAAAATTGGAGCTGAATGATCTTGATGAAACTGACTGAACATAAATAAACAGATTAATAGTAAATTCTTTAACATGTTCCTCCTACCTGATGATTTGGAGTAGAATAGTAGAGTAGTAATTAAACAAACTGGATTTGCCCTGCATTTTCAGCATAAACATAGCAAATATTCACATATATGGCCGGACACCTCTGTTTTTACTACTTTTGACCACTTGACTAAAGTACTGAAATGTAAAGGCTTCAGTGGTCAAGGTACAATATTATTGGTGCAGTGTCTATTACTGAACCAAATACTTACTTTTGGTAGGATTACAGGGATTTGATCCTTCTATTGGTTCTGGAATAACTTAGCTTTGTCAACATACACAAAATGTTAGAGGAACTCAGCAGGTCAGACAACATCTATGGAGAGAAGGGTTTTGGTCTGAAATGTTGATTGTTTATTCCTCTCCATAGATTGTCTGTGTGGCTGTTGGTACTGCGTTTTTCAACTTGGCCCCTGAGGAAAGCTGTTTTGTTTGGCTGTATTCATGTTAATGGTTGAATGACAATTAAATTTAAACCTGAACTTGAAATGTAATGTATTCTCAGAAAACGCAATTTACAAAATGACTCATGAGTACCTTCTGAGACTTATGGTAATTTTGATTCTGCTTTGGGAGCACAAACTCAGAAAGTAGGCTGAAGTTTAATGTCATGGATGCTGCCTGACTTGCTGAGTATATTTAACAGTTTCTATTTCAGATGCCACCGATGACCCTTTAGATGCCAAGAAAACACGGGAAGCATAAAACTTAATTAGACACAATTTGCATATGAAAAATGGGCACCAGCAGCTGATAGAAAGTTAAATGGTGAGGACCATAAATGGTTAAGGACATGAGCCTGTTCTTTCATTAATTAGATTAAGATTCAAGATTCAAAAACTTTATTGTCATTCTAACCGTACATCAGCTCTGCAGGGCAGAATGAGTCAGCGTTTCCCAGGAGCAAGTGCAATCGTAACATAACAAATGCAACACTAATAATAAACATAACAATAAATAGTAAAACACAGCAGCCACATGTCAGTTAAAAACAAGTTACAAGTGTCCAGTGCAAGTTGAAAGTGTCCAAAACAGAGTCAGGTAGAGCAGCTATTTAGCAGTCTGACTGCCTGTGGGAGGAAGCTATTTAATAGCCTTGTGGTTTTAGTTTTGATGCTCCTGTAACGTTTACCTGATGGCAGAAGAACAAACAGTGCATGGAGAGGGTGTGAGGGGTCTTTAATGATGTACCATGTCTTCTGGAGGCATCGACTCTGAAAGAGGTCTTGGACAGAAGGTAGGGAGACCCCAATAACCTTCTCTGCTCCCCTAACCACCCTCTACAAGGCTTTTTTGTCGGCAGCACTGCAGCTGGAGTATCAAGTTGTGATGCAGAAGGTCAGCACACTCTCAACCACGCCTCTGTAGAATGTAGTTAAGATGTTAGTGGGGAGTGATGCTTGTTTAAGCTTCCTCAGAAAGTGCAGTCTCTGCTGGGCCCGTTTCACAATCCCAGTGGTGTTCCCGGACCAGGTGAGATTGTCCGAGATCTGCACCGCAAGGAACTTGATGCTTTCCACTCTTTCCACTGTGGAGCTGCTGATGCTGAGGAGTGTGTGCTCAGGCTGAGACCGTCTGAAACCGACGATCATCTCCTTGGTTTTGGTGACATTAAGCATCAAGTTGTTGTCACTGCACCAGCTCTCCAGGTGTCTGACCTCCTCCCTGTACATTGTTTCATCATTTTTGCTGATGAGCCCCACCACTGTGGTATCATCAGCAAATTTAATGATCAGGTTGCCCTTGAATCTGGCTGCACAGTCATGTGTTAGCAGTGTAAACAAGGACAACGTGTTAACCCTGACACCAAGTGCTCTTATCTTGTGTGCTAATGTTTTATGTGACACTTTGTCACACTTCTTCAGCTTCTGCTTTATCAATTCTTAAAACAAACTCAAAGAAATTTATCATGTATAATTTCTCTTCACTCTGACATGGTTTCGTTAGATTATACATATGTGCAGCTGTTCTTTCCCTAGTGCAGATTTCAATTTTTTCCTGCAATAAATGTGAGGATTAATGGCTGAATTTTCACTTTCATTTTGAATTGGGGTGACTTACAGACAGTTTTCCAATATTCTGATCCTTCTCTAGAATCTAAGGACTTTTGGAAGATCACAGCCATTGTATTCATTAATTCAGTAGCCACTTCTTTTTCATTTAAGCCACTCAGGCCAAGGCAATCATATACCTCTAACCTCTTTAGTTTGCCCACTATTCAGGATACTGTTATTGATTACAGCTTAGGGTGCAACAAAATTATACCCTCACTTCTAAACAACAAGCTCCAAAACCTGGCCCTCTGTACATCTCTCTGCAACTGGATCCTTGACTTCCTCACTGGGAGACTACGGTGAGGATCAGAAGTACCATCTCCTCCTCAGTGACAATCAAAACTGGCACATTTCAAGGATGCCACATCTCTACTCTCTCTTCACCCACAACAGTGTGGTTTGGCAGAGCTCAAACACCATCTATAAATTTGTCTGAATTGTTGGCAGAATTTCAGACGGTGACGAGGCACACAGGAGCGAGATAAATCAGCTGGTTGAGTGGTTTCACAATAACAGCCTTGCACTTAATGACAGTAAAACCAAGGAATTGATTGTGGACTTCAGGAAGGGAAGTCAAAGGAACACACACCAGTCCTCATAGAGGATCAAAAATGGAAAGTGTGAATAGTTTCAAGTTCCTGGGTGTCAATATCTCTGAAAATCTGTGCTGGGTCCAACATATTGATGCAATTATAAAGAAGGCACAATGGTGGCTATATGTCATTAGGAGTTTGAGAAGATTTGGTGTGTCACCAAAGACACTTGCAAATTTCTGTAGAGGTACTGTAGATAGCATTCTACTTGGCTGTGTCACTGTCAGGTATGGAGAAGCCACTGTACAGGATTGGAAAAAGCTGCAGAAAGTTGTAAACTCGGGCAGCTCCATCATGGGCAACAGCCTCTCCAGTATCGAGGACACCTTCAAAACGTGATGTCCATCATCCAAGGACATTCCCTCTTCTCATTGCTATCATCGAGAAGGTACAGTGGCCTGAGAACACACACTCAATGTTTCAGCAACGACCTTTCTTCCTTTTGTCATCAGATTTCAGAATGGGCACTACCTCATTATTTTTCCCTCTTGTTTTGCACTATTTATTTAATTTTTATATGCATATTGTAATTTATAGTTATTTTTATGATGAATTAAAACATACTGATGCCACAAAACAACAAAATTCCAGGACATATGCCAGCGATGATGAACATGATCGTGATTAAAAATGACATTTGCTTCCTCTCTACAATTGCTCTGTATTGAGGGATGTTCAAAATATTTCCTGTCATAAACACTGATGAAAAATATTTAACTTTTTAACTGGATTATGGGTACTCAATCTGCTATTTTTCTTGTTCCAAATAACCCCACAGCAATACAACACTCATACAGATTTTGGATTTTTATAAGTTCTTATTCCAGAGGTTACACTGGACAACAAAGATTTTGCTTCTTCAATACCTTTAAGTGTATCTTATGAATTTTGGGCTACTGATCATGAAAATCGCCATGAAATTTCCCTAACATGCACCGTTTTTAATAAATTTATGTTTATTATTTCAATTCATAATTCCAGTCAATTAAAATCTTGCCTACAATGTAAGCTGGAAAGTTTCCGATCTTGTCCTGGCATGCTTGGGCTGCGTGGCTGCTGCATGGCAGGACAGGTTTTAGTAATAATTATTGGGTTCAGGACTGTAAGGGTGGAATTTGCTATCACCAGGCACAAAAACTTCTATGAAGGATTTTGATATTTGAGACAGATGTTTCCCAGAATGACTAATGCCAAGATTAAGGAAAGCATTTTTGTTGGTCCACAAATCAAATAGGTCATCAATAACAGGCAATTTGAAGAATTTCTAGTGGGACTGGAGAAAATCACATGGAAGGCATTCAAGGAAGTTGTTGAAATTTTTCTTGGCATCTACAGCACACCAAACTACATGCAGCTGGTTGAAAGCATGCTTCAAGTACATAAAACCATGAAATGCAACATGTTGCTTAAGATTAATTTTCTGCATTCCCATTTAGACTTCTTCCCTGCAAATCCTGGTGCTGTGGGTGACGAGCATGGTGAAAGGTTTCACCAGGACATTGCCATCCTGGAGAAAAGATACCAGGGCAACTGGAATCCATCAACGCTGGCAAATTATTGTTGGACATTTAAGAGAGAAGCTTAAGACACTGAGTACAAATGAAAATATTTAACAAAATATTTTTAACGTAGTTGAACTATTTCAAAGCATCAGCACCATTATGCAATTAAACACATTATATTCAATAGATAATTTGTTGTTTCTCCAAATTCCCATGATACAAGTATTCTGAAATTATATTTGTGTTCATCTTCAAGCAGTCTATCATAAACAAAAAAATTCTGTGGAAGCAACACTTTTGAAAACAATTTGTTGTCCAGTGTTATTAGTGATCAGTCGCTGAAGACAGTTCTGGATATTGTTTGGGACAAAGGGATTTCAGGAAAAATGGAATGAAGCTGAATAGTGGAATTGCAGTAGATACTGAATTGTATAGAAAACTCCAGGTGCCATGAGAAAGGATCTAGTGCTTTCCTGGCATATATAACAAATAAACTCTTCTTGGGATTGCAGCCGGGTACAGGTATTGATTTTAACCTACGTTTCAATGACAAACTTTGCCATCTTCATTAGAGATGATGCCTGGGCATGTGTAGTCCGGTGGTAGTTATACCCCCGTCATACGTCCCTCCTGATTGATTAGTCCTCATCCAATCAGGTTTCCATTGTCCCAACCTGTTTATAATTGAATTCCAGTTCTTACTTAAAATAAGACCTTCGTCTTAGTTAAAATTCTTATCCTCTGGTTTTATTTCAATGGCTTCGTTCACCAGGTGGTCCCAAAAGCCATGGGCACGGCATTGTAGTTTTGTTCCATCGAAGTCAATCCTATGGCCATTGCGGATGCAATGTTCTGCAACCGCAGATTTCTCAGGGTAACCCACAGTGGTAAACTTCCCCACAGTGCGTCCCATCTGTCCGATAAATGTTTCTCCGCATTCACAGGGAATCTTGTAAGTGCCAGCCGTCTAGAGTCCCAGGTCATCTTTGACCCACATAGCTGGGCTTTGAGCTTCCTCATGAGTTTGTGGATGGTATTAATCCAGTGTTTGTTCCGGATCGTGGCGATCCTTTGGGAAATCGTGTAAGTACAGGGAATTCAGGAGGTAGCGATGGGTTCCTCCTCGTTGTCAGGTTTCCTGGTTTTTCCGTTGGCCCTTTAAGGGCCTGATTGATTTCCTTCACCTTGTAGTCATTCTGTAGGAACGTTGTGCATGATCGTCTTATTTCCTCGCGGAGACTCTCCAGGTCCAAAGTAGTTTTTGCACTGTTAATTAAAGTGGAAAGAACCGCTCTACGTTAGGAGGCGCGATGGTGGCTGTTATTATTGAGGTACAAGTCCGTGTGAACGAATTTCCGAACGACGCCATTACTGAGGCGACAGTCCTCGCAGCTTTAGAAAGTCCAGGAACAGGAGGCAACTATTCTTTTCCATCTTCATCGTAAACTGACTGAATGGTTGCCTCCCATTCTTGGCATTCTAATATGATGGAAACCGGATGGCAACCTCAGCCATGGCATCACTCAGAAACCCACTCATAGGGACTTTTGCCTCAACAGTAACAGCCACCACCGCGCCTCCCAGAGTAGAGTAGATATTTCTACTTTGACTAACAGTGTGAAAACTACTTCAGACCTGGAGAGTCTCCACGAGGAGATAAAATGATAACGCATGGCGTTCATACAGAATGGCTACAAGGTGAAGGAAATCAGGAAACCTAACGAGGAGGAGGAACCCGTCGCTACCGCCTGTCTTCCCTATATTTCCATGGTTTCTGGAAGAATCGCCAGGATCCTGAAGAAATACCGAATTAATAGCATCCGCAAACCTATAAGGAAGCTCAAATCCCAGTTTATGTGGGTCCTGGCACCCAGGACAGCTGGTGTTTGCAGGATTCCCTGTGGATGTGGAGCAGCGTATATCAGCTAGGCAGGACGCACGGTGGAAATCGGTATC